>NC_091282.1:571160125-571460125 GCF_032444005.1 Ranitomeya imitator | reverse complement strand
CACTGGGGGAACAGCTGGCGTTGCTGAACCCCACTAACACAATGGCGTGTGTTTTTCTCTGTGCAGCTAGCACTTGCGGGCAAAAACTAGCGATGTTAGAGCCCGTGTTGAAGCAGGAGGAGGAGGAGAGGAGCAGAGTGTAGGCCGAAGCTTAGTTGAACCAATTTCAAAGGAAACCTTTAACCCCCCCCTCAGGTGTTACAAAGTACAAGAGACACACCTTGTGCAGTATTAATGCTGCACAAGTGAAAGGTTGCTCTATTAATTTGTCTACTTGCACACGCTGAATGAAAGACATACACAATTTACCCCATTCTACAGTCAAACTGTAGTGGATGCGTGACTTGGTTTTTTGATGAGACGCAGCACAGGTGTCCAAAATAACGCCTTGGTGCTTGGAGCAGCTTCCTGAGCATTGTTATTTGCTGTACAGGAGTCTGCGCTCTTGTGTTATCCCTTGGCAATGCCCTGTTAGCGCTGCCCATCTTATGACATCATTTCATGTTGGCCGGTGCGGTTAACGATGGCCATAAATCCCAGACCCACAGTGTCTTTTCATAAAGCCACACTGCGGTGCTGGGATTCGTGGCCTTGAGCAGTAAATATTTTGGCCGCTCACACACGTCCTTACACCTGCTTCAGACTGGGCGGCCTCTGCTGATCCCTTCTTGCATGCCGCGGCCATGAGGCTGCACAGTCTGAAGAAGGCTGAAGGAGATGAGTTAAGACAGGCGAAGATATGCACTGCTCGTGCCCATCAATCACACCCTCGCAGTCAAAATAATTAAGACAACGAGGAGCATTTTATTCAGGCAGGGCGGACGAACAGGCGCAAGTAGCCAACCAATGATGTCAGAAGACGGGAAGCGCTACCAAGGGGGGTGCTGCGTATCATTAGAAAGGAAAGTCACACCTCAGGGACAGTGGAATGGTCTCAAAGAGACACATTTTGTACGTGTTGAGTTCCACGTGGGCAAGGAGAAAACATCAGCCACCTTGTACAAATGCAGCAGTACTGCTGTACAAGGTGGCTGTTATACATAGAAACACCTGGGGGTGGGGGCCAGGCTCCCTTCAATTTCAGTTCATGTGCCTGCGTGGCGTTTGCAGGTCACGTTGCAAGCTGCACAGCAGGGGAACAGCTGGCGGTGCTGAACCCCACTAACACATTGGCTGGTGTTTTTCTCTGTGCAGCTAGCATTTCCGGGCAAAAACTAGCGGTGTTTGAGCCCAGGGTCAGCAGGAGGAGGAGGAGAGGAGCAAAGTGTAGGCCGAAGCCTGCACTGGTGGCAGCTTTTGGTCGGTTGTGCCAGCGTGGCTTGTGCTGGACACGATGCCGGCTACACAGCGGGGGAACAGCTGGCGTTGCTGAACCCCACTAACACATTGGCTGGTGTTTTTCTCTGTGCAGCTAGCATTTCCGGGCAAAAACTAGCGGTGTTTGAGCCCAGGGTCAGCAGGAGGAGGAGGAGAGGAGCAAAGTGTAGGCCGAAGCCTGCACTGGTGGCAGCTTTTGGTCGGTTGTGCCAGCGTGGCTTGTGCTGGACACGATGCCGGCTACACAGCGGGGGAACAGCTGGCGTTGCTGAACCCCACTAACACATTGGCTGGTGTTTTTCTCTGTGCAGCTAGCATTTCCGGGCAAAAACTAGCGTTGTTACAGCCCAGGGTCAGCAGGAGGAGGAGAGGAGCAGAGTGTAGGCCGAAGCCTAGTTGAACCAATTTCAAAGGTTACCTTTAACCCCCCCTCAGGTGTTACAAAGAACAAGAGCCACTCCTTCTGCAGCATTAATGCTGCACAAGTAAAAGGTTGCTCTATTAATTTGTCTACTTGCACAAGCTGAATGCAACACGTAGACTATTTAGCCCATTATACTGTTTAACAGTAGTGGAGGCGTGACTTGTCTTTTTAAAGAAAAGCAGCACAGGTGTCGAAAACACCTTTTTGCATGGGCGCAGCTTCCTGAGCGTTGTTAGTTGCTGTACAGGAGTCTGCGCTCTTGTGATCCTTTGGCCATGCGCTGTGAGCGCTTCCTGTCTTATGACCTCATTTCATGTTGGCCGTTGCGGTTAGCGATGGACATGAATCCCAGACCCACAGTGTGTTTTTAAAAAATCACACTGCGGTGCTGGGATTCGTGCCCTGGTGCAGTAAATATGTTTGCCGCTCACACATGTCCTTACACCTGCTTCAGACTGGACGGCCTCATCTGATCCCTTATCGCATGCCGCGGCCATGAGGCCGCACAGTCAGAAGAAGGCGGAAGGAGGGGAGTGAAAACAGGGGAACATATGCACTGCTCGTGCCCATCAATCACACCCTCGCAGTCAAAATATATGAGACAACGGGGGGCGTTGTGTCGGGCAGGGGGGACGCACAGGCACAGCCAGCCAACCAATGATGTCAGGAGACGGGCAGCGCTAACAATGGGGGTGCTGCGTGTCATTAAAAAGGAAAGTCACACCTCAGGGACATTGTAATGGTCTGTAATGAGACACATTTTGTACTTGTTGAGTTCCACGTGTGCAAGGAGAAAAAGTCAGCCACCTTGTACAAATGCAGCAGTACTGCTGTACAAGGTGGCTGTTATACATAGAAACACCTGGGGGGGTGGGGGGCAGGCTCCCTTCAATTTCAGTTCATGTGCCTGCGTGGCGTTTGCAGGTCACGTTGCAAGCTACACAGCAGGGGAACAGCTGGCGTTGCTGAACCCCACTGACACATTGACTGGTGTTTTTCTCTGTGCAGATTGCATGTCCGGGCAAAAACTAGCGGTGTTAGAGCCCAGGGTCAGCAGGAGGAGGAGGAGAGGAGCAAAGTGTAGGCCGAAGCCTGCACTGGTGGCAGCTTTTGTTCTGTTGTGCCAGCGTGGCTTGTGCTGGACACGTTGCCGACTACACAGCAGGGGAACAGCTGGCGGTGCTGAACCCCACTAACACATTGGCTGGTGTTTTTCTCTGTGCAGCTAGCATTTCCGGGCAAAAACTAGCGGTGTTTGAGCCCAGGGTCAGCAGGAGGAGTAGAGGAGCAGAGTGTAGGCCGAAGCCTAGTTGAACCAATTTCAAAGGTTACCTTAAACCCCCCCCTCAGGTGTTGCAAGGTACAAGAGCCACACCTTGAACAGCATTAATGATGCACAAGTCAAAGGTTGCTCTATTTAATTTTGCTCCTTGCACACGCTGAATTAAACACGTACACTATTTAGCCCATTATACTGTCAAACAGTTGTGGAGGCGTGACTTGTCTTTTTAACGAGACGCAGCACAGGTGTCAAAATTTGCACCTAGGTACTGGGCGCAGATTCCTGAGCGTTGTTATTTGCTGTACAGGAGTCTGCGCTCTTGTGTTATCCCTTGGCAATACCCTGTTAGTGCAGGCCGTCTCATGACCTCATTTCATGTTGGCCGGTGCGGTTAACGATGGCCATAAATCCCAGACCCACAGTGGCTTTTCCTAAAGTCACACTGCGGTGCTGGGATTCGTGGCCTTGTGCAGTAAATATGTTCGCCGCTCACACATGTCCTTACACCTGCTTCAGACTGGGCGGCCTCAGCTGATCCCTTATCGCATGCCGCGGCCATGAGGCCGCACAGTCAGAAGAAGGCGGAAGGAGGGGAGTGAAAACAGGGGAACATATGCACTGCTCGTGCCCATCAATCACACCCTCGCAGTCAAAATATATGAGACAACGGGGGGCGTTGTGTCGGGCAGGGGGGACGCACAGGCACAGCCAGCCAACCAATGATGTCAGGAGACGGGCAGCGCTAACAATGGGGGTGCTGCGTGTCATTACAAAGGAAAGTCACACCTCAGGGACATTGTAATGGTCTCTAATGAGACACATTTTGTACGTGTTGAGTTCCACGTGGGCAAGGAGAAAAAGTCAGCCACCTCGTACAAATGCAGCAGTACTGCTGTACAAGGTGGCTGATATACATAGAAACACCTGTGGGTGGGGGGCAGGCTCCCTTCAATTTCAGTTCATGTGCCTGCGTGGCGTTTGCAGGTCACGTTGCAAGCTACACAGCAGGGGAACAGCTGGCGTTGCTGAACCCCACTAACACATTGGCTGGTGTTTTTCTCTGTGCAGCTAGCATGTCCGGGCAGAAACTGGCGTTGTTTGAGCCCAGGGTCAGCAGGAGGAGGAGAGGAGCAAAGTGTAGGCCGAAGCCTGCACTGGTGGCAGCTTTTGGTCGGTTGTGCCAGCGTGGCTTGTGCTGGACACGATGCCGGCTACACAGCGGGGGAACAGCAGGCGGTGCTGAACCCCACTAACACATTGGCTGGTGTTTTTCTCTGTGCAGCTAGCATGTCCGGGCAGAAACTGGCGTTGTTTGAGCCCAGGGTCAGCAGGAGGAGGAGAGGAGCAAAGTGTAGGCCGAAGCCTGCACTGGTGGCAGCTTTTGGTCGGTTGTGCCAGCGTGGCTTGTGCTGGACACGTTGCCGACTACACAGCAGGGGAACAGCTGGCGGTGCTGAACCCCACTAACACATTGGCTGGTGTTTTTCTCTGTGCAGCTAGCATTTCCGGGCAAAAACTAGCGGTGTTTGAGCCCAGGGTCAGCAGGAGGAGTAGAGGAGCAGAGTGTAGGCCGAAGCCTAGTTGAACCAATTTCAAAGGTTACCTTTAACCCCCCCCTCAGGTGTTGCAAGGTACAAGAGCCACACCTTGTGCAGCATTAATGCTGCACAAGTAAAAGGTTGCTCTATTTGTTTTGCTCCTTGCACACGCTGACTAAAACACGTACACTATTTAGCCCATTATACTGTCAAACAGTTGTGGAGGCGTGACTTGTCTTTTTAACGAGACGCAGCACAGGTGTCAAAATTTGCACCTAGGTACTGGGCGCAGATTCCTGAGCGTTGTTATTTGCTGTACAGGAGTCTGCGCTATTGTGATCCCTTGGCCATGCGCTGTGAGCGCTTCCTGTCTTCTGACCTCATTTCATGTCGGCCGTTGCGGTTAGCGATGGACATGAATCCCAGACCCACAGTGTGTTTTTAAAAAATCACACTGCGGTGCTGGGATTCGTGCCCTGGTGCACTAAATATGTTTGCCGCTCACACATGTCCTTACACCTGCTTCAGACTGGGCGGCCTCATCTGATCCCTTATCGCCTGCCGCGGCCATGAGGACACCCAGTCTGAAGAAGGCGGAAGGAGATGAGTGAACACAGGCAAACATATGCACTGCACATGCCCATCAATCACACCCTCGCTGTCCAAAAAAATAAGACACCGAGGGCCGTTGTTTCGAGCAGGGGAGATGCACAGGCGCAGCCAGCTAACCAATGATGTCAAAAGACGGGCAGCGCTAACAAGGGTGGTGCTGCGTGTCATTACAAAGGAAAGTCACACCTCAGGGACATTGTAATGGTCTCTAATGAGACACATTTTGTACGTGTTGAGTTCCACGTGGGCAAGGAGAAAAAGTCAGCCACCTCGTACAAATGCAGCAGTACTGCTGTACAAGGTGGCTGTTATACATAGAAACACCTGGGGGGGTGGGGGGCAGGCTCCCTTCAATTTCAGTTCATGTGCCTGCGTGGCGTTTGCAGGTCACGTTGCAAGCTACACAGCAGGGGAACAGCTGGCGTTGCTGAACCCCACTGACACATTGACTGGTGTTTTTCTCTGTGCAGATTGCATGTCCGGGCAAAAACTAGCGGTGTTAGAGCCCAGGGTCAGCAGGAGGAGGAGGAGAGGAGCAAAGTGTAGGCCGAAGCCTGCACTGGTGGCAGCTTTTGGTCGGTTGTGCCAGCGTGGCTTGTGCTGGACACGTTGCCGACTACACAGCAGGGGAACAGCTGGCGGTGCTGAACCCCACTAACACATTGGCTGGTGTTTTTCTCTGTGCAGCTAGCATTTCCGGGCAAAAACTAGCGGTGTTTGAGCCCAGGGTCAGCAGGAGGAGTAGAGGAGCAGAGTGTAGGCCGAAGCCTAGTTGAACCAATTTCAAAGGTTACCTTTAACCCCCCCTCAGGTGTTGCAAGGTACAAGAGCCACACCTTGTGCAGCATTAATGCTGCACAAGTAAAAGGTTGCTCTATTTGTTTTGCTCCTTGCACACGCTGACTAAAACACGTACACTATTTAGCCCATTATACTGTCAAACAGTTGTGGAGGCGTGACTTGTCTTTTTAACGAGACGCAGCACAGGTGTCAAAATTTGCACCTAGGTACTGGGCGCAGATTCCTGAGCGTTGTTATTTGCTGTACAGGAGTCTGCGCTATTGTGATCCCTTGGCCATGCGCTGTGAGCGCTTCCTGTCTTCTGACCTCATTTCATGTCGGCCGTTGCGGTTAGCGATGGACATGAATCCCAGACCCACAGTGTGTTTTCAAAAAATCACACTGCGTGGCTGGGATTCGTGGCCTTGTGCAGTAAATAGGTTTGCCGCTTACACATGTCCTTACACCTGCTCCAGACTGGGCGGCCTCAGCTGATCCCTTATCGCCTACCACGGCCAGGAGGCCGCACAGTCTGAAGAAGGCGGAAGGAGATGAGTTAAGACAGGCGAACATATGCACTGCTCGTGCCCATAAACCACACCCTCGCTGACAAAATAAATATGACAACGAGGGGCGTTGTTTCTAGCAGGGCGGATGCACAGGCGCAGCCAGCTAACCATGATGACAAAAGACGGGAAACGCTACCAAGGGGGGTGCTGCGTATCATTACAAAGGAAAGTCACACCTCAGGGACAGTGGAATGGTCTCAATGAGACACATTTTGTACGTGTTGAGTTCCACGTGGGCAAGGAGAAAAAGTCAGCCACCTTGTACAAATGCAGCAGTACTGCTGTACTAGGTGGCTGTTATACATAGAAACACCTGGGGGGGTGGGGCCAGGTTCCCTTTTAATTTCAGTTCCTGTGCCTGCATGGCGTTTGCAGGTCACGTTGCCGGCTACACAGCAGGGGAACAGCTGGCGTTGCTGAACCCCACTAACACATTGGCTGGTGTTTTTCTCTGTGCAGCTAGCACTTCCGGGCAAAAACTAGCGGTGTTTGAGCCCAGGGTCAGCAGGAGGAGGAGAGGAGCAGAGTGTAGGCCGAAGCCTGCACTGGTGGCAGCTTTTGTTCTGTTGTGCCAGCGTGGCTTGTGCTGGACACGTTGCCGACTACACAGCAGGGGAACAGCTGGCGGTGCTGAACCCCACTGACACATCACCTAGTGTTTTTTTCTGTGTAGACAACACTTCCAGGTGGCAACTGACAGTGTTGAAACCCAGGGAATCAAAGAGGAGCAGAGTGTAGGCCGAAGCCTGCAGTGGAGCAAGTTGAAAGGGAACCTTTAACCCCCCCCCCCAGGCATTTGTTGCTGAAAGAGCCATCTTGTACAGCAGTAATACTGCACATGGAAAATGGTGGCTCCGAAAATTATGCTCCTTGCAAACGCTGAAGTACACACTCATATAATGTGTCCCCTCACACCGTCAAACCATCCCGGAAGTGGGACTTTCCTTTGTAATGTGACACAGCACAGCCGTCATTCCAACCCCCTTGGTGCCGGGCACCACCTCCTCAACGTTGTTTGGTTCTGTCACGGAGCCCGCACTGTAATGTTATCCCTTGGCCATGCACAGTTAGCGGTGCCCGTCTTCTGACATCATGTAGGTGTCAGGCTGGCAGTGCCTGTGCGTCCAAGCTGCCCGAGATCCAACCTTGCAGTGTCATCTAATGTAGTCCCACTGCGGGCCAGGGATCCATGGGCATGCGCAGTGCATATCATCGCCTCTCACTCACCTCCTTCCTGCTTCTTCAGACTGTGCGGCGTCACGGCCGTGGCATGCTATTAGGGATCAGCTGACGCCGCCTAGTCTGAAGAAGCGTGAAGAAGGGGAGTGAGAGGCTAGTATATGCACTGCGCATGGCCATGGATACCAGGCCCACTGTGGGATCACATTAGACGACACTGCGAGGTGTGATTTCGGGCAGCGTGGACGCACAGGCGCAGCCAGGACGACAACAAATGATGTCAGAGGACGGGCAGCGCAAACTGTGCATGGCCAAGGGATAACATAACAGCGCAGGGTCCATGACGGAATCAAACAACGCTAAGGAGGCAGCGCACGGTGCCAAGGGGGTAGCAATGACGGCTGTGCTGCGTCACATTACAAAGGAAAGTCCCACCTCCAGGACGGTTGGACGGTGTGAGGGGACACATTACATGAGTGTGTAGTTCAGCGTTTGCAAGGAGCATAATTTCAAGAGCGACCTTTCCCTTGTGCAGTATTAGTGCTGCACATGGTGGCTCTTTCAGTAACAAACGCCTAGGGGGGGGGGGGGGACAGGTCCCCTTACATTTTAGTTGTGCCAGCGTGGCGGTCGCATGACACGTTGCCGGATACACAGCTGGGGATCAGCTGACGTTACTGAACCCCAATAACAGAGGAGCGACTGTTGACTGTGCACACAGCACTTCCAGGCACCAACTGGCGGTGTTAGAGCCCAGGGACAGCAGGAGGAGCAGATTGGAGGTATTGCCGCACACACAGCTGGGGATCAGCTGACGTTACTGAACCCCAATAACAGAGGAGCGACTGTTGACTGTGCACACAGCACTTCCAGGCACCAACTGGCGGTGTTAGAGCCCAGGGACAGCAGGAGGAGCAGATTGGAGGTATTGCCGCACACACAGCTGGGGATCAGCTGACGTTACTGAACCCCAATAACAGAGGAGCGACTGTTGACTGTGCACACAGCACTTCCAGGCACCAACTGGCGGTGTTAGAGCCCAGGGACAGCAGGAGGAGCAGAGGAACAGAGTGTAGGCCGAAGCCTGATTGGAGCAAGTTGAAAGGAAACCTTTAACCCCCCCCCCCAAGACGTTTGTAGCTGAAAGAGCCATGTTGTGCAGCACTAAGGATGCAAAAGGAAAAGGTTGCTCTTTTAATTATGCTCCTTGCAAACACCGAAGTAAACACTAAAAATGTGTCCCTTTATACCGTTAAACCGTTCCGGAGGTGCGAATTTCCTTCGTAATGGGACACAGCACAGCTGTCATTCCTATCCCCTTGATGCCGTGCGCTGCCTCCTCAGCGTTGTTTTAAGCTGCCACGGAGCCTGCGCTGTTCTGTTAGCCCTTGGCCATGCCCAATTAGCGCTGCCTGTCTTCTGACATAATTTGGTGTCAGGCTGTCAGTGCCTGTGCGTCCACGCTGCTCCAGATCCCACCTCGCAGTCTCATCTAACGTAATCCCACTGCGGGCCTTGGAACCATGGGCATGCACAGTGCATAACCTCGACTCTCACTCCCCTCCTTCCCTCTTCTTCAGACTGTGCGGTGTCACGGCCGTGGCATGCTAGGGATCAGCTGACGGCGCACAGTCTAAAGAAGGCGGAGGGAAATGAGCGAGAGCCCGAGGGGAAGATATGCACTGCGCATGCCCATGGATCCCAGGCCCGCAGTGTGACTCAATCAGAAGACACTGCGAGGCGGGATCTCGGGCACCGCGGCCGCACAGGCGCAGCCAGCCTGACACCAAATTATGTCAGAAGACAGGCAGCGCAAATAGGGCATGCCCAAGGGATAACAGAACAGCGCAGGCTCCGTGACAGCTTAAAACAACGCTGAGGAGGCAGCGCATGGCACCAAGGGGGTAGGAATGACGGCTGTGCTGCGTCACATTACGAAGGAAAGTCCCAGCTCCGGGACGGTATAACGGTATCAGTGAACACATTTTATAAGTGTTAAGTTCTGCGTGTGCAAAGAGCTAAAAAAAAAGAGGTACCTTTTCCTTGTGCAGCATTACTGCTGCACAAGATGGCTCTTTCAGTAACAAACGACGGGGGGGGGGGGGGACAGGTTCCCTTACATTTAGGTTGTTGTGCCAGCGTGGCGGTCGCAGGACACATTGCCGGCTACACAGCTGGGGATCAGCTGACGTTACTGAAACCCAATAACACTGGGTCGTATGTTTTTACTGTGCAGCCTGCACTTCTGAGCCGCAACTGGCGGTGTTGGAGCCCAGGAATAGCAGTTCAGGTGGTAGAAAGATGAACACAGCAGGAGACCTGGATGACACCCAATTACTTAATCAGGCAGAGGAGTGGCAAATTCCTGCGAGATCCAGGCCTGGTTCATTTTCAGGAAAGTAAGCCGGTCAACGTTATCGGAGGATAGTCGCATGCGACGGTCTGTTAGTACACCACCTGCGGCACTAAAGACACGTTCCGATAAGACACTAGCCGCAGGGCAAGCCAGCACCTCCAATGCATACTGGCTTAGCTCTGGCCATGTATCCAGCTTAGAGACCCAAAACTTGAACGGGGAAGAGCCGTCTGGGAGTACAGTAAGAGGGCAAGCCATGTAGTCTGTCACCATCTGACGGAACCGTTGCCTCCTGCTGACTGGAGCCGCCGGTGATGGTGTAGACATTTGGGGCGGGCACACAAAAGTGTGCCAGAGTTGTGCCATACTGGGCTTGCCTTGGGCAGAGGCACTGCTTCTGCTCCCTCTTTGGGCAGAGCCTCCCCCACTGCCTCGACGCACTGAGCTGCTTTGTAAAGCACTAGCAGCACTCCTCTCAGTTGGACAGGAGAAGATGATGGAATTCACCAGTGTGTCGTGGTACTCCCGCAATTTACGCTCCCGGGTCAACGCAGGGATGAGGTTTTGGACGTTGTCCCGGTAGCGAGGATCGAGGAGGGTGAACACCCAATAATCAGGCATGTTGAGAATGTGGTCGATGCGGCGGTCGTTTCTCAGGCACTGCAGCATGAAATCCACCATGTGCTGCAGAGTGCCAACCGGCCCAGAAACGCTGTCCCCTGCTTGAGACATGATCTCTGCCCGCTCGTCATCACCCCACCCTCGCTGTACACACTGACCACTGGACAATTGTGTCGCTCCCTCCTCTGGACGGAGCTCTTCCTCCTCCATTGACTCCTCCTCATCCTCCTCACAAATTGGCCCCTGCGTACCCCTTTGTGAGGAACCACGTGGCGCTGACTCTCCAGAAGCTGATGGAAAAGGTGACTCCTCATCCTCCACCTCTTCCACCACATCATCCCTTAACCCTTGCAAAGTTTGCTGAAGCAGGCAGATAAGGGGGACAGTCATGCTGACTAGTGCATCATCTGCACTTGCCATCCGCGTGGAATAATCAAAAGGACGCAAAACCTGGCAGACGTCCTTCATAGTGGCCCACTCTGTGGTTGTGAAGTCTGATCGGCGCTGACTGCGACTTCTTTGCGCCTGATGCAGCTGGTACTCCATAACTGCTTGCTGCTGCTCACACAACCGCTCCAACATATGTAACGTGGAATTCCACCGGGTAGGTAGGTCACATATGATGCGGTGTTCCGGAAGGCGGAATCGGCGCTGCAGAGCAGCAATGCGGGATCTGGCCAAGCTGGAACGCCGCAAGTGAGCACACTCTAGGCGGACCTTGTGCAGCAGGGCATCAAGATCCGGATAGTCCCTCAGAAAACTCTGCACAACCAAATTGAGCACATGTGCCAGACATGGGATGTGAGTGAGGTTGCCAAGGGCCAAAGCTGCCACCAGATTTCGGCCATTGTCACACACTACCATGCCTGGCTGGAGATTCGCTGGCAGTAACCACACATCGCTCTCCTGCTTTATGGCATTCCAGAGCTCCTGCGCTGTGTGGCTTCGATGCCCCAATGAAACTAGTTTCAAGACGGCCTGCTGACGTTTGGCCACGGCTGTGCTCATGTCGGTCATAGGTAAACGTTCACGGGTCCATGTGGGGGTGGACTGTGACGGATCCTGCAGAGAGGAATCAGAGGAACTGGTGTAAGAGGAGGAGTCGATGCGTACAGACTGGATTCCTGCAATCCTTGGAGTGGGCAGGACACGTCCTGCGCCACTCGCACGATCTGTACCTGGCTCAACAACATTAACCCAATGGGCAGTGAGGGAAACATATCGCCCCTGTCCATGCTGACTGGTCCACGCATCGGTGGTGAGGTGGACCTTGCTACTGACGGCGTTCAGTAGCGCATGTTTTATGTTTGCCTCAACATGCCTGTGCAGGGCAGGGACAGCCTGCCTGCTGAAGTAAAAGCGGCTGGGCACCTTGTACTGTGGGACTGCCAATGCCATCAAGTCACGGAAGCTGTCAGTCTCCACCAGCCTGAACGAGAGCATTTCCAGGGACAACAGTTTGGCAATGCCTGCATTCAGAGCCTGTGCTCGGGGGTGGTTGGCCGAGAATGCCCGCCTTTTCTCCCATGCCTGTACTACCGATGGCTGTAGAGTAGACTGGGAGTGTGAGGATGACTGGGAAGGTGGTGCTGTGGGTGGAATTACACAAGGTCTCTGGGAGGAAGCCAAACCAGCTGTGCGTGAGCTGGAGGAAGAGGCAACACGAGCTGAAGAGGTGGTAGCTGCCGCTGTTGGTTGGCCTACATCTTCAGTGTGTTTCTGTAACTCCACCGCGTGCCTGGTCCGCACATGTTTCCACATATTTGTGGTATTGAGGTTGCTGACATTTTTCCCTCTTTTTACTTTATGATGACACAGCTTGCATTTGACAAAACAAATGTCATCTGCAACTGTGTCAAAAAAGGACCAGGCACTGCAAGTCTTGGGAGCGCCCTTTTTGGCTTTGGAAAGAGACAGGCTCCTAACGGGTGCCAAAGTGGAGGCTACAGGCTCCGCAGTCTTCCCCCTCCCTCTCCCTCTTTGGCCCGTAAGAGGAAGCTCTTCCTCTGAGCTGCTCCCACCACCTTCCTGTTCCTCACGCCACGATGGGTCAAGGACCTCATCATCTCCACTACCCTCTGCCACCAACTGCTCCTCCTGGGTAGTCTCAGCAGCACAGTACGCACGAGAAAGCGGCACCTGAGTTTCATCATCAGATGCGTACTGCGCTGTGGTCACCGGAGGCACTGGCCCACCTGCCTCTTCAGAGTCAGAGAGAAAAAGGTGTTGGGCATCACTGCACACTGCCTCTTCTTCCATTTCTCCAATGCTGCTTGGCTGGCCCCCTGTTTCCAAGCCAAGAGATTCAGAGAACAGAAGTAGAGACGGCTCCTGTCCTGGGCTCTCTGACTGCCTGGCCAATTTGGCAGGTGGTGAAGAGACAGATGGCTGCTCTCCAGTGCTCTGTGCCTGAGAGGATGTGGCACTAACTGAAGTCGATGCCGAGGCGTTAGCTGCCATCCACCCGACAACGGCTTCAATTTGGTCTTCACGCAGCAGCGGTGCACGGCGCTCTCCGACAAAGCTGCGCATGAAGGACTGTTCCCTGCTGAAACTGAGTGACGACGAGTCACCGGCGCCCGCAGCAGGCACAGAATCACCACGTCCTCTCCCTGCTCCTCTCCCTGCTCCGCGCCCACGCCCACGTGCCTTACTCCCTGCCCTCTTCATCTTGGTTGACAGATAAAGATAAGCAGAAAAGTACTAAGGCCTTAGTGTGCTTATTCCTGTAATGCTCCTCCTAACAGGTGTAAGAAACACTAATGTTGTAAATTGTGGACTAAACTTTATTATTTTTCAAATGTGGCCTACACAAGTGTAAGTTGTGTTTGGTGAACTTAACCTTTTTTTTGGTGCAGATCGGGCTACAGAGCTAGTTTAAATCACACGGAGACCGTGCAGACAGCCGTAAACGGCGCTGCAAGGCCAAGAAACCCTCCTCTAGGTTATCCTATATAGTGTTTTTCCACTATTTAGCTGGATACAAGTGGAAAGACACTAATATGAATTTTTTTTTTCAAATTTTAAACTGGCTGCACTATTTGAAAAAAAGGAAATTGTTTTTCAAGGTATGAGGCAGTAACGCACCCTGAGCTGAATCCAACCGGCTATGGCTGCACACAGACTACAGGGCGAGCTGGGCTCACACGGAGACCGTGCAGACAGCCGTAAACGGCGCTGCAAGGCCAAAAAACCCTCCTCTAGGTTATCCTATATAGTGTTTTTCCACTATTTAGCTGGATACGAGTGGAAAGACACTAATAGGAATTTTTTTTTTCAAATTTTAAACAGGCTGCACTATTTGAAAAAAAGGAAAATTTTTCTCAAGGTATGAGCCAGTAACGAACCCTGAGCTGAATCCAACCGGCTATGGCTGCACACAGACTACAGGGCGAGCTGGGCTCACACGGAGACCGTGCAGACAGCCGTAAACGGCGCTGCAAGGCCAAAAAACCCTCCTCTAGGTTATCCTATATAGTGTTTTTCCACTATTTAGCTGGATACGAGTGGAAAGACACTAATAGGAATTTTTTTTTTCAAATTTTAAACAGGCTGCACTATTTGAAAAAAAGGAAAATTTTTCTCAAGGTATGAGCCAGTAACGAACCCTGAGCTGAATCCAACCGGCTATGGCTGCACACAGACTACAGGGCGAGCTGGGCTCACACGGAGACCGTGCAGACAGCCGTAAACGGCGCTGCAAGGCCAAAAAACCCTCCTCTAGGTTATCCTATATAGTGTTTTTCCACTATTTAGCTGGATACGAGTGGAAAGACACTAATAGGAATTTTTTTTTTCAAATTTTAAACAGGCTGCACTATTTGAAAAAAAGGAAAATTTTTCTCAAGGTATGAGCCAGTAACGAACCCTGAGCTGAATCCAACCGGCTATGGCTGCACACAGACTACAGGGCGAGCTGGGCTCACACGGAGACCGTGCAGACAGCCGTAAACGGCGCTGCAAGGCCCAAAAACCCCCCTCTAGGTTATCCTATGTAGTGTTTTTCCACAATAGAGCTGGAGACTGGTGGAAAAACACTAATAGGAAATTTGAGAAAAAATGTGCAGCAGGCTGCACTAAGAGCAAAAAAGAACAACTGTGTGAGGCAGTGTGAACCCCCCCTGAGCTGAATACAACCGAGTATATGGCTGCACACAGACTACAGAGTGAGCTGCACACACACACACACAGAGACCTTGCAGAACGCTGTTAAAACAGCGCTGCAAGGCAAGAGCAAGGTGAACAGTGAAGAACACACAGCGTTTTGCTAAATTAGCCTTTGGAAAGGAAAATAAAGCAATTAGCTAGCTCAACTGGCCCTCAGTTAGAACACAGCGTCCTGTCCCTAACTGAAATCACAGCAGAGTGAGCGCAAAATGGCGGCAGCGCTTTTTTATAGTGCAGAGTGACATCATTTCAGCAGCCAATCCAAGCCTTGCCAGTACTTACATGCCCACCATGCTAAACAGGATGTGCCCACACTTTCATTCATTCCTCATTGGCTGCTGCGTTCAATTTGAATTCTGGGAACTTCCGATTCCGGTATCCGATACGCGGGAAGTATCGGAATTCAGTATCGGAATTCCGATACCGCAAATATCGGCCGATACCCGATACTTGCGGTATCGGAATGCTCAACACTATCTATAACCAAAATTAGAAAAATGTTGTCTCTGTCCAAATATATATGGACCTAACTGTAAGTATATAATAGAAAGTTAAAAACAATACACTGATGAAGAGCTATATCAGAACCACAGATTACAAGAGAAAACAATTCTACTGATACTTGATATTCATTCCCTTTGGATATAGGGTATCAAGTTCAAAAATCCATCTCAATTCCTTCTTCAAAAGGGAAATACCATCACCCCCTCGTCTCAAGGTCAGCACATCATCTATTACTCTAAATCTCAACTGATTAATTGAATGACCCATACTCAAAAAATGCCTAGGCATGGGGAGCTCAGTCAGTCCTGTCCTAATGGTACTTTTATGTTTACTAATTCTCGCTTTAATCTCCATAGTGGTCTCTCCCACATAGAAGAGACCACAAGGACAACTCAGGACATAGACTACGAAACTGCTCTTACACGTAAAACCTTCTATGTATCTCATATTTCTTCCCCGTACGTGAGTGACAGAAAGAGGAACCCTTAATCATGTTATTATAGCAAGCACATCCCAAGCATGGGAAATTACCCAGACTTGGGCGGCTAAAGGTAGTTTGCAAATCTCTTTTCGTACTCCCTATATCTGATACTACCAATTGGTCTTTAAAATTCCTATTTCGTCTATAGGAGAACAGTGGAGGCAGTTGAAATTCCACAATATTAGTATGACCCCTACCCAAGAGTGGCCAATGCCTACGTATAATCTTAGAGACTTTCTTACTCATTCCATCATATGTAGTAACAAATGGTATCCTCCTCTGGGATTGCACAGTCATCCTTGGGATCAAGAGTTCATCACGATTTCTGCTCACGGCACGTTCTCCAAATTTATCGAGTTCAACCTTAGGATACCCCCTACAAAGAAACTTTTCACACATTTCATCAAGTCTCTTATTAATATGTGTCTCACATGAAACAATTCTTCTCACTCTTAATAGCTGACTCCATGGTAGCAATTCCACCATCCTCTGCGGATGTTCACTAGAAAAGTGTAAAATGTTATTTAAATCCGTACCTTTCACAAATAGATCCGTGTGCAACCTCCCCCCACTCTTATACACACATGTATCCAAAAATTGCATCTTTGTTTGAGAACAGTCCATAGGAAACCCAAGTTCTATGTAAATGTCATTCAGATATTGAAAAAACAATCAATTCCAGTTCATCCCTATCACCATCCCACACCAGGAAGATGTCGTCGATGTAACGCCACCAGCCCCTAACATGACTGTGGAAAAACCGCACCAAGGAAACGATCAGACAACACCCATAATTTATAAACCTGAAAACAACTTTATTAAATCTTTACCAAGATCAGGAGCATGGGAAAACAAGGTTCATGCCATAATGCACATGTCAGAAACGCAGGGGTGCACATCAATGGGTGATAATATATGCATGCAATAAGTGGGTATCACATCCCAACAGTATTTGGCAATGTGAGTACAACCATACAAACAATTGCATTTTCAGTCCAACCCTATGTATATACAAGCCTCAGGTACACATAATAATATAGTCAATTAATGTCCAAATCGTACTTACAAAAAGGTGACTACCTGAGCAGGTAAGGACATCCATACACCCACCGAATGCACCCGCCCGACGCGCATTTCGGCGTGATGGCCTTTTTCAAGGGGTAATGTGAAAGGGGAAAAATGGGGATATAAAAAAAAACCAGCCACCAATCATTTATCACAATGAGAACATATGATTTTACGCACCAATCGAGTTACACCAAAGAGCCGTCAGTAAGTATTGCTAGAGTCACTTCCTGGATATGTCATGTGCGTGTGATGCAGTCATGTGATGTTCTCAGACACATCATAACATCACATCAAGTCCGCCTCCTATGACGCATGTATCACCGCGGCAACACAGGATGCGAGGCAGCGCTGGCGTCAAGCGCAAGGTGAGGAAATCACCATAGCGATACAGATGCCGGAAGCCGCCCAGCGAGCCGAGGTCCGCAATGCACATGCGTGCCAGCGGATTGCAGCCATGTAAGGAGTTAGATATCCTGCTCATAGCAAAGTACATGAATCACTGCAAAAGAAAGCACAGGTGCCATATGAATATACATCCAGCATATATGGGCACACATAGATGAAAGAAGTTGGCAACAATAAAAGAAATATAAAATACATCATACATGACTATATCTACATGAAACGTCAGGCACAATCATGCCTGCAATTGATGCAGATACTCAATACATGATATATTGTGATTATTATTAGGAGTGAAGCACCACCACTAGTAACTAGCCAAAGGTTATGGAACCGAATTTTCAATGGGGAACGACACCTACAAATACATCACTTACATATTTCATCTGCATGAATAACCTGACCTACTCAAAATATAGAGTGCCAAAATCATCTTACATTACATTAATACTATACATATATACAGGCATCAATACACATCTGGACTATTCATAAAGATGGTATAATGTTGAAATATAAGGTCATTCCTTAATCCATATGGCTTCATACGTCAATCTCTACCATCTCCGTAGTGCAGGACTCCAAAAAAGAGGGGAAACCGAGAGGTGGATAGACAAACAAGCTCTTTACATTGAAAGACTGTTGATCAAAAGAACCAGAATATGGTGGAACCGTGCTTTTCGGGAGAGATACATTTCAAACAAATTGATCCCGAGAGGCTTGAGGGTACGGGTTATTCTGGCCTTCCCTGTTGAGGACGGCGATTTTATTTCTAAATGGGAGGAGGCGTGTGGCACATGCTCCCTGACTTTGATGCAGCTATTGGTAGACCTTAACACTAAATCTATCTTAGAATTGGATAAAAAAATTGATGATTTGGAACAGAACTTTAAGGTCAAATGCCCAGCTGACAAAATCAGTGGGTATGAATCCAGTATTGAAAAAAGTCTAGATTTGTGTGTTAAGAAAATCCATGATGTACAGGCTGCTAAAATTAAGAGAGACACAATGGACTTTGCAAATGGGAGTGTGTACTATTGGAGGAAAAACAATCCCCATTGTTACAGATTAACAGGTGCACCCTCATAGAGTTCGCTCTCTAACATGAGTGACTCATCTGAGTGGTCGACTTCCTCTATGACAACACGAGCTGGATCAAGAATAAAGGTACCTTCACACATAACAATTTTGTTAATGATATCATTGCTTTTTGTGACGTAGCAACGATATTGTTAATGAAATCGTTAAGCATGACAGCGACCAACGATCAGGCCCCTGCTGGGAGATCGTTGGTCGCTGTGTATGATCCAGCAATGTGTTCACTGGTATTCAGGGTAAATATCGGGTTACTAAGCGCAGGGCCGCGCTTAGTAACCCGATATTTACCCTGGTTACCATTGTAAAAGTAATAAAAAAACAGTACATACTCACATTCCGATGTCTGTTACGTCCCCCGGCGTCCACAGGGTTAAAACTGCTTTCGGCAGGAGCGCTGCTAATGCACGCGCTCCAGCCAAGAGCTTCCCTGCACTGTGTCAGTGCCGGCCGGCCGTAAAGCAAAGTACAGCGGTAACGTCACCGCTGCTTTACGGCGCTTACACAGTGCAGGGAAAGCTCTCAGCAGCAGCGCGTGCATTAACAGCGCTCCTGTCGAAAGCAGTTTTAACCCTGTGGACCCCGGGGGACATGACAGACATCGGAATGTGAGTATGTACTGTTTTTTTTTTTTAACTTTTACAATGGTAACCAGGGTAAATATCGGGTTACTTAGCGCGGTCCTGCGCTTAGTAACCCGATGTTTACCCTGGTTACCCAGGAACTTCGGCATCGTTGAAGACAGTTTCAACGATGCCGAAGTTGTTCCCCGGATCATTGGTCGCTGGAGAGAGCTGTCTGTGTGACAGCTTCCCAGCGACCACACAACGACTTACCAACGATCACGGCCAGGTCGTATCGCTGGTCGTGATCATTGGTAAGTCGTTTAGTGTAACGGTACCTTAAAGAGGTTGAGAGACACTAATTTCCATCCATATAAGTGGACCCAAGCTAGATCACCAGAGCGTAAAAAGAATAATAATCAGGTAATTAACTTGAGCTCTCACGTGCTGACTGATACAGATTTGTCATTGCTAAGTAGGGGTCTTACTTTCTTTCCGACATCAGGGTTCGATACGTTCACGGTAATTAAGGACTTACATTTCTTTGATCCTTACTTGCAAACCTTGTTTCCCACAGAGGAGGAGCAATTAGCATTGCAAGATTTGGAGGACCTGGCTAAGGAGCACAGAGTTGGTGAGGGAGGTAAGATCCCGTCATCAATAAGGATTAAATCTAGGAAATTCCCTCCATTGTCCACATGTACACCAATTGACCTATTTGTACAGGTCGTTACAAAGGAGTTTATGAATATTCCCAGGGGCGTAACTAGAGACAATTTGACCAGGGCGGAACTAGATAGGTTGGAGGTCCTGCGGGGGCTTCCTTATGTAGTGCTGAAGCCAGCTGATAAGGGGGGCAACATTGCAATCTGGCCAGAGTCCCTTTATGAAAAAGAGGCACATAGACAGCTGAATAATAAAATATGCTATAAACGCCCCACCTTTAATTCATTATCATCATTTATGGGCCAACTACTTAAGATCTTAAATGTTGCTGTTCAAAATTAGGTAATCACCAAAGAATTGGCTTCAGCACTGCAAGCACAGGAACCCACCATCTCCACTATGTATCTTTTACCCAAGATACATACTGTAAAAAGATTGAGGCCCCCTCGGGACGTCCAATCATCTCCGGCTCGGGTAATTACCTTGAAAAAGTCAACTGTTGGATTGACTCTAAATTACAGCCCTGGATGAAAGCCTTCCTTCATTTCTTCTGGATACGGGGGAGTTCCTCAAAAGGGTGGATGGTCTTCACATTGGACCTGAGACTATGTTGGTGACAGGTGATGTCGAATCCCTGTACACCAAAATAAAACATGCAGATGGTCTAGCAGCCACCAAGTATTTTCTAGATATGTCAAATCTATCAGTGTAGATCAGTAGTCTAATTCTTGAACTCCTCGAATTTTCCCTCACGCACAATTTTTTTACGTTTAAGGGGTCCTTCTTCCTACAGCTCCAGGGCACAGCCATGTGGGCTTCTTTTGCCCCGGTGTATGCCAACTTGTTCCTGGGGCTGTGGGAGAGGGACCTCCCCCTGTCAGATCTGGGTGCATTGAAGGACCTTTTGGGTGCGGTACATCAACGAGGTACCAGGGTTTACTAGGGTCCGTTCATGTCAGACTAGTTTGATCAGTTTCTATGAAGAGGTAAGTTCCAGATTGGACCAAGGGAACCCAATGGATGTAGTGTATATGGACTTTTCAAAAGCTTTTGATTCGGTGCCACACAAAAGATTGATACATAAAATGAGAATAATGGGGATAGGGGAAAATATGTGTAAGTGGGTTGAGAGCTGGCTCAGGGATAGGAAACAAAGGGTGGTTATTAATGGAGCACACTCGGACTGGGTTGCGGTTAGCAGTGGAGTACCACACGGGTCAGTATTGGGCCCTCTTCTTTTTAACATATTTATTAATGCCCTTGTAGGGGGCATTCAGAGTAGAATTTCAATATTTGCAGATGACACTAAACTATGAGATGCATTAAAAGAGGCATAGATGCTCATGAGGAGAACATAATTTTACCTCTATACAAGTCACTAGTTCAAACACACTTAGAATACTGTGCACAGTTCTGGTCTTCGGTGTATAAGAAAGACATAGCTGAACTAGAGCGGGTTCAGAGAAGGTTATTAGAGGACTGGGGGGTCTGCAATACCAAGATAGGTTATTACACTTGGGGCTATTTAGTTTGGAAAAATGAAGACTAAGGGGCGATCTTATTTTAATGTATAAATATATGAGGGGACAGTACAAAGACCTTTCTGATGATCTTTTTAATCATAGACCTGAAACAGGGACAAGGGGGCATCCTCTGCATTTGGAGGAAAAAAGGTTTAAGCATAATAACAGACGCGGATTCTTTACTGTAAGAGCAGTGAGACTATGGAACTCTCTGCCGTATGATGTTGTAATGAGTGATTCATTACTTAAATTTAAGAGGGGACTGGATACCTTTCTGGAAAAGTATAATGTTACAGGGTATATATACTAGATTCCTTGATAGGGCGTTGATCCAGGGAACTAGTCTGATTGCCGTATGTGGAGTCGGGAAGGAATTTTTTTCCCCAATGTGGAGCTTACTCTTTGCCACATGGTTTTTTTTTTGCCTTCCTCTGGATCAACATGTTAGGGCATGTTAGGTTAGGCTATGGGTTGAACTAGATGGACTTATAGTCTTCCTTCAATCTTAATAACTATGTAACGACGTGTTCCTGATCTGCCAGGGGAACGCTGCACAACTAATGGACTTCATTGAAGGGATCAACCGTAATGATAAGAATATCCATATTACGTATCAGTATCGATTTTTAGGAAGGAAACATCTACCAACATGATGCTACACGCCTCCCCTGCCCACCCTATGCCTCTAATTAATTCCATTCCTATTGGACAGTTTCTGCGCCTTCGCAGAATCTGTTCGAATGATGATGAATTTAAGCGAAATGCACGGGATCTCTTTGAAAGGTTTCGTGAAAGGGGATACAGCAGACGGGTAGTTAAAAGAGCCTATAATAGAGCTAGGTATTCATCACGTCAATCTCTATTATATAAAAAGAGGGTTAAAAAACTAATCAAAAAATAAGATTAATTACTAACTACCATGCACAATTTTCATGAATGAAGGGTTGTCTTCAGAGGGCATGGCCCATTCTTCAGACTGATTCTATTTTAAATCAACTATTGCCTTGTACACCAAGTATTATGATTAGACGGGCCAAAAACCTCAGAGACCACCTTGTACACAGCCATTACGAATGTGAACCCAGACCTACCTTTCTTGATGGTGGACGTCCTAGGCTTGGTTGTGTCCCTTGTGGTCGGTGCGTCGCCTGCCCCAATATTGACCGTACTACGACATTCTTCAATGCAGCGGATACGAGAGTGTATGAGATCAGGAAGTATTTCTCATGTACGTCTCGATATGTGGTCTATTTTGCTCTATGTCCTTGTAAGTTAATTTATATTTGGATGACCACCCGACAATTGAAAGTACGTGTCCGTGAGCATATATTGGGGATTCAGGCGGCGGCCGACCATGATGACGTAACCACGCTTAGGACACTACTGTGGCATTTTAAGCAATTCCCTGGGTGTGACAGTTCCCTACTTATGATAAGATGGATTGACATGATTGACTCTGGCATCCGCGGTGACAATCTGGGACAGAAATTAGCACGCTGTGAGACAAGATGGATCTAGGCGTTGGACACCGTCCTTTTCAATGGGCTAAATGAAACAATGAGCTTTGTTCCATTTTTATAGTAATACTAGACTTCCACCTACTACTGGTTGTTTGCACATGTTTGTGTTTTATGATCTTAACTGTATTTATTTTTTATCTAGTTATCATCCACCTCTCGTTTTCCCCTCTTTTTTGGAGTCCTGCACTACGGCGATGGTAGAGATTGACGTATGAAGCCATATGGATTGAGGAATGACCTTATATTTCAACATTATACCATCTTTAAGAATAGTCCAGATGTATATTGATGCCTGTATATACTGTATGTATAGTATTAATGTAATGTAAGATGATTTTGGCACTCTATACTTTGGGTAGGTCGGGTTATTCATGCAGATGAAATATGTAAGTGATGTATTTGTAGGTGTCGTTCCCCATTGAAAATATGGTTCCATAACCTTTGGCTAGTTACTAGTGGTGGTGCTTCACTCCTAATAATAATCACAATATATCATGTATTGAGTATCTGCATCAATTGCAGGCATGATTGTGCCTGACGTTTCATGTAGATATAGTCATGTATGATGTATTTTATATTTATTTTATTGTTGCCAACTTCTTTCATCTATGTGTGCCCATATATGCTGGATGTATATTCGTATGGCACCTGTGCCGTCTTTTGGAGTGATTCATGTACTTTGCTATGAGCAGGATATCTAACTCCTTACATGGCTGCCATCCGCTGGCATGCATGTGCATTGCGGACCTTGGCTCGCTGGGCGCCGCCTCACGTCCTGTGTTGCCGCGGTGATACATGTGTCATAGGAGGCGGACGTGGCGTGATGTAATGATATGTCTGAGAACATCACGTGACTGCATCACATGCACATGACATATCCAGGAAGTGACTCTAGCAATACTTTTGTATGATTGTACTCACACTGCCAAATACTGTTGGGCTGTGATACCCACTTATTGTATGCATATAATATCACCCATTGATGTGCACCCCTGCTTTTCTGACATGTGCATTATGGCATGAACCTTGTTTTCCCATGCTCCTGATCTTGGTAAAGATTTAATAAAGTTGTTTTCAGGTTTATAAATTATGGGTGTTGTCTGATCGTTTCCTTGCTGCGGTTTTTCTATTTATAAACTACGATTGCCCCAATATTGTCCATGATAGGACCCATACTATAATATGGAATGTTCCCTTTATAGTGATAACTAGTTGATATGGGTATGCATTTCAAGAAGCTGTTATGGCCTAATATGACTGTGCACGGTTCGCCCTGACACTGTTGGACTTTGCCCTGGAGAGGATTTTTCCTTTTCGGTGATGGTTACTATCTGCAGCATTGCGGTACAGCCATGGGGTCCAATGTGGCCCCCACATATGCTAACATCTACATGGCTGTCCTGGGGGGTGAGCATGTGTACAGTTCCAGGTTTTGGGGCCATGTTAGGGGCTGATTCAGCTACGCACATGGTGGAACTTACGAGTCACAGCTGCACCAATGTTGCCTATCAATGTTTGATGGATGCGGTCTGGACACTGCGAGGGGACATGCACACTGGTGTGTGCTGTATGTTGAGGTGTAACGGCTGCCGTGATTGGCTTGGGAACTAAAAGGGCGTGCCTGTGGGGGTGGTTATCGCCATGGGGACTATAATGCTGTGTACTGTTTGGTGCTATTTCTTTGATTACAATCCAGGGATGGGAGCTCTAATCTGATGTGATTTACTCATAAGAGCGATCAGAGCTATTAACTGCCTGTTATATGTAGGGCCATTGTGGTAATGACTCTATGGGACTGTTTTTAATAATTTTGTATGTGTGTTAAGGTTATAACATTTTTTTCACTTTTGTATTGACACCCTATTGGTGCTATGTTAATTGGTGGGATGGCGTTATGTGTATATAATGGTGGTTAGAATGCTGTATACTTGGCTT
This sequence comes from Ranitomeya imitator, assembly GCF_032444005.1. Classification (NCBI taxonomy): domain Eukaryota; kingdom Metazoa; phylum Chordata; class Amphibia; order Anura; family Dendrobatidae; genus Ranitomeya; species Ranitomeya imitator. The sequence continues at coordinate 571,435,523 of NC_091282.1, read as the reverse complement.
GATAAAGGTCTGTTGACCGAAACGTCGCTACAGGAGGCAGAATAAATGTAAGCTTTCATGTAGTCACCATCTGACGGAAACATGGCCTCCTGCTGACTGGACCCTACTGTAATGGTGTAGACATATGTGGCGGGCACACAAAACTTTGCCACAGTTGGGCCATACTGGTCTTGCCTTGTGCTGAGGCACTGCTTCTGCTCCCTCTTTGTGCAGAGCTTCCTCCACTGCCTCGACGCACTGAGCTGCTTTGTAAAGCACTAGCAGCACTGCTCTCGATTGGACTGGAGAAGATGATGGACTGCACCAGTGTGTCTTGGTACTCCCGCATTTTATGCTGCCGCTGCAATGGTGTTATGAGGCTTTGTAAGTTGTCCCGGTAGCTCGGATCCAGGAGGGTGTACACCCAATAATCAGCCGTGTTGAGAATGTGGGCGATGCGGCGGTCGTTTCTCAGGCACTGCAGCATGAAATCAACCATGTGCTGCAGAGTGCCAACTGGCCAAGAAATGCTGTCCCCTGCTTGAGGCTTGCCTGCTCTGCATCACCCCACCCTCGCTCTACATACTGACTACTGGAGATTTGTGTAACTCCCTCCTCTGGACAGATGTCTTCCTCCTCCATTGACTCCTCCTCATCCTCCTCACAAAGTGTCCCCTTCCTAGGCCTTTGTGAGGAACCACGTTGCGCAGACTGTCCAGAAGCAGATGGCATTTCTGACTCATCATCCTCCACCTCTTCCACCACCTCATCCCTTAGCGCTTCCAGTGTTCTTTGAAGCAGGCAGATAAGGGGCACAGTCATGCTGACTAGTTCATCATCTGCACTTGCCATCTGCGTGGAATCATCGAAGGCATGCAAAACCTGGCAGATGGCATTCCAGATCTCCTGCACTGTGTGGCTTCGATTCCCCAAAGAAATTAATTTCAATACGGCCTGTTGACGTTTGGCCATGGCTGTGCTCACATCGGTCGTAACAGGTAAGCGTTCATGGGTCCATGTGGAGGTGGACCATGACAGCTCCTGCAGTGATGATTCGGAGGAACTGGAGTATAAGGAGGAGTCAATGTGTACAGACTGGATTCCTGCAATCCTTGGAGTTGGCAGAACACTTACAGCGCCACTCGCAAGATCTGTACCCGGCTCCACAACATTGACCCAATGGGCAGTGAGGGAAAGGTATCCTCCCTGTCCATGGTGACTGGTCCACGCATCAGTGGTGAGGTGGACTTTGCTACTGACGGTGTTTAGTAGCGCATGTTTAATGTTTCCCTCGTCATACTTTTGCAGGGCATGGACGGCTTGCCTGCTGAAATAAAAGCGTCTGGCCACGTTGTAATGTGGGACAACCAATGCCATCAAGTTACGGAAGCTATCAGTCTCCACCAGCCTGAATGACAGCATTTCAAGGGACAGTAGTTTTGCAATGCCAGTATTCAGAGCCTGTGCTTGTGGGTAATTTGCCGAGAATGGCGACCTTTTCTCCCATGCCTGTGCTACCGATGGCTGTAGAGTGGGCTGGGAGTGTGAGGATGACTGGGAGCATGGTGCTGTGGGTGGAATTACACTGGGTCTCTGGACAACAATGCCAGAGGTTCTTCCATGGCGATCCTGTGAGGAAGCCGAGCCAGCTGTGTGTGAGCTGGAGGAAGAGGCTCGAACACGAGCTGAAGAGGTGATAGGTGCCGCTGTAGGTTGGCCTAGGTCTTGAGTGTGTTTTTGTAACTCCACCGCGTGCTTGGTCCGCACATGTTTCCACATATTTGTGGTATTGAGGTTGCAGACACTTTTCCCTCTTTTGACTTTCTGATGACACAGCTTGCATTTGACTAAGCAAATGTCAGCTGCAATTGTGTCAAAAAAGGACCAGGCACTGCAAGTCTTGGGAACACCTGTTTTGGCTTTTGGAAGGGGCATGCTCCTAATGGGTGCCGAAGTGGAGGCTACAGGCACTGCAGTCTTTCCCCTCCCTCTCCCTCCTTTTTGGGCCGTTCGGGAAATCTCTTCCTCAGAGCTGCTCCCACCACCTTCCAGTACCTCACGCCATGATGGGTCAAGGACCTCATCATTTACACTACCCTCTTCCAACAACTGCTTCTCCTGGGTTGTCTCGGCAGCACAGTACGCACCAGAAAGTGGTACCCGAGTCTCCTCATCAGATGCGTACTGAGGTGTGCTGACCAGAGGCACTGGCCCACCCGCCTCTTCAGATTCAAAGAGACAAAGCTGTTGGGCATCACTGCATACTGCCTCTTCTTCAGATTCTAGAATGCTGCCTGGCTGGCCCCCTATTTCCAAGCCAAGAGATACAGAGAACAGAAGTAGAGATGGCTCATGTCCTGGGCTCTCTGACTGCCTGGGCAATTTGGCAGGTGGTGAAGAGACAGATGGTTGCTCTTCAGTGCTCTGTGCCTGAGAGGATGTGGCACTAATTGAAGTCGATATGTTAGCTGCCAACCATCCGACAACGGCTTCAATTTGTTTGTCCTGCAGCAGCGGGGTACGGCGAGCTCCTACAAAGCTGCACATGAAGGACTGTTCCCTGCTAAAACTACGAGATGATGAGTCACTGGTGCACGCAGCAGGCACAGAATCCTCACGTCCTCTCCCTGCCCCATGCCCACGCCCACGTGCCTTACTCCCTGCCTTCTTCATCTTGGTAGACTGATAAAGATAGGCAGAAAAGTACTAAGGGCTTAGTGTGCTTATTCCTGAACAGCTGCTAACAGGTGTAAGAAACACTAATTTTATAAAGTGTGGACTACACTTTAATATGAGCTAATGTGGCCTATACAACTGTAAAGTGGAGTGTTTGGTGAACTTTTGTAAACTTTTTGTTTGTTTCGCAGAACTGACTGCAGAGTGAGCCTCACTCACACGGAGACCGTGCAGACAGCCGTGAGCGGCACTGCAAGGCCATGAAAAGCTCCTCTATCTAATCCTATATAGTATTTTTCCACAATCTAGCAGGATACGGATGGAAACCCACTAATAGGATAAATTTGAAAAAATGTGCAGCAGGCTGCACAAATGCCAAATAGGACAATTGAACAGTATGAGGCAGTGACGCACTCTGAGCTGACTACAACCGGCTGTGGCAGCAGAACAGACTACAGAGTGAGCTGCACTCACACACAGACCGTGCAGACAGCCATGAATGGCACTGCAAGGCCAAGAAAAGCTCCTCTATCTAATCCTATATAGTGTTTTTACACAATCTAGCAGGATACGGATGAAAACCCACTAATAGGAAAATTTTGAAAAGATGTGCAGCAGGCTGCACTAAGTGCAATAAAGGACAATGGATCCAAGCAGTATGAGGCAGTGACGCACCCTGAGCTGACCACAACCGGCTGTGGCTGCGGACAGACTACAGAGTGAGCTGAACTCACACACACAGAGACCTTGCAGATAGCTGTGAACAGCGCTGCAAGGCAAAAACAAGGTTCTCACACAGCGGTTGCTAAATTAGCCTGGGTAAAGCACAATGAAGCAAATCGCTCTCTCAAAACTGGTCCTCAGTCAGAACACAGCATCCTGTCCCTAACTGAATTCACAGCAGAGTGAACCCAAAATGGCGGTGGTGGCTTTTATAGGGCGTCATGTCATCATTTCAGAAGCCAATCACAGCCATGCCAGTAGTTACATGCCTACCATGCAGAACAGGATGTGCCCACACTTCTAATCGTTCCTCATTGGCTGAATTAAATGAAACTGGGACTTTGCTTTATGGGAACTTCCGATTCCGGTATCCGATATACTGAAAGTATCGGAACTCAGTATCGGAATTCCGATACCGCAAATATCGGCCGATACCCGATACTTGCGGTATCGAAATGCTCAACACTACTCATCACTAGTTGCGAGGGTTAAGTTAACGTATGTTATGGGCTGCTTTTTAGGGGGACATTCATAGAGTGGGTTGGAGAGTGTCCCCCCATATCTCCACCTACAGAGCCGGCACCACTGTGTACTGACAGGACCTTGGTGATGTCACAGTCATTTGATCAGTAACGTGCTCGAGGAATCACATTGTCTGGGCTTAAATGGCTGAAGGAAAGAACTTTCAGTGTTCAGTGGGTGCACCTGGAGATGGAACACTCCAGGGCTATTGTCACGATACCCAGGTATTAATGCTGCAGGGGAAACTGTACCCAGCAGCAACGGAGCTGGACCAGACACTGGGTAACTAACCTGATCACCAACAGGACCTTCCACATGAGACAAAGTGATCAGGTAAAGCAACAGGACCTTAGATAATGTGACAGAGTGGGAGGTGGTCAGGGGGCAGAGCCAGACACTGGGAAACAAAGAAGGAACAAGCATAAAAGAATAGTCAAACAAGCAGAGGTCATAGCCAGGAGATTACAAGATACCAACAGGGAGAGTTAGGGAATAGTCAGAAGCTAAGCCAGGGGTCAATAATCCAGGAAAACGAATAAAGCACGTGACAGCAAGACACAAAGCAAGCCAGCACACACTTCAGAGATCAAGCATACAGACTGCAGAAAACCTATAGCTGACAAGGATAACAGGTTAGGAGTGAGTATAAATAGCCCTCCCATCTTGAAAGAGAAGCTATCAACATTAACCCTGAGAGAACAGGACAGTAACCTTGTCCTAGCCATGACAGCTATGTTGCGTGGAGGAACCTCACTCACAGAAGGACTGTGTTAATTCTGCCACCATTTTGTTTTGTTTTCCTGTTTTTCCCAGGGAGCTGTATTTTCTTTACCACACCTTGGTTTATGCTGCCTACAATATACCCAAGGATGTCCTTAAAGACACAGTGTACCCGTGTAGACATTCTACCACACGTGGTGTTTCGGATGCAAGCAAAGTTTCAGGAACAACTGTAGCAGCAGTGAATAAACCGTATGTCATGGGTGAAAGTGGTTACAGGGATGGATCAGTGTTCGGACAAAATGGAGGAGATACTCAAGCATATTAGTCTGAGTCTGAGTCTACAGCAGCAGCACCAGGTACAGCAGGAGACTGATAGATTCCTAATACAACAGGTTCAACAACAACAAGGGCAGATGGAACTCCTGGTGGGAGATGTCTGCAGCAGAGAAACTGCTCCTCCTCCACATCAAGGTAATGACTCCTGCATCCAGAAAGCAGTAAGATGAGCCAATCAAAAGATGACCCCAGGGGATGATATAGAGGCATTTTCTACATTGTTCGAGCGGGTGGCAGAGTGTGAGAAGCTACCACCAGAGCAGTGGGCAAAGCTGCTGGCGCCCTATTTGACTGGGGAGTCCCAGAACGACTATTATGATCTGGCATTAGAGGATGCACAGGAGTATACCAAGTTAAAAACTTAAAAGTTTTTCACACTCGGTAGTGACTATGTCAGTGATAGAACAAAGGGTTCACCACTGGGCATATTGTGGGGATAAACCGCCTCGGTCCCAAATGTTCGACCTACTGCATCTGGTGCAAAAATGGCAGCAGCCAGAATCCTCCACTCCGGCCAGATGATCGAGCGGGTTTTCATGGACAGATTCATGCACTACCTTCCTAGGCCGGTGGAAACCTGGGTTGCCCAGGGAGATCCCTGAAATGCAGATGAACTGGTGAGCCAAGTGGGACTGTTCCAGGTGGTCGAAAGGTCCCAAAGGAAATCAAGGGGTGGTGCATCCCCATACTAGGGTACACAGCGGGAAGCCGAGCCACAAAAGACAGGTATTAGAGCCACCACTGGGGGAGTCCTAGATCCTAAGGGGTTGCTGAGGGGTTGTCAAAGACCAAGGTGAGAGACTTGCTTTGCTGGAGATGTCGTGGTCCAGGACATATAGCCACCCATTGACCCTTGTCCCTCGAAGAGATGGACTGCAGCCTAGGGAAGTGCTGCTCCTAATTTGCATATTCCACCTGCAGTGTGGACTATTAGCCTGGGGATGGGCCGCAGTCATGTACTGTGGCCATAAACATAGTGCTCGTGTGATGACTGTTAGACTCAAGGAACTTGGTGACCTTGATAAGGGCCACACTCTCCCACCAGTTGATCCCAGGGAAAAACATGGGCATCCGCTGTATCCACAGGGACGCCCAGGACTATCCTGTTGCCAGAGTGACTATTAAAACTAACTGTGGGGTTGAGTCACATGAGGTTGAGGTGGTTAAGGACTTGCAACACCCGGTGATAAGATGGCGGTACATTAGCCTGTTCTGGGACTTGTGGGGGAAATCGGGGATACGAAATGTCCCAGACAGAGGCCAGCTGAACCCTGCGGAAATCCCATCATAGTTGTAGGTGGATGAGTTCCCTTTGTGTGTCCTGGCTGGTGACGAGGACGAGACGATGACCAGTGAGGCTGAGATTCCTGAACTGGGGGTTTCTGGTTTCGGGATCTTACCCTAAAAGGGGTGTTGGAAATTGTGTCCATGATAAATGGGGATGCCCAAGAGCTGGGGGCTGACACCAGGATTCCACTTTTTGTATTAAATGGAGAGCTGCTGTATGGGGTCACTAAGCTAAGAGAAGAAGTGGTAGAGCAGCTGTTAGTACCGAGTCCCTATAGGCGTAGGGTTTTAGACCTGGCCCATTCCCATCTCTTGGGTGGACATCTGGGAGTGGGCAAAACACAAGAACGGGTCATTAGGAGGTTCTACTGGCCTGGGTGTCACAGGGATATTGTTAACTACTGCCGGTCTTGCCCTACCGCTTACAGCTCCCGTGTCCCATTTCTGAAGCCCCCTTGCGCCATTGCCCATTACAGAGGTCCCATTTGATAGGATTGCCATGGATCTTGTGGGGCCCCTGGTTAAGTCCGACAGAGGGCACCAATACATTCTTGTAGTGATGGACTATGCAACACTGTACCTGGAGGCGGCACCCCTTTGAAACTCCTCCGCCAAGATCATAGCTGAGAGTTAGTACAGATTTTTTCTCGGACTGGCCTGTCGAAAGAGATACTGACAGACCAAGGCACCCTGTTTAGGTCCAAAGTGATGAGGAAGTTGTGTAAGGCTCTCCAGGTTACACAACTCCACTTGTCAGTGTACCATCAGCAGACGGATGGCCTGGTGGAGAGATTTAACAAGACATTGAAGTCCATGCTTAAGAACATCATGGAGAGAGATGACTGAGACTGGGATTGCCTACTGCTGTACCTGTTGTTCTCTATAAGAGAAGTTCCTCAGTCCTCCACTGGATTCTCACTGTTCCAGCTATTGTATGGACGACACCCGCCTGGACTTCTAGATGTTGGAAATGAGACCTAGGAAGCAGAAGTTACACCCCACCGGAGCATTATTGAGAATGTGGCCCAAATGCAGGACCAGATCACAAGGGTGATGCCAATTATGAAGGAGAGCCTCGATCAAGCACAAGAGGCCCAGGAGAGGGTCTACAACCGAGCCACGAGGTTGAGACAGTTTAGCCCTGGAGACCCGGTGTTGGTGTTGATTCCCACTGTAAATTCCTGGCCAAGTGGCAAGGGCCATACGAGGTGGTCGAGAAGTTGAGTGACAACAACTACAAGGTTCACCAACCAGGGAGACCAAAGCCGTACCAAGTGTACCACATCAACCTGCTCAAGCCAGGGTCAAGGATGTCACAGTAGCAGAGACAATGTCACCGGCCCAGAAACAACAGTGTCGTAAGCTGCTTCAGAGGAACCGGGACCTGTTTCCCAAGCTAACAGGTTGTACGCAGGTTGTGAAGCACAAAATCTTGACTGAACCTCAAGTGAGTATGACTCAGAGGCTGTATCAGATTCCTGAAGCCCGCCGCGAGGTGGTCTCCCAGGAGGTGAAAAGAATGTTGAACCTGGGTGTCATCAAGGAGTCAAAGAGCGGTTGGTCCAGCCCTATTGCCCTGGTGCCAAAGATCGATGGAGAGTGGCAATTCCGTAATAAATAAATAAAATAATCTTTATTTTTATATAGCGCTAACATATTCCGCAGGGCTTTACATTTTGCACACATTATCATCACTGTCTCCGATGGGGCTCACAATCTAAATTCCCTATCAGTATGTCTTTGGAATGTTGGAGGAAACCGGAGTGCCTGGAGGAAACCCATGCAAACTCTTTGCAGATGTTGTCCTTGGTGGGGCTTGAACCCAGGACTCCAGCGCTGCAAGTCTGCAGTGCTAACCACTACGCCACTGTGCTGCCCCTTCCGTAATGATTACAGGAAGCTAAATGAGGTGTCCAAGTTTGACACGTATCCAATGCCCTGGGTTGATGAGCTCATTAAGAGGTTAGGGTCAGAGAGATACACAAGAAGTTTGACGCAGCTTATTTGGACGACATCATGATCTTCAGCCCTGATTGGAGAATGCACCTGCAGAAGGTCCAGGTGGTACTGGATGCACTGAGAAAGGCAGGGTTTAATATAAACCCAAAGAAGTGCACTCTTGGGAAAGAAGGGGCGAAAAGCTTGGGCTACAAACATGGAAAGGGTGAAATAATGCCGCAAGTAGACAAAGTGGAGGCAATCTAAAAGTAGCAAAAGCTGTTCTTCTACAAGCAGGTTCGGGCGTTTCTGGGAATTGTGGGATATTATCAGCAATTTAGCATGAATTTCACCATGATAGCTGCCCCCTGACTGATTTTCTCAAGGGCACAAAGTCGACGATGGTCAAATGGTCCTTTGAAGCGGAAATGGCATTCCAGGAGTTGAAGCTCGCCCTGTGCCAACAGCCAGTCTTGGCCGTACCAGACTTGACAAAGGAGATTGTGCTCCAGACAGATGCCTCCGAAGTCGATTTAGGAGCTGTGCTGTCCCTGGAAATAGATGGGGATGAACACCCAGTCCTGTACGTAAGTAGGAACCTCTCCTCCTGTGAGAAAAACTATGCCATCGTGGAGAAAGAGTTCTTGGCCATCAAATGGGTGATTGACACCGTGAGGTACTACCTGCTAGGCCGTAAGTTGAGGCTAGTATCAGATCATGCACCCCTGAGATTGATGAGGTAAAAGAAGGGGAAGAATGCCAAGGTAATTAGGTGGTTTCTGGTGCTCCAGGACTTCACTTTCCATGTGGAGCACAGGCCAGAAAGGTTGCATGGGAACACAGATGCCCTGTTCAGAGTCCCCTGCTTAGCCAGTGAAGGTGCCAAAATCTGACTTCACGCAGAGGGGGGAATATGTGACAGTCACTGGTAGTGTAATAGAGGGGAGATATGGTTCTCTAAGCCTAATGGTGACAGTGATATAAAATCTAGAGTTTTACTTCCTCCAGCACAGTACAAGTGCATCTCACAAAATTGGAATATCATCAAAAAGTTAATTTATTTCAGTTCTTCATTACAACAAGTGAAACTCATATTTTATAGAGAGTCATTACAAACAGAGTGATCTATTTCATAGTTACATAGTTATTACATAGTTATTAAGGTTGAAGGAAGACTATAAGTCCATCTAGTTCAACCCATAGCCTAACCTAACATGCCCTAACATGTTGATCCAGAGGAAGGCAAAAAAACCCATGTGGCAAAGAGTAAGCTCCACCTTGGGGAAAAAAATTCCTTCCTGACTCCACATACGGCAATCAGACTAGTTCCCTGGATCAACACCCTATCAAGGAATCTAGTGTATATATCCTGTAACATTATACTTCTCCAGAAAGGTATTCAGTCCCCTCTAAAATTTAAGTAATGAATCACTCATTACAGCATCATACGGCAGAGAGTTCCATAGTCTCACTGCTCTTACAGTAAAGAATCTGCGTCTGTTATTATGCTTAAACCATTTTTCCTCCAGACATAGACTATGCTTCCTTGTCCCTGTTTCAGGTCTATGGTTAAAAAGATCATCAGAAAGGTCTTTGTACTGTCCCCTCATATATTTATACATTAAAATAAGATCACCCCTTAGTCTTCGTTTTTCCAAACTAAATAGCCCCAAGTGTAATAACCTATCTTGGTATTGCAGACCCCCCAGTCCTCTAATAACCTTGGTCGCTCTTCTCTGAACCCGCTCCAGTTCAGCTATATCTTTCTTATACACTGGAGACCAGAACTGTGCACAGTATTCTAAGTGTGGTCGAACTAGTGACTTGTATAGAGGTTAAATTATGTTCTCCTCATGAGCATCTATGCCTCTTTTAATGCATCCCATTATTTTATTTGAATTTGTAGCAGCTGCCTGACACTGGCCACTGAATATGAGTTTGTCATCCAGCCATACACCCAGGTCTTTTTCATTAACGGTTTTGCCCAGAGTTTTAGAATTAAGCACATAATTATACATCTTATTACTTCTACCCAAGTGCATGACTTTATATTTATCCCCATTAAAGCTCATTTGCCATTTATCAGCCCAAGCTTCTAGTTTACATAAATCATCCTGTAATATAAAATTGTCCTCCCCTGTATTGATTACCCTGCAGAGTTTAGTGTCATCTGCAAATATTGAAATTCTACTCTGAATGCCCCCTACAAGGTCATTAATAAATATGTTAAAAAGAAGAGGGCCCAATACTGACCCCTGTGGTACCCCACTGCTAACCGCTACCCAGTCCGAGTGTGCTCCATTAATAACCACCCTTTATTTTCTATCCCTGAGCCAGCTCTCAACCCACTTACACATATTTTCCCCTATCCCCATTATTCTCATTTTATGTATCAACCTTTTGTGTGGCACCGTATCAAAAGCTTTTGAAAAGTCCATATTCACTACATCCACTGGGTTCCCTTAGTCCAGTCCAGAACTTACCTCTTCATAGAAACTGATCAAATTAGTCTGACATGAACGGTCCCTAGTAAACCCGTGCTGATACTGGGTCATGAGGTTATTCCTCTTCAGATACTCCAGTATAGCATCCCTTAGAATGCCCTCCAGGATTTTACCCACAGTAGAGGTTAAGCTTACTGGCCTATAATTTCCGAGTTCAGTTTTTGTCCCCTTTTTGAATATTGGCACCACATTTGCTATACGCCAGTCCTGTGGTACAGACCCTGTTATTATGGAGTCTTTAAAGATTAAAAATAATGGTCTATCAATGACTGTACTTAATTCCTGCAGTACTCGGGGGTGTATCCCATCCGGGCCCTGAGATTTGTCAATTTTAGTGATTTTTAGACGCCGCCGCACTTCCTGCTGGGATAAGCAGGTGACATTTAATTGGGAATTTTTTATCACTAGTCATTTTGTCTGCCATGGGATTTTCATTTGTAAATACTGATGAAAAAAAGTCATTTAGCTTATTGGCTTTTTCCTCATCCTCATCCACCATTTCACCTAGACTATTTTTAAGGGGGCCAACACTATCATTTTTTAATACTAAACACACCAGCGCTAACTCTACCTAAAAGTAGAAACCCTTTGCAGCTGGACTCCAAACCAGGGAAACGCCACTCCTGGTGTAAACAAAGGATAGAAAACTATAGTAGTAATGGAGACCGCGCAGAAGGGAGTACAATACAATGAAGGAAAATATACAATACTACAGCACTAAATGATATAAATAGAACTAAAAAGACCCTTAGATACTGTGGACTAATGTAGTCAACAAACGGCGGAAACCTGAAATGTGTATACATATGTAGTAACACACAAACAGAGGTGGGCTGAGTCACTAAGGATATATGGTAATCGTACCTGTAACTCCTGGGTAACCGCGTATGAGAGCTGAGTCGGGCAAAATGGCTATGTCTGAGACTGGAATGAAGGTGCCCACATGCCAAGTGCAGAGCCGTGCGTGGCGCTGCCAGGAAGAATGACCGGCGCCAATAGTAAGGATGCGGTGGAAGGTCCGCAGATACCCGAAGCGGTACTGCACTCCGGGGCTGCAGGGAGGCTATGTAGAGCCAGGGAGAGCCCCGGCCGGTGGCGTCCCTGGATACAAGCACGAGGAAGATGGCCGACAGAGGTCTGAGCGTGTGACGTCACCGCTGGGAAGCTACGGAGCGGCGCTAGGGACAAGGTAGTAACCAATGCGTATCGAAGGAATAGCGTCCTTCTTCGTCAGGCTCTCCCTGGCTCTACATAGCCTCCCTGCAGCCCCGGAGTGCAGTACCGCTTCGGGTATCTGCCGACCTTCCACCGCATCCTTACTATTGGCGCCGGTCATTCTTCCTGGCATTCTCTAAATGCTTTCTTTTTGTCACTTATTGCGCCCCTTACAGCTCTATTTAGCCATATTGGTTTCCTCCTATTTCTAGTATGTTTATTCCCATACGGTATATACTGTGCACAGGTCCTATCCAGGATGCTAATAAACGTCTCCCATTTTCTTTGTGTATTTTTGTGTCTCAGGATATCGTCCCAGTTAATTGCACCAAGATCCTCTCTCATCCGTTGGAAATTTGCCCTCCTGAAATTTAGTGTCCTTGTAAGCCCTCTACTACAAATCTTTTTAAAGGATACATGAAAACTTATTATTTCGTGATCACTATTCCCCAAGTGACCCCCAACCCTTATATTTGCTATGCGGTCTGGCCTGTTGGTTAATATTAGGTCTAGCAGTGCCCCCCTTCTTGTTGGGTCCTGAACCAGTTGTGAAAGGTAATTGTCTCTCATAGTTGTCAAAAACCGATTACCTTTGCTGGAACTGCAGGTTTCTGTTCCCCAATCTATTTCAGGGTAGTTGAAGTCCCCCATAATAATGACTTCTCCTTGAGTCGCAGCTTCATCTATTTGCTTTATGAGGATATTCTCCATTGCTTCCATTATTTTGGGAGATTTATAACAAACCCCTATCAGTAATTTATTATTTTTTCCCCCTCCCCTTATCTCCACCCACAGGGATTCTACATTTTTATTAAATTCACCTATATCATCACGCCGGATGGGTTTTAAGGACGATTTTACATATAGACACACCCCACCCCCTCGTTTATTTGTATGGTCATTTCTGAAAAGACTATTGCCCTGCAAGTTAACAGCCCAGTCATGGCTCTCATCCAGCCAAGTTTCAGATATCCCCACCATGTCATAATTATGCTCCTACAACATTAGTTCTAATTTGTCCATTTTGTTGGCGAGGCTTCTGGCATTAGTATACATGCACTTGATGTTCCTCTCTGTACCTCTATTCTACTGGTCAACAGCATTTTTGGTGCCAAAGATATTTCATCGAATTTAGGGTAACTTTGGGGTGCTGATTCTGAATATGTCATCAGTTTTGCCAGATTGGCTCAAGTTTTTGAGATTTTTCGTAAAATGTGTAAAAAAAAGACGTAATTTGCTACACGCGCATTAACTTTATTGATATTGTCATGAATACAATAAATTTAACAAAGTAAATGTTGATTTTAGTTTATTTTAACTAGTTTTAGAAAGTAATCTTCAAAAATGAACAAGACATGAAAGATAGGAGACATTTAATCGCTGGAAAAGCGCTTTTTATATGATTTTCTTCTATGTGAGCTATTCGGGCAGTCACGCTGTAGATTCCAGCAGTAATCAGCCATCATATGTCTGTCCCATCTGCCTTGGTACCTTTCCTCCATCACCATAATATCCTGATGAAATCTCTCCCCTTGTTCTTCGCTAAAATCTCCAAGGTTTTCTGGAAATCTGTCCAAGTGACTGTGAAGATAATGCAATTTAATGCTCATGTGTACACCCAGATTTCTAAATCTCAATAGCATGTTTTGTACCAGTTCTTCATAATTGTCTGCCTTTTGATTTCCCAAGAAGTTCTTCACCACCAACACAAAACTACACCATGCAGCAGCTTCAATGTCATTCATTTCCTTAGGAAAATTTGAATCTTTAATGAGTTTCCGAATTTGAGGACCATCAAAGATTCCTGCCTTCAGTTTTTCGCTACTAAGACCAGGGAAAGATCTGCAGATGTACATGAAGCAATTACCATCTTTGTCTAATGCCTTGACGAACTGCTTCATTAATCCTAACTTTATGTGAAGTGGTGGAAGAATGATTTTTTCCCTGTCCACCAAAGGTTCGTTCACTATGTTTGATGCTCCTACTGTCAAGGTGTCCCTTGGAGGCCAATTCAGTTTCTCCCAGTGCTGATGTTTTGCTCTACTATCCCACATGCAGATGAAGCAAGGATACTTTGTGTATCCACTTTGCTGTCCAAGTAAAAAGTTGACCATTTTTAAATCAACACATATCAGCCACGAATGTTCATGGTAGCACAGTTTCTCCAAGACCATTTTGACATTTTTGTATTGTTCTGCAAGTTTAGTTGAGTGAGCTACTGGAAGAGATGCACACTGATTGCCATTGTTCAACAAAACACATTTCAAACTCCTTTTAGAACTATCTATGAAAAGCCTCCAGTCTTCAGGACGATATACTTGTAAACCCATTTGCAGCATCAGGCCAGGAATATCCTTACAATATACAAGTAGGTCATCTTCACAGAAAAATTGAAGAAGTGCTTCTTCTCTGGTCCTGTAAGATGTAATTTTAGTTCCAGGCGTCAGACAATTTTTTTCACTTAGCCTTGAAGCTAAAAGTTCGGATGCACTTTTTGAGAGGTTGAGGTCTCTTATTAGATCGTTGAGCTCTCCTTGGGTAAATTGCGTAGGTGTTCTGAAACTTCCTTCATATTCTAGTTCACTTCCAGAACTGATGTTTAGCTCCATACCCTGCATTTCATCATCATCAGGTGGGGGAAGGTCAGGTAACATGGTAAACACAGGTACAGGCACATCTTCACAATGAGGGACAGGCCTTCTTGCAGATTCCATGTTAGGATACTCCCATTTTCGTTTCTTATGCTTATTGAATCCTTGCACTGCACAGAAATAACAGTCATCATGATGATTTTTTTGCTCTCTCCACACCAGTGGAACACCAAATTTGAAGCTTTTTCTTTGTCCTTTGCTCCATTTTCGTAATAATTCGATACATGCTTAGCACACTATGTGTGGTGCCCAAAACTTGTCTTGGTCCCCAAGCATAACCCCAAAATAGGCAAAATACACTTTTTTTTACGAAGTCTGTTATGTTTCTTCTATGTTTGCAGAATGAGTCTGGATCGTTAAGACAACTTCTTCTTGATGAGTTCATGCTTTTCACTGGAAAACAGACAACAACATAAAGTTAGTGCAAAAATCAAGCTATGAACAAACTTTTAGAACACTAATTAACACAAAACTATATTGAGAACTGCTCAGTTCAAGTACTAATCCAAAGAAATTAATGAGATGATGCGTCGCATTTACCAACAAGTGCTATAAATAAGATACCAAAAATCTCAAAAACTTGAGCCAATCTGGCAAAACTGATAGCATATTCAGAATCAGCACCCCAAAAATACCCCAAATTCATTAAAATATTTTGGACACCAGAAAAAAATTTTTTTTTGTTGACCTGTTATTAACTGTTCTAACCCCACCCCCCATGCCCCCGCCACCCCCAACTTCCTTATTTGTGCCCAGGTCTCTGTCTGCACTATCTTCCCCTCCTATAAATTGAATACCCTCCCCCCAATCCCTAGTTTAAACACTCCTCCAACCTTCTAGCCATTTTCTCCCCCCAACACAGCTGCACCCTCCCCATTGAGGTGCAGCCCGTCCCTAGCGTAGAACCTGTAGCCCACTGAGAAGTCGGCCCAGTTCTGCAGGAACCCAAACCCCTCCTTCCTACACCAATTCTTGAGCCACTTATTAACCCCCCTAATCTCCCGTTGCCTCTCTGGCATGGCACGTGGTACAGGCAGTACTTCGGAAAATACCACGTTGGAGGTCCTTGCTTTCAGCTTGCGGCCTAATTCCCTGAAATCATCTTTAAGGACCTTCCACCTACCTCTAACTTTGTCATTTGTGCCAATGTGCACCATGACCGCTGGGTCCCTTGTTGTGAATTCTGTTGTCGAACTCCCTCCTGTGGTCGTGAATGGTACTTCGGCGAGTTCTGTCTATGGGCCCCCTCTGGTGGCTGTGAGTGAAGCTGCTGCTTCTGAGGTTCCTTACACAGGTGACGTGGTTTATCCTTTGGTTGACTGCTCTATTTAACTCCTCTCAGATCGTTACTCCATGCCAGCTGTCAATGTTTTTGCATTGGTTCAGTTCGCTCCTGGATCTCTCTGGTGACCTGCCTTCTCCTGCAGAAGCTAAGTTCCTGATAGTCATTATTTGTTCTTTGTTTTCTTGTCCAGCTGGTTTTCATGATTTTGTCTTGCTAGCTGGAAGCTCTGGGATGCAGAGTGGCCCCTCCGCACCGTGAGTCGGTGCGGAGGTCTTTTTTGCACACTCTGCGTGGTCTTTTGTAGGTTTTTGTGCTGATCGCAAAGTTACCTTTCCTATCCTCTGTCTATTTAGTAAGTCTGGCCACCCTTTGCTGAAACCTGTTTCATTTCTGCATTTGTGACTTTCATCTTTACTCACAGTCAATATATGTGGGGGGCTTCCTTTACCTTTGGGGAATTTCTCTAAGGCAAGGTATGCTTTATTTTCTATCTCTAGGGCTAGATAGTTCTTAGGCTGTGACGAGGCGCCTAGGTCTGGTCAGGAGCGCTCCACGGCTATTTCTAGTGTGTGTGATAGGATTTGGGCTTGCGGTCAGCAGAGCTCCCACATCCCAGAGCTCGTCCTGTATGAGGTTTAACTATCAGGTCATTCCGGGTGCTCCTAACCACCAGGTCATAACAGTACAGCTGGCCCAAAGTATTAATGCATCTCAATAGAGGGATAAGAGAACTTCTGAGACCATTTTTTTTTCTTTGCACTGTGTTTTGTCTTTCTTTTTCCCTAGACCTTTGAGTGGTTCAGGACACATGTGTAGATATGGACATTCAAGGTCTGTCCTCTTGTATGGATCATCTCTCTGCAAGGGTTCAAAACATTCAAGATTTTGTGGTTCAGAGTCCTATGTTAGAGCCTAAAATTCCTATCCCTGACTTATTTTCTGGGGATAGATCTAGGTTCTTGAATTTCAAAAATAATTGTAAACTGTTTCTAGCTTTGAAACCCCGCTCCTCTGGTGACCCCGTTCAACAGGTAAAAATCATTATTTCTTTGTTGCATGGTGACCCTCAAGACTGGGCATTTTCCCTTGCGCCAGGAGATCCGGCATTGCGTGATGTTGATGCGTTTTTTCTGGCGCTTGGATTGCTTTATGATGAACCAAATTCAGTGAATCAGGCAGAGAAAATCTTGCTGGCTTTGTGTCAGGGTCAGGATGAAGCGGAGGTGTACTGTCAGAAGTTTAGAAAGTGGTCTGTGCTTACTCAGTGGAATGAGTGTGCCCTGGCGGCAATTTTCAGAAAGAGTCTTTCTGATGCCCTTAAGGATACCATGGTGGGATTTCCCACGCCTGCTGGACTGAATGAGTCTATGTCTTTGGCCATTCAGATCGATCGGCGCATGCGTGAGCGCAAAGCTGTGCACTATCTGGCGGTATTCTTTGAGCATAGGCCTGAGCCTATGCAGTGTGATAGGACTTTGACCAGAGCTGAACGGCAAGAACACAGACGTCGGAATGGGCTGTGTTTTTACTGTGGTGAATCCACTCATGCTATCTCCGATTGTCCTAAGCGCACTAAGCGGTTCGCTAGGTCTGCCACCATTGGTACGGTACAGTCTAAATTTCTTTTGTCCATTACTCTGATTTGCTCTCTGTCGTCCTATTCTGTAATGGCATTTGTGGATTCAGGCGCTGCCCTGTATTTGATGGACTTGGAGTTTGCCAGGCGCTGTGGTTTTTTCTTGGAGCCCTTGCAGTATCCTATTCCATTGAGAGGAATTGATGCTACGCCTTTGGCCAAGAATAAGCCTCAGGACTCAATTGACCATGTGCATGGCTCCTGCACATCAGGAGGATATTCGCTTTTTGGTGTTGCATAATCTGCATGATGTGGTCGTTTTGGGGTTGCCATGGCTACAGGTCCATAATCCAGTGTTGGATTGGAAATCTATGTCTGTGTCCAGCTGGGGTTGTCAGGGGGTACATGGTGATGTTCCATTGCTCTCAATTTCACCTTCCACTCCTTCTGAAGTCCCTGAGTTTTTATCAGATTACCGGGATGTATTTGAAGAGCCCAAATCTGGTGCCCTACCTCCTCATAGGGATTGCGACTGTGCTATTGATTTGATTCCTGGTAGTAAGTTTCCTAAGGGCCGTCTGTTTAATTTATCTGTGCCAGAGCACGCCGCTATGCGGAGTTATATAAAGGAATCCTTGGAGAAGGGTCATATTCGTCCGTCGTCGTCACCATTGGGAGCAGGGTTCTTTTTTGTGGCCAAGAAGGATGGTTCTTTGAGACCTTGTATTGATTACCGCCTTCTTAATAAGATCACAGTCAAATTTCAGTATCCTTTGCTGCTGCTGTCTGATTTATTTGCTCGGATTAAGGGGGCTAGTTGGTTCACCAAGATAGATCTTCGTGGTGCGTATAATCTTGTGCGAATTAAACAGGGTGATGAATGGAAGACGGCATTTAATACGCCCGAGGGCCATTTTGAGTACCTGGTTATGCCATTCGGGCTTTCTAATGCTCCATCTGTGTTTCAGTCCTTTATGCATGACATCTTCCGAGAGTATCTGGATAGATTCATGATTGTATATTTGGATGACATTTTGGTCTTTTCGGATGATTGGGAATCTCATGTGAAGCAGGTCAGAATGGTGTTCCAGGTCCTTCGTGCGAATTCCTTGTTTGTGAAGGGGTCAAAGTGTCTCTTTGGCGTTCAGAAGGTTTCATTTTTGGGTTTCATTTTTTCCCCTTCTACTATCGAGATGGACCCTGTTAAAGTTCAGGCCATTTACGATTGGACTCAGCCGACATCTGTGAAGAGCTTGCAGAAGTTCCTGGGCTTTGCTAATTTTTATCGTCGCTTCATCGCTAACTTTTCCAGTGTTGCTAAGCCATTGACTGATTTGACCAAGAAAGGTGCTGATGTGGTCAATTGGTCCTCTGCGGCTGTAGAGGCTTTTAAGGAGTTGAAGCGTCGTTTTGCTTCTGCCCCTGTGTTGTGCCAGCCAGAAGTTTCGCTCCCTTTTCTGGTGGAGGTTGATGCTTCTGAAATTGGAGCAGGGGCTGTTTTGTCGCAAAGAAGTTCTGATGGCTCGGTGATGAAACCCTGTGCCTTCTTTTCTAGAAAATTCTCGCCTGCTGAGCGCAATTATGATGTGGGCAATCGGGAGTTGTTGGCCATGAAGTGGGCATTCGAGGAGTGGCGACATTGGCTTGAAGGAGCTAAACATCGCGTGGTGGTCTTGACGGATCACAAGAATTTAACTTATCTCGAGTCTGCCAAACGGTTGAATCCTAGACAGGCTCGATGGTCGCTCTTTTTCTCCCATTTTGATTTTGTGGTTTCATACCTTTCGGGATCTAAGAATGTGAAGGCTGACGCCCTGTCAAGGAGTTTTGTGCCTGACTCTCCGGGTGTTCCGGAGCCGGTGGGTATTCTTAAAGAAGGGCTAATTTTGTCTGCCATTTCCCCTGATTTGCGGCGTGTGCTGCAAAAGTTTCAGGCTGATAGACCTTACCGTTGTCCTACGGAGAAACTGTTTGTCCCTGATAGATGGACTAGTAGAGTTATCTCGGAGATTCATTGTTCAGTATTGGCTGGTCATCCTGGAATCTTTGGTACCAGAGATTTGTTGGCTAGATCCTTTTGGTGGCCTTCTTTGTCACGGGATGTGCGTTCTTTTGTGCAGTCCTGTGGGATTTGAGCTCGGGCTAAGCCCTGCTGTTCTCGTTCCAGTGGGTTGCTTTTGCCCTTGCCGATCATGAAGAGGCCCTGGACGCATATTTCCATGGATTTTATTTCTGATCTCTCTGTTTCTCAAAAGATGTTGGTCATTTGGGTGGTTTGTGATCACTTCTCTAAGATGGTCCATTTGGTACCCTTATCTAAACTGCCTTCCTCCTCTGATTTGGTGCCATTGTTTTTCCAGCATGTGGTTCGTTTACATGGCATTCCAGAGAATATCGTCTCGGACAGAGGTTCCCAGTTTGTTTCGAGGTTTTGGCGGTCCTTTTGCGCTAAGATGGGCATTGATTTGTCTTTTTCTTCGGCTTTCCATCCTCAGACTAATGGCTAAACCGAACGAACTAATCAGACTTTGGAGACATATCTGAGATGCTTTGTTTCTGCTGATCAGGATGATTGGGTGTCTTTCTTACCTTTGGCTGAGTTCGCCCTGAATAATCGGGCCAGCTCGGCTACTTTAGTTTCTCCTTTTTTCTGTAATTCTGGTTTCCATCCTTGTTTCTCTTCAGGGCAGGTTGAGCCTTCGGACTGTCCTGGTGTGGATGCGGTGGTGGACAGGTTGCAGCAGATTTGGACTCATGTGGTGGACAATTTGACATTGTCCCAGGAGAAGGCTCAATGTTTCGCTAACCACCGGCGTTTTGTTGGTCCCCGACTTCGTGTTGGGGATTTGGTTTGGTTGTCATCTCGTCACGTTCCTATGAAGGTTTCCTCTCCTAAGTTTAAGCCTCGTTTCATTGGACCATATAAGATTTCTGAAGTTCTTAATCCTGTGTCATTTCGTTTGGATCTTCCAGCTTCTTTTGCCATCCATAATGTGTTCCATAGGTCGTTGTTGCGGAGATACGTGGTGCCTATGGTTCCCTCCGTTGATCCTCCTGCCCCGGTGTTGGTCGAGGGGGAGTTGGAGTATGTGGTGGAGAAGATTTTGGATTCTCGTGTTTCGAGACAGAAACTCCAGTACCTGGTCAAGTGGAAGGGTTATGGTCAGGAAGATAATTCCTGGGTTTTTGCCTCTGATGTTCATGCTGCCGATCTTGTTCGTGCCTTTCATTTGGCTCGTCCTGATCGGCCTGGGGGCTCTGGTGAGGGTTCGGTGACCCCTCCTCAAGGGGGGGGGTACTGTTGTGAATTCTGTTGTCGAACTCCCTCCTGTGGTCGTGTATGGTACTTCGGCAAGTTCTGTCTATGGGCCCCCTCTGGTGGCTGTGATTGAAGCTGCTGCTTCTGAGGTTCCTTACACAGGTGACGTGGTTTATCCTTTGGTTGACTGCTCTATTTAACTCCTCTCAGATTGTTACTCCGTGCCAGCTGTCAATGTTTTTGCATTGGTTCAGTTCGCTCCTGGATCTCTCTGGTGACCTGCCTTCTCCTGCAGAAGCTAAGTTCCTGAAAGTCATTATTTGTTCATTGTTTTCTTGTCCAGCTGGTTTTCATGATTTTGTCTTGCTAGCTGGAAGCTCTGGGATGCAGAGTGGCCCCTCCGCACCGTGAGTCGGTGCAGAGGTCTTTTTTGCACACTCTGCGTGGTCTTTTGTAGGTTTTTGTGCTGATCGCAAAGTTACCTTTCCTATCCTCTGTCTATTTAGTAAGTCTGGCCTCCCTTTGCTGAAACCTGTTTCATTTCTGCGTTTGTGACTTTCATGACTTTCATCTTTACTCACAGTCAATATATGTGGGGGGCTTCCTTTACCTTTGGGGAATTTCTCTGAGGCAAGGTAGGCTTTATTTTCTATCTCTAGGGCTAGATAGTTCTTAGGCTGTGACGAGGCGCCTAGGTCTGGTCAGGAGCGCTCCACGGCTATTTCTAGTGTGTGTGATAGGATTAGGGCTTGCGGTCAGCAGAGCTCCCACATCCCAGAGCTCGTCCTGTATGAGGTTTAACTATCAGGTCATTCCGGGTGCTCCTACCACCAGGTCATAACAGTCCCCACCAGCCCCTCCCAGTAATCTGTCCACCCGATCAGCAATGTGTCAGACTCGAGTGCCAGGTAGGCAGCACACCGTTCGACGATCCCTGTCTTTGTGACAGATTGCCCTATCTATTCCCCTAATAATTGAGTCGCCCACTACCAGCACCTGTCTGGCCTGCCCTGCTCTCCTATTTCCCTCCTTACTGGAGCAGTCACTCCTCCGGCTTTCAGAGGACATGCCTGGCTGCAGCAGTGCTGCCCCTGTACTGGAACATCCCTCATCTGCCAACTTAGCAAACTTATTAGGGTGTGCCAGATCAGGACTAGCCTCCCTGGCACTCTTCCCTCTACCCCGCTTCCTAACTGTCACCCAGCTTGCTACTTCACCGTCCTGCAGCTCCATCCTACCATCCCCCGCCTCATCTATCCCATTGAGCGTCTGCTCAGTGAGCAGAAGACTCCTCTCCATATTGTCTATGGATCTCAGTGTTGCCAGCTGCACATTTAGATTCAGAATCTGGGTTTCCAAATGCACAACGTGCTCAGATCTCGCACAGCAGTATGCACCCTCGACCGGCGGATCAAGGACTGCATACATGTGGCAAGATGTGCACTGGATGGCATTAACAATAGTGGAGCACATTTCCTAATGGGGATTGCACCAGACAAAAGCTTTAAATAAAAATAAATATAAAGTATTAATAAAATACAGACAGCAATTCCTCCCTTGGAAACTCCCTGAATCCAAAGTCACTGAATCACAAGTCACACTTACCGCCGTTCACACTTACGCTCAGCTCACGCTCAGCTCACACTCAGCTCGCTCACACTCGCTATGCTGAAGATTTATAGACTTTTTTTCTCTTGTTCCCCTCAACAGCAATCCACCTTGCTGTTCAAATGCACTTCCAAAAAGTGTTTATTTCTGATAATATTGATGATTATGGCTTACAGCCAAAAAAAACAC
This sequence comes from Ranitomeya imitator, assembly GCF_032444005.1. Taxonomy (NCBI): domain Eukaryota; kingdom Metazoa; phylum Chordata; class Amphibia; order Anura; family Dendrobatidae; genus Ranitomeya; species Ranitomeya imitator. The sequence continues at coordinate 571,413,052 of NC_091282.1, read as the reverse complement.
CAAAAGTCATTATCTTAGTAAATTAGAATACTTTATAACACTGGCTGGAAAAATAATTTTAAAATCTGAAATATTGGCCTACTAAAATATATGTTCAGTAAATGAACTCAGTACTCCTTTTGCATCAATTCGGTGTGACAGTGAGGCGATCACTCTGTGGCACTGCTGAGGTGTTATGGAAACCCAGGTTGCTTTGATAGCAGCCTTCAGATCGTCTACATTGTTGGGTCTGGTGTCTCTCATCTTCCTCTTGACAATACCACCCCCCAAAGTACAGCGGTGTGTTTGCACGGCGGGGGCGCCTCCCACCGGCAGCAACACTTTTGCGTACTATGAGAGGCCCTGTGCCAGTGACGTCGCCAACTAGTATTCCTCCCCTCACCTGATGAAGGAACCTGCACTTTCATCTGCACCTTCCTCTTTGTCCCCGTGTAAGGTGGTATGGTATGCGGGAAGAGGAACCTGACTTTCAGCAGGGTCACAATCTTGCTGTGTAGCGTGCACGGGGAATTTTGCGTTATGGGTCAATGTACCAGCAGACTCATCTATCACTGGCTGGGCAAAGGGCAGGATGAGGAGGAAACACAGATATAGGCCCAAAGAATAAAGTGGGCTAAATGCAGTTCAAAATTGGTAACACAGGACTAACCAGGGGGCATTGCAGTGGAGGACAACTGGAATGAGAGGCTGACACAGAGAGTAGGCCCAAATCAGTAAGTAGTCGAAATGCAGTTCAGAATTGGCAACCGTAGTAAACAGGCGGCACAGCTTTGTTCAGTGGAGGAGAACAGCAAGGAGTGGCAGACACCGATAGTAGGCCCCAACCCAACTAGTAGGCCAAATGCAGTCTAACATTAACAACTACTTAACGAGAGCCTGAAAATGGAATTTCAGGACAGGAAACCAGGAGAACAGCAAGGAGCGGCAGACACTGTTAGTAGGCCCCAAACCAACTAATACGCCAAATGCAGTTGTTCCATTTAACCACTATTTAACAAGAGCCTGAAGATAGAAGCTCAGGAAAGGCAACCTGGAGAACACCTTGGAGTGGAACACACCGTCTCTACACCCCATACCCAATTTGTAGGCCTAATGCAGTGTAGTTTCCAACAACTACTAAACGAGAGCCAGAAGATCGAAGCAATGGAGAGGAAACCTGGGGAACACCTTGGAGTGTAACACACCATCTCTCTACACCCCATACCCAATTTGTAGGCCTAATGCAGCGTAGTTTCCAACAACTACTAAACGAGAGCATGAAGATCGAAGCAATGGAGAGGAAACCTGGGGAACACCTTGGAGTGGAACACACCATCTCTCTACACCCCATACCCAGTTTGTAGGCCTAATGCAGCGTAGTTTCCAACAACTACTAAACGAGAGCATGAAGATCGAAGCAATGGAGAGGAAACCTGGGGAACACCTTGGAGTGGAACACACCATCTCTCTACACCCCATACCCAATTTGTAGGCTTAATGCAGTGTAGTTTTCTGCAACTACTAAACGAGAGTCGGAAGACCGAAGCAATGTGGACGAAACCTGGGGAACACCTTTTAGTGTAACACACCATCTCTCTAAACCCCATACCCAATTTGTAGGCCTAATGCAGCGTAGTTTCCAACAACTACTAAACGAGAGCATGAAGATCGAAGCAATGGAGAGGAAACCTGGGGAACACCTTGGAGTGGAACACACCATCTCTCTACACCCCATACCCAATTTGTAGGCCTAATGCAGTGTAGTTTCCAACAACTACTAAACGAGAGCATGAAGATCGAAGTAATGGAGAGGAAACCTGGGAAACACCTTGGAGTGGAACACACCATCTCTCTACACCCCATACCCAATTTGTAGGCCTAATGCATCGTAGTTTCCAACAACTACTAAACGAGAGCATGAAGATCGAAGCAATGGAGAGGAAACCTGGGGAACACCTTGGAATGGAACACACCATCTCTCTACACCCCATACCCAATTTGTAGGCCTAATGCAGTGTAGTTTTCTACAACTACTAAACGAGAGTCGGAAGACCGAAGCAATGTGGACGAAACCTGGGGAACACCTTTTAGTGTAACACACCATCACTCTACACCCCATACCCATTTTGTAGGCCTAATGCAGTGTAGTTTGCAACAACTACTAAACGAGAGTCGGAAGACCGAAGCAATGGCGAGGAAACCTGGGGAACACCTTGGAGTGGAACACACCGTCTCTCTACACCCCATACCCAATTTGTAGGCCTAATGCAGTGTAGTTTCCAACAACTACTAAACGAGAGCGAGAAGATCGAAGCAATGGAGAGGAAACCTGGGGAACACCTTGGAGTGGAACACACCATCTCTCTACACCCCATACCCAATTTGTAGGCCTAATGCAGTGTAGTTTTCTACAACTACTAAACGAGAGTCGGAAGACCGAAGCAATGTGGACGAAACCTGGGGAACACCTTTCAGTGTAACACACCATCTCTCTACACCCCATACCCAATTTGTAAGCCTAATGCAGTGTAGTTTTCTACAACTACTAAACGAGAGTCGGAAGACCGAAGCAATGTGGACAAAACCTGGGGCACACCTTGGGGCGGCAGACACCGTTAGTAGGCCCTACCAAAGTTGTACCCCCAAAGCACTTTTAAAATTCCTAGAGGCTGAAAACAAGACTATTGACGCTCTGCTTTTTTCAAAGGAACACAGCTGAATTGAGTGGCGCAGACAGACACAGGTAGTAGGCCTTAAACCAAAAATGTGGCTCACTGCAGCTTAAAAAAGTTACAGGGGTACACAGGCAGCATTGCTCTGGGCAGTGGAGGACAATTTCAATAGTGGACCGTACACAGACTTTGTACGCCTACTATTAAAAAAATGATGCTCTATGCAATTAAAAATTGGTTCCAGGGGTCCACGGGCAGCAGTGGTGTGGTCAGTGGACGAGTATTGGAAGGAGGGACCGCAGACAGGCGTAGTAGGCCTAACATAACAAAATTAGGCTGTAGGCACTTTAAAAATGGTTCCAGGGGTACACGGGCAGCAGTGGTGTGGTCAGCGGAGGAAAATTTGAATTAGGGACTGCAGACAGACTTTGTAGGCTGTCCCCTGTGGACCATGCATCCAACACATTAACCCAGTGCGCCGTAATGGACACGTAATTTTTTGTGGACATGCCTACTGGTCCATGCGTCTCTTGTCAGGTGCACCTTTCAACTGTTTGATTGCCTGAGTGCTATGACAATGCAGACTTTTTCATGCTGGTGGAGGGCTGGGATGGCTTTTCTCGCAAAAGAAATGTCGACTGGGTAGCTTGAACCGTGGTACAGTGTAGTTCATCTGGGCTTTCTAAATATAAAACAAAGAAAAAAAGGAGGCTCCATGCACTTTCAGCTGGGTTCCAGGGGTACACGGCCAGCATTGGTCTGGTCAGTGGAGAACTATTGGAAGGAAGGACCGCAGACAGGCTTCGAAGGCCTAACATAAAAAAATTGGGCTGTAGGCACTTTATAATTGGTTCCAGGGGTACACGGGCAGCAGTAGACAGGTCAGTGGAGGCCTAGTGGAAGGAGGGACCGCAGACAGGCTTCGAAGGCCTAACATAAAAAAATTGGGCTGTAGGCACTTTATAATTGGTTCCAGGGGTACACGGGCAGCAGTGGTGTGGTCAGTGGAGGCCTAGTGGAAGGAGTGCCCGCAGACAGGCATCGAAGGCCTAACATAATAACAGATGGCTGTAGGCAATTTTACATTGGTTCCAGGGGTACACGGGCAGCAGTGGTGTGGTCAGTGGAGGCCTAGTGGAAGGAGTGCCCGCAGACAGGCATCGAAGGCCTAACATAATAACAGATGGCTGTAGGCAATTTTAAATTGGTTCCAGGGGAACACGGGCAGCAGTGGCCTGGTCAGTGGAGACCTAGTGGAAGGAGTGACCGCAGACAGGCATCGAAGGCCTAACATAATAACAGATGGCTGTAGGCAATTTTACATTGGTTCCAGGGGTACACGGGCAGCAGTGGTGTGGTCAGTGGAGGCCTAGTGGAAGGAGTGACCGCAGACAGGCATTGAAGGCCTAACATAATAACAGATGGCTGTAGGCAATTTTAAATTGGTTCCAGGGGAACACGGGCAGCAGTGGCCTGGTCAGTGTAGTAGTAGTAGAAAGAACGGACCGCAGACAGGCTTCGAAGGCCTAACATAAAAAAATTGGGCTGGCTGTAGGCAATTTAAAATTGGTTCCAGGGGAACACGGGCAGCAGTGGTCTGGTCAGTGGAAGCCTAGTGGAAGGAGTGACCGCAGACAGGCTTCGAAGGCCTAACATAATAACAGATGGCTGTAGGCAATTTTACATTGGTTCCAGGGGAACACGGGCAGCAGTGGCCTGGTCAGTGTAGTAGTAGTAGAAAGAACAGACTGCAGACAGGCTTCGGAGGCCTAACATAAAAAAATTGGGCTGTAGGCACTTTATAATTGGTTCCAGGGGTACACGGGCAGCAGTAGACAGGTCAGTGGAGGCCTAGTGGAAGGAGGGACCGCAGACAGGCTTCGAAGGCCTAACATAAAAAAATTGGGCTGTAGGCACTTTATAATTGGTTCCAGGGGTACACGGGCAGCAGTGGCCTGGTCAGTGGAGGCCTAGTGGAAGGAGTGACCGCAGACAGGCATCAAAGGCCTAACATAATAACAGATGGCTGTAGGCAATTTTAAATTGGTTCCAGGGGTACACGGGCAGCAGTGGTGTGGTCAGTGGAGGCCTAGTGGAAGGAGTGCCCGCAGACAGGCATCGAAGGCCTAACATAATAACAGATGGCTGTAGGCAATTTTAAATTAGTTCCAGGGGAACACGGGCAGCAGTGGCCTGGTCAGTGTAGTAGTAGTAGAAAGAACGGACCGCAGACAGGCTTCGAAGGCCTAACATAAAAAAATTGGGCTGGCTGTAGGCAATTTAAAATTGGTTCCAGGGGAACACGGGCAGCAGTGGTCTGGTCAGTGGAGGCCTAGTGGATGGAGTGACCGCAGACAGGCTTCGAAGGCCTAACATAATAACAGATGGCTGTAGGCAATTTTACATTGGTTCCAGGGGTACACGGGCAGCAGTGGTGTGGTCAGTGGAGGCCTAGTGGAAGGAGTGACCGCAGACAGGCATCAAAGGCCTAACATAATAACATATGGCTGTAGGCAATTTTAAATTGGTTCCAGGTGAACACGGCCAGCAGTGGCCTGGTCAGCGGAGGATGATTGTAATGAGTGTCTGCCAGTTAGTAGTCCAAAACAATACATAAATGTGAATGTCTCACATTAAAATCCAGCGAAAACACTAAAGGGTGCAATCTTTAGGTACAAGGGTGGGATCCTCTGCGTTGTTTCTGACCTACTAATTTGGCGCAAAGTTTTTACTTGGGTAAATAGAGGACACTGCCCCTGACTATGTTAAGTACCATTATACATGTCAACACAATGGTATTGTCAGTGGCAGGAATGGAAGGATGTCAGCGCATAGTCTAAACATTGGTGGAAGTGTGAGAGATAATTGTGGAAGTGGCAGAGCAATGTTTGACCTGGGGGTGGGTGAACTCTCTTGTGGACGGCGGTACAGGCCCAGGGCCCCTCATGTTACAACAGTGTGTCTGACGTTGGGTGCGCACCACCACCGCCAGAAACACTTTATTGTACTATGAGGGACCCAGTGGCAGTGCCGTCGACCAAAAGCGGGCACACCCACCTCTTCAGACAAACAGCACTCTCACGGGTGCTTGCGCCAAGTTGCGATACCACGGCCCTGTGTGGGGAGTTTGGCCATTTAAGAAGGTGTAAACATGTCGTATGCTGGACAATCAGTACAGCAAATTAGACATTCGAAAAGAAATTCACAGTAGTCCACAGGCAAGAGCTTTTCGTAGGAAAGCTAGGTGTCTGCCGGGCAAGGTGGGGCAAAAGAATTCGAAATCCGGTTGTGGTTCATTTTAATGAATGTTAGATTATCAACATTTTGGGTAGCCAGACGAGTCCTTTTTTCGGTTAATATTGAACCTGCAGCACTGAATACTCTCTCTGATAGGACACTAGCTGCCGGGCAAGCAAGCTCCTGCAATGCATATTCTGCCAATTCTGGCCAGGTGTCTAATTTTGATGCCCAGTAATCAAATGGGAATGACGGTTGAGGGAGAACATCGATAAGGGATGAAAAATAGTTAGTAACCATACTGGACAAATGTTGTCTCCTGTCACTTTCAATTGATGCAGCAGTACCTGTCCTGTCTGCGGTCATAGCAAAATCACTCCACAACCTGGTCAGAAAACCCCTCTGTCCAACGCCACTTCTGATGTGTGCACCCCTAACACTCCTGGTCTGCTGCCCCCTGGAGCTCGTGTGAGAACGATCACGGGCGCTGTGTGCTGGGAATGCCTGAAGCAAACGGTCAACGAGAGTTGATTGTTTGGTTGCTAATATTAGTTCCAAGTTCTCATGTGGCATAATATTTTGCAATTTGCCTTTATAGCGAGGATCAAGGAGGCAGGCCAACCAGTAATCATCATTGTTCATCATTTTAGTAATGCGTGTGTCCCTTTTGAGGATACGTAAGGCATAATCTGCCATGTGGGCCAAAGTTCCAGTTGTCAAATCTGCGGTTGTGATTGGTTGAGGGGCAGTTTCAGGCAAATCTACGTCACTTGTGTCCCTCAAAAAACCAGAACCCGGCCTTGCCACGCCACCAATTTCCAGTGCCCCCGGGAAAGCTTCCTCATTAAAAATATACTCATCCCCATCATCCTCCTCGTCCTCCACCTCCTCTTCGCCCGCTACCTTGTCCTGTACACTGCCCTGACCAGACAATGGCTGACTGTCATCAAGGCTTTCCTCTTCCTCTGGTGCAGACGCCTGATCCTTTATGTGCGTCAAACTTTGCATCAGCAGACACATTAGGGGGATGCTCATGCTTATTATGGCGTTGTCTGCACTAACCAGCCGTGTGCATTCCTCAAAACACTGAAGGACTTGACACATGTCTTGTATCTTCGACCACTGCACACCTGACAACTCCATGTCTGCCATCCTACTGCCTGCCCGTGTATGTGTATCCTCCCACAAAAACATAACAGCCCGCCTCTGTTGGCACAGTCTCTGAAGCATGTGCAATGTTGAGTTCCACCTTGTTGCAACGTCTATGATTACGCGATGCTGGGGAAAGTTCAAAGACCGCTGATAGGTCTGCATAAGGCTGGAGTGTACAGGCGAACGTCGGATATGTGAGCAAAGTCCACGCACTTTGAGGAGCAGGTCGGAGAACCCAGGATAAGTTTTCAATAAGCACTGCACCACCAGGTTTAAGGTGTGAGCCAGGCAAGGAATGTGTTTCAGTTGGGAAAGGGAGATGGCAGCCATGAAATTCCTTCCGTTATCACTCACTACTTTGCCTGCCTCAAGATCTACTGTGCCCAGCCACGACTGCGTTTCTTGTTGCAAGAACTCGGACAGAACTTCCGCGGTGTGTCTGTTGTCGCCCAAACACTTCATAGCCAATACAGCCTGCTGACGCTTGCCAGTAGCTGGCCCATAATGGGACAACTGGTGTGCAACAGTGTCAGCTGCCGATGGAGTGGTTGGCCGACTGTGGTCTGTGGAAGAGCTGTCGCTTCTGCAGGAGGACGAGGAGGAGGAGGAGGGGGTGCGAACGCCTACAGCCAACTGTTTCCTAGATCGTGGGCTAGGCACAACTGTCCCGAAATTGATGTCCCCTGTGGACCCTGCATCCACCACATTCACCCAGTGTGCCGTGATGGACACGTAACGTCCCTGGCCATGCCTACTGGTCCATGCATCTGTAGTCAGGTGCACCTTTGTACTCACAGATTGCCTGAGTGCATGGACGATGCGCTGTTTAACATGCTGGTGCAGGGCTGGGATGGCTTTTCTGGAAAAAAAGTGTCGACTGGGTAGCTCGTAGCGTGGTTCAGCGTACTCCATCAGGGCTTTGAAAGCGTCACTTTCAACTAACCGGTAGGGCATCATCTCTAACGAGATTAGTCTAGCTATGTGGGCGTTAAAACCCTGTGTATGCGGATGCGAGGATAAGTACTTCCTTTTTCTAACCAGAGTCTCATGTAGGGTGAGCTGGACTGGAGAGCTGGAGATCGTGGAACTTGCGGGTGTGCCGGTGGACATGGCAGACTGAGAGACGGTTGGAGACGGTATTATTTCCGCCGGTGCCCTAGATGCAATATTTCCTCCTACAAAACTGGTGATTCCCTGACCCTGACTGCTTTTGGCTGGCAAAGAAACCTGCACAGATACTGCCGGTGGTGTGGAAAATGGTGGCCTTACAGTGACGGAAGGGATGTTGCGTTGCTGGCTAGCTTCATTGGCCGAGGGTGCTACAACCTTAAGGGACGTTGGGTAGTTAGTCCAGGCTTGAAAATGCATGGTGGTTAAATGTCTATGCATGCAACTTGAATTTAGACTTTTCAGATTCTGACCTCTGCTTAAGCTAGTTGAACATTTTTGACAGATGACTTTGCGCTGATCAATTGGATGTTGTTTAAAAAAATGCCAGACTGCACTCTTCCTAGCATCGGATCCCTTTTCAGGGATTGCAGACTGAGCTTTAACCGGATGGCCACGCTGTCCTCCAACAAGTTTTGGCTTTGACATGCGTTTTGGGCCAGATATGGGCCCGGCAGATGGAACCTGTTGCGATATTGATGCCTGCTGCGGCCCCTCCTCCACCTCCGCTTCTGAACTACTGCCGCTTGCACCCTGTTCCCCCAATGGCTGCCAATCGGGGTCAACAACTGGGTCATCTATTACCTCCTCTTCTAGCTCGTGTGCAACTTCGTCTGTGTCACCGTGTCGGTCGGTGGTATAGCGTTCGTGACGGGGCAACATAGTCTCATCAGGGTCTGATTATGGATCAGTACCCTGAGAGGGCAATGTTGTGGTCTGAGTCAAACGACCAGCATAGTAGTCAGGCTGTGGCTGTGCATCAGTGCACTCCATGTCAGAATCTACTTGTAATGGGCATGGCCTGTTAAGTGTTTCACTTTCTAAGCCAGGGACGGTATGTGTAAAGAGCTCCATGGAGTAACCCGTTGTGTCGCCTGCTGCATCCTTCTCTCTTGTTGTTGTTTTTGCTGAAGAGGACAAGGAAGCGACTTGTCCCTGACCGTGAACATCCACAAGCGACGCGCTGCTTTTACATTTACCAGTTTCAGAAGAGGAGGCAAAAGAGCTAGAGGCTGAGTCTGCAAGGTAAGCCAAAACTTGCTGTTGCTGCTCCGGCTTTAAAAGCGGTTTTCCTACTCCCAGAAAAGAGAGCGTTCGAGGCCTTGTGTAGCCAGACGACGAACCTGGCTCCACAGCTCCAGACTTAGGTGGAATATTTTTTTTCCCACGACCACCTGATGCTCCACTACCACTACCATCATTACCAGCTGACAATGAACGCCCACGGCCACGACCTCTTGCACCAGACTTCCTCATTGTTTTAAAAACTTAACCAAAGTAACTTTATTTGTTGCTGTCAAACAACTTACACGGTGACCTATAACTTCAGTATGATTTCAATATCCCTTTACAGGTTGGTGAGACCACAAGGAAAATCAGGCACAATGTTACACACTCTGTTTTCTGTGGCACCAAATCACAGAGATGCCACACACGCAGGACTGTCACTCAAGCACAAATGTGAATATTAATCTCCCACTGTTTTATTTTATTTTATTTTTTTTTCAGGGAGACTTTAGAAACAAAATAAAATAAAATGATTTTTTCAGGAAGAATTTAGAAACCAAATAAAATAAAAGGATTTTTTCAAGGACAATTTAGAAACCAAATAAAAAAAAAAAAGGCTGTCTATGCCCCACTGAGTGAGAGATGGCACACACAGGAGTCAGGAGTGGCACACCAGCCCAGAGGCCAATATTTTTCTCCCACTGATTGATGTAGTGATTTTTTCAGGTAGATTTTGGAACCCAAATCAAGCAAAAAAAAAAATAGGCTTTGTATGGCCCACAATTTGAGAGACAGAGAGAGAGAGAGAGATGCCACACCCAGGAGTCAAGACTGGCACACAAGCAGAAAGGGCAATATTAATCTCCCACTGTTTTATTTTTTTTTATTTTTTTTTTTTAGGGAGACTTTAGAAACAAAATAAAATAAAATGATTTTTTCAGGAAGAATTTAGAAACCAAATAAAATAAAATGATTTTTTCAACGACAATTTAGAAACCAAATAAAAAAAAAAAAAAGGCTGTCTATGCCCCACTGAGTGAGAGATGGCACACACAGGAGTCAGGAGTGGCACACAAGCCCAGAGGCCAATATTTTTCTCCCACTGATTGATGTAGTGATTTTTTCAGGTAGATTTTGGAACCCAAATCAAGCAAAAAAAAAATAGGTTTTGTATGGCCCACAATTTGAGAGAGAGAGAGATGCCACACCCAGGAGTCAAGACTGGCACACAAGCAGAAAGGGCAATATTAATCTCCCACTGTTTTATTTTTTTTTATTTTTTTCAGGGAGACTTTAGAAACAAAATAAAATAAAATGATTTTTTCAGGAAGAATTTAGAAACCAAATAAAATAAAATGATTTTTTCAAGGACAATTTAGAAACCAAATAAAAAAAAAAAAAAAAAAAGGCTTTCTATGCCCCACTGAGTGAGAGATGGCACACACAGGAGTCAGGAGTGGCACACAAGCCCAGAGGCCAATATTTTTCTCCCACTGATTGATGTAGTGATTTTTTCAGGTAGATTTTGGGACCCAAATCAAGCAAAAAAATAAATAGGCTTTCTATGGCCCACAATTTGAGAGAGAGAGAGAGAGAGAGATGGCACACCCAGGAGTCAAGACTGGCACACAAGCAGAAAGGGCAATATTAATCTCCCACTGTTTTATTTTTTTTTTTTTTTTTTGAGGGAGACTTTAGAAACAAAATAAAATAAAATGATTTTTTCAGGAAGAATTTAGAAACCAAATAAAATAAAATGATTTTTTCAAGGACAATTTAGAAACCAAATAAAAAAAAAAAGGCTTTCTATGCCCCACTGAGTGAGAGATGGCACACACAGGAGTCAGGAGTGGCACACAAGCCCAGAGGCCAATATTTTTCTCCCATTGATTGATGTAGTGATTTTTTCAGGTAGATTTTGGAACCCAAATTAAGCAAAAAAATAAATAGGCTTTCTATGGCCCACAATTTGAGAGAGAGAGAGAGAGAGATGGCACACCCAGGAGTCAAGACTGGCACACAAGCAGAAAGGGCAATATTAATCTCCCACTGTTTTATTTATTTTTTTTTTTTTCGGGGAGACTTTAGAAACAAAATAAAATAAAATAATTTTTTCAGGAAGAATTTAGAAACCAAATAAAATAAAATGATTTTTTCAAGGACAATTTAGAAACCAAAAAAAAAAAAAAAAAAAAGGCTTTCTATGCCCCACTGAGTGAGAGATGGCACACACAGGAGTCAGGAGTGGCACACAAGCCCAGAGGCCAATATTTATCTCCCACTGATTGATGTAGTGATTTTTTCAGGTAGATTTTAGAACCCAAATCAAGCAAAAAAATAAATAGGCTTTCTATGGCCCACTGAGTGAGAGATGGCACACACAGGAGTCAGGAGTGGCACACAAGCCCTGAGGCCAATATTTTTCACCCACTGATTGATGTAGTGATTTTTTCAGGTAGATTTTAGAACCCAAATCAAGCAAAAAAGTAAATAGGCTTTCTATGGCCCATTGAGTGAGATATGGCACACACAGGAGTCAGGAGTGGCACACAAGCCCAGAGGCCAATATTTATCTCCCACTGATTGATGTAGTGATTTTTTCAGGTAGATTTTAGAACCCAAATCAAGCAAAAAAATAAATAGGCTTTCTATGGCCCACTGAGTGAGAGATGGCACACACAGGAGTCAGGAGTGGCACACAAGCCCTGAGGCCAATATTTTTCTCCCACTGATTGATGTAGTGATTTTTTCAGGTAGATTTTAGAACCCAAATCAAGCAAAAAAATAAATAGGCTTTCTATGGCCCACTGAGTGAGAGATGGCACACACAGGAGTCAGGAGTGGCACACAAGCCCTGAGGCCAATATTTTTCTCCCACTGATTGATGTAGTGATTTTTTCAGGTAGATTTTAGAACCCAAATCAAGCAAAAAAATAAATAGGCTTTCTATGGCCCACTGAGTGAGAGATGGCACACACAGGAGTCAGGAGTGGCACACAAGCCCTGAGGCCAATATTTTTCTCCCACTGATTGATGTAGTGATTTTTTCAGGTAGATTTTAGAACCCAAATCAAGCAAAAAAATAAATAGGCTTTCTATGGCCCACTGAGTGAGAGATGGCACACACAGGAGTCAGGAGTGGCACACAAGCCCAGAGGCCAATATTTATCTCCCACTGATTGATGTAGTGATTTTTTCAGGTAGATTTTAGAACCCAAATCAAGCAAAAAAATAAATAGGCTTTCTATGGCCCACTGAGTGAGAGATGGCACACACAGGAGTCAGGAGTGGCACACAAGCCCTGAGGCCAATATTTTTCTCCCACTGATTGATGTAGTGATTTTTTCAGGTAGATTTTAGAACCCAAATCAAGCAAAAAAATAAATAGGCTTTCTATGGCCCACTGAGTGAGAGATGGCACACACAGGAATCAGGAGTGGCACACAAGCCCTGAGGCCAATATTTTTCTCCCACTGATTGATGTAGTGATTTTTTCAGGTAGATTTTAGAACCCAAATCAAGCAAAAAAAGAAATAGGCTTTCTATGGCCCACTGAGTGAGAGATGGCACACACAGGAGTCAGGAGTGGCACACAAGCCCTGAGGCCAATATTTTTCTCCCACTGATTGATGTAGTGATTTTTTCAGGTAGATTTTAGAACCCAAATCAAGCAAAAAAATAAATAGGCTTTCTATGGCCCACTGAGTGAGAGATGGCACACACAGGAGTCAGGAGTGGCACACAAGCCCTGAGGCCAATATATTGATCTCCCACTGATTGATGTAGTGATTTTTTCAGGTAGATTTTAGAACCCAAATCAAGCAAAAAAATAAATAGGCTTTCTATGGCCCACTGAGTGAGAGATGGCACACACAGGAGTCAGGAGTGGCACACAAGCCCAGAGGCCAATATTTATCTCCCACTGATTGATGTAGTGATTTTTTCAGGTAGATTTTAGAACCCAAATCAAGCAAAAAAATAAATAGGCTTTCTATGGCCCACTGAGTGAGAGATGGCACACACAGGAGTCAGGAGTGGCACACAAGCCCAGAGGCCAATATTTATCTCCCACTGATTGATGTAGTGATTTTTTCAGGTAGATTTTAGAACCCAAATCAAGCAAAAAAATAAATAGGCTTTCTATGGCCCACTGAGTGAGAGATGGCACACACAGGAGTCAGGAGTGGCACACAAGCCCTGAGGCCAATATTTATCTCCCACTGATTGATGTAGTGATTTTTTCAGGTAGGATTTAGAACCCAAATCAAGCAAAAAAATAAATAGGCTTTCTATGGCCCACTGAGTGAGAGATGGCACACACAGGGATGGCACTCTAGCAGAAATGCCAATCTTAATCTCCCACAAAAAAAAAAAAAAACAGGGACTGTCCTACAATTACTATCTCCCTGCAGTAATCTCAGCCAGGTATGGCAGGCAGCGATAAGGAGTGGACTGATGCACAAATTAAATAAAAAGTGTGGACAAACAAACAAGATAGCTGTTCAGAACAACAGGATTTGTGCTTTGAAAAAAGCAGTTGGTTTGCACAGCGGCGTACACACAGCAATGCAGCTATCACGGAGCCTTCTAGGGCAGCCCAATGAGCTACAGCGCTGAGAAAAAAAAAAATGTAGCTTCCACTGTCCCTGCACACCGAAGGTGGTGTTGGACAGTGGAAATCGCTACAGCACAAGCGGTTTGGCGGTTAATGGACCCTGCCTAACGCTATCCCTGCTTCTGACGAAGCGGCAGCAACCTCTCCCTAAGCTCAGATCAGCAGCAGTAAGATGGCGGTCGGCAGGAACGCCCCTTTATAGCCCCTGTGACGCCGCAGACAGCAAGCCAATCACTGCAATGCCCTTCTCTAAGATGGTGGGGACCAGGACCTATGTCATTACGCTGCCCACACTCTGCGTCCACCTTCATTGGCTGAGAAATGGCGCTTTTCGCGTCATTGAAACGCGACTTTGGCGCGAAAGTCGCGTACCGCATGGCCGACCCCGCACAGGGGTCGGATCGGGTTTCATGAAACCCGACTTTGCCAAAAGTCGGCGACTTTTGAAAATGAACGACCCGTTTCGCTCAACCCTAGTCAGGAGCATTGGCAGGCCGATAAAGCACAGTGTTTGTAAACCAGGTGTTAGGCACCAGGATTCTCCCTCTGCACAGGGTAGATCCCAAGCCTTATATAATCCTCAAAAAATATTCATCAGATCAAAGTTTTTTTTTAAAACAAAATATTAATTTTATTTTAATAGAATCACAATTATATCACCACAACAATTCATACACTTGAAATCTTTATTGATATTGACAAGATAAAAATGTATTAAAACAATAAGGATTAAAAATATACATAACGTATAAAATGTGTACATATATCTCCTGAGTCAACTCCCTGATGAAGCGGCAAACGAAACGTGCATTGGAGTGGTGTGTACGGGGCAGTGGCGTCCTGATACTGGTTGGTATACTGCACTAATTTTATGTGGCACTTTATATTGGCAGCAATTGTGATCTTGGGTATAACTATATCTTGGTGACATTTTTTGGATTCATGCACTTGTTGTTACTTATGTCACACATTTGAGTCTAGTTTTGTATTTACTTTGAGTATTTTGAGTATTTTGCACTTTGGCATTATAATTATTAAATAAATTTGGATAAATAATATAGTATATACATATATATATATATATATATATATATATTTATTTATATATATATATATAGTTTTTACCACTGGATTTGTTTCAATGTTATATTTTATTATTTTTTTAGATATATTATCACATATTTATATGAATTATTATTTCATTGCTGCCAATTAACTTTAGTATTACATATATTTATATAATTATTCTTTATACTATTTGTTCCAATCATTTTGAGTATGCCCTGCCCTGCACATACATAGGTTTCAATCAATTTTGATCTCCACAAACCACATTTATAGGAGATATATATATACACATTTTATAAGTTTTGTATATTTTTAATCCTTATTAATTGGTTTAATAATTTTTATCTTGTCAATATCAATAAAGATTTCAAGTATATGAATTGTTGTGGTGATATACAGGTCCTTCTCAAAAAATTAGCATATAGTGTTAAATTTCATTATTTACCATAATGTAATGATTACAATTAAACTTTCATATATTATAGATTCATTATCCACCAACTGAAATTTGTCAGGTCTTTTATTGTTTTAATACTGATGATTTTGGCATACAACTCCTGATAACCCAAAATACCTGTCTCAATAAATTAGCATATCAAGAAAAGGTTCTCTAAACGACCTATTACCCTAATCTTCTGAATCAACTAATTAACTCTAAACACATGCAAAAGATACCTGAGGCTTTTATAAACTCCCTGCCTGGTTCATTACTCAAAACCCCCATCATGGGTAAAGGTACCTTCACACATAACGATATTGTTAACGATATCGTTGCTATTTGTGACGTAGCAACGATATCGTTAATGAAATCGTTCTGTGTGACAGCGACCAACGATCAGGCCCCTGCTGGTAGATCGTTGGTCGCTGAATAAAGTCCAGAACTTTATTTCGTCGCTGGACTCCTGCTGACATCGCTGGATCGGCGTGTGTGACACCGATCCAGCGATGTCTTCACTGGTAACCAGGGTAAACATCGGGTAACTAAGCGCAGGGCCGCGCTTAGTAACCCGATGTTTACCCTGGTTACCATGCTAAAAGTAAAAAAACAAACACTAGATACTTACCTACCGCTGTCTGTCCTCCAGCGCTGTGCTCTGCTCTCCTCCTGTACTGGCTGTGAGCCGGAAAGCAGAGCGGTGACGTCACCGCTCTGCTTTCCGGCTCACAGACAGTACAGGAGGAGACCAGAGAAGCAGAGCGCAGCGCTGGAGGACAGACGGCTGTAGGTAAGTATCTAGTGTTTGTTTTTTTTTTACTTTTAGCATGGTAACCAGGGTAAACATCGGGTTACTAAGCGCGGCCCTGCGCTTAGTTACCCGATGTTTACCCTGGTTACCGGCATCGTTGGTCGCTGGAGAGCGGTCTGTGTGACAGCTCTCCAGCGACCAAACAGCGACGCTGCAGCGATTCGGATCGTTGTCGGTATCGCTGCAGCGTCGCTAAATGTGAAGGGGCCTTAAGACTAGCGACCTGACAGATGTCAAGAAGGCTATCATTGACACCCTCAAGCAAGAGGGTAAGACCCAGAAAGAAATTTCTCAACAAATAGGCTGTTCCCAGAGTGCTGTATCAAGGCACCTCAATGGTAAGTCTGTTGGAAGGAAACAATGTGGCAGAAAACGCTGTACAACGAGAAGAGGAGACCGGACCCTGAGGAAGATTGTGGAGAAGGACCGATTCCAGACCTTGGGGAACCTGAGGAAGCAGTGGACTGAGTCTGGTGTGGAAACATCCAGAGCCACCGTGCACAGGCGTGTGCAGGAAATGGGCTACAGGTGCCGCATTCCCCAGGTAAAGCCACTTTTGAGCTACAGAGAAGCAGCACTGGACTGTTACTAAGTGGTCCCAAGTACTTTTTTCTGATGAAAGCAAATTTTGCATGTCATTCGGAAATCAAGGTGCCAGAGTCTGGAGGAAGACTGGGGAGAAGGAAATGCCAAAATGCCTGAAGTCCAGTGTCAAGTACCCACAGTCAGTGATGGTGTGGGGTGCCATGTCAGCTGCTGGTGTTGGTCCACTGTGTTTCATCAAGGGCAGGGTCAATGCAGCTAGCTATCAGGAGATTTTGGAGCACTTCATGCTTCCATCGGCTGAAATGCTTTATGGAGATGAGGATTTCATTTTTCAGCACGACCTGGCACCTGCTCACAGTGCCAAAACCACTGGTAAATGGTTTACTGACCATGGTATTACTGTGCTCAATTGGCCTGCCAACTCTCCTGACCTGAACCCCATAGAGAATCTGTGGGATATTGTAAAGAGAAAGTTGAGAGACGCAAGACCCAACACTCTGGATGAGCTTAAGGCCGCTATTGAAGCATCCTGGGCCTCCATAACATCTCAGCAGTGTCACAGGCTGATTGCCTCCATGCCACGCCGCATTGAAGCAGTCATTTCTGCCAAAGGATTCCCGACCAAGTATTGAGTGCATAACTGAACATTATTATTTGTTGGTTTTTTTGTTTGTTATTAAAAAACACTTTTATTTGATTGGATGGGTGAAATATGCTAATTTATTGAGACAGGTATTTTGGGTTATCAGGAGTTGTATGCCAAAATCATCAGTATTAAAACAATAAAAGACCTGACAAATTTCAGTTGGTGGATAATGAATCTATAATATATGAAAGTTTAATTGTAATCATTACATTATGGTAAATAATGAAATTTAACACTATATGCTAATTTTTTGAGAAGGACCTGTAATTGTGATTCTATTAAAATAAAATTAATATTTTGTTTTTAAAAAAACTCTGGTCTGATGAATATTTTTTGAGGATTATATTTTGCAGTTATATTCATTGACTATATAAGGTCATTATTTCTGGTATTTTTTTTCTATATAGGAATTTGCTTAGATCCCAAGCCTTGTCTGCATCTGCAGTCTCCCATTCTGCTTTGATTGCTGCGGGTGCTGCTGAGCATAGACGTCGGTTCCAGCATCTTGCTCAGTCTCGTGCTATTCGTCTGGTTACTGCTGGCTCTTCAGACAAGCGTATGGTAACCAGCGGTAGTCAGTGAAGAGCGAACACTCTGGAGACTAAGTCCAGAAATCACCCTAACTGAGCATGTTCATGATGTGGCGACGTCTCATTGGTGGCCAGTCGTCAGCTGCTCTGGTGATGTTGCAGCTCTGGATTGGTCCACGGGCAAGGTCCTGTCTGACTGGACTTGAGCTGCACGTATAAAAGGCTTACAGAGGTGCTCACCAGTGTGCAAGTACCAACAAGTTTTACATCTCTGCCCAGTGGACCCCAGGTTGCGATTGCACTTCTTCATTAAATCTATTTAGTGCAATCTGTCAACCCTAACACCAGGTATTGGTACTACTGGCAGTGTGGACAGGTGCCAAGTCTTGCTGAAGAATGAAATTTCCATCTCCAAAAAGCTTGATGGCAGAGGGAGGCATGAAGTGCTCTAAAATTTCCTGGTAGACAGCTGTGCTGACTTGATAAAACACAGTGGACCTACACCAGCAGTTGACACGGCTCCCCAAACCATCACTGATTGTGGATACTTCACACTAGACCTTGGAAATCAAGGTCCCAGAGTCTGGAGGAAGAGTGGGGAGGTCACAGTCCATGCTGCTTGAGGTCTAGTGTGAAGTTTCCACAATCAGCGATTATTGTAAATATATGTATATATACTGTATGTATATATATATATATATATATATATATATATATATATATATATATATATATAGTACAGGCGAAAAGTTTGGAAACACCATCTCATTTAAAGATTTTTCTTTATTTTCATGACTATGAAAATTGTTCATTCACACTGAAGGCATCAAAACTATGAATTAACACATGTGGAATTATATACTTAACAAAAAAGTGTGAAACAACTGAAATTATGTCTTATATTCTAGGTTCTTCAAAGTAGCCACCTTTTGCTTTGATAACTGCTTTGCATACTCTTGGCATTCTCTTGATGAGCTTCAAGGTGTGTCCAAACTTTTGGTCTGTACTATATATATATACAGTATATATATATACTGTATATATATGTATATATATATATACTAGATTGTGGCCCGATTCAAACGCATTGGGTATTCTAGAATATGCATGTCCCCGTAGTATATGGACAATGATGATTCCAGAATTCGCGGCAGACTGTGCCCATCGTTGATTGGTCGAGGCAACGTTTATGACATCATCGTCGCCATGGCAACCATTATGACATCTATGTCGATACTGTGCCCGTCGCTGATTGGTCGAGGCGAATTCGCGGCAGATTGTATATACAGCCCATACCACTAATGAATAGAATCAATACCGCTATGCCAGACGCGCAGGCCCAGGTGACAGCAGGGAGTCCATATCTCGGCCTTTAATCAGGTAATTATACCGGTCCACTGACCGCTTGTTGTTTCACCAGTAATACCTGGCATAGCGGTATTGATTCTATTCATTAGTGGTATGGGCTGTATATAGGTTGAGGACGATTGGTATCTTCCAGGTAGTGTGCAACCAGGCAGTGGGTGATATTGTATCTCGCCATAATTATAGTATGTGTTCACACTATACATGGACTATATTGTTGGTAATATTGGTACTCCCCGCCATAAACATCTGATATGGTATATACCTGTCTGTCATCTGGCGCTGTGCGTCAATATTTGATTTTGGAGAGGGATATTGTTCTATTCCCCTAAATCTGTCAATATGGTTTTAAATCTTTGTAGTGCTTCAATAAAGATTCGTTTTTGATTAATATATACTGCCTTATAATCATCTTTCTGTGGAGTGTTCTATGTAGCATTTGATGATAGGCTAGCTGAGTCCTGTCGTTTGCATGGTTACTATTGTTGGAAGAATGTGTAATATACCATGCTTCGTTGTCATTTGTGTATATGGATTTTTATGTATTTTGTAAGCCCCTACTCCTTTGTTTTACACATTAGCAGGAAGGCCAGCCCTGCTACTTAGTTAGTCATATGCACCCCATTACGCCTTGGAACCCACATACTGGATGGGCCCAAGAAAATCCACTTCACAATATGCATTTTATACCCCCGTACGCCTTTGTTTTCTACATTGGCAGCAAAGCCAGCCCTGCTACATAGTCAGTCATTTGCACCCCATTACGCCTTGGAACCCACATACTGGATGGGCCCATGAAAATCCACATCACAATATTCATTTTGTACTCTCGTACTCCATTGTTTTACACATTGGCAACAAGGCCAGCCCTACTGCATAGTCATATTCACCCCATTTTGCCTTGTAACCCACATACTGGATGGGCCCATGAAAATCCACTTGTATTTTTTAATAGTATGACGGTTCCCACTTTACAGAATTATTTACATGAGAATTTGGCAATTTTATTTGCCACTAGCTGAAGTGCCCGGCGTTGCCTGGGCATAGTAAATATCTGTGGTTAGTTATAGCACCTCACTTCTCTTATTTTCCCATCACGCCTCATTTTCCCAATCACATCTTTCATTTTCCCCCTCACATCTCTCATTTTCTCCCTCACACCTCTCATTTTCTCCCTCACTCCTCTCATTCCCCCCTAACACTTGTCATTTCAACCTCACATCTGTCATTTTCTGATCACTCGACTATTTTTCCTCACTCCTCTCATTTTGCACTCACACCTTTTCATTTTCACCTCACACCTCTTATTTTCACCTCATCACCTCAGTATATACATGTTTGTCATCTCCCTTATATATGTCATCTCCTGTATATAGTATATACCTGTATGTCATCTCCCCTGTATATAGTATATACCTGCTGTGTGTCATCTCCCCTATATATAGTATATACCTGTATGTCATCTCCTTCTATACATAGTATATACCTGTATGTCATCTCCTTCTGTATATAGTATATACCTGTGTGTCATCTCCCCTGTATATAGTATATATCTGTGTGTCATCTCCTCCTGTATATAGTATATACCTGCATGTCATCTTCTATATATAGCATATACCTGTATGTCATCTCCTCCTGTATATAGTATATACCTGTAGGTCATCTGCTCCTGTATATAGTATATACCTGTGTGTCATCTCCTCCTGTATATAGTATGAACCTGTATGTCATCTCCTCTATATAGTATATACCTGTGTGTCATCTCTCCTGTATATAGTATATATCTGTGTGTCATCTCCCCTGTATATAGTATATACCTGTGTGTCATCTCCTCCTGTATTAGACCTCGTTCACACATTATTTGCTCAGTATTTTTACCTCAGTATTTAGTATTTACCTCAGTATTTAGCTAAATTGGCAGCCTGATAAATCCCCAGCCAACAGGAAGCCCTCCCCCTGGCAGTATATATTAGCTCACACATACACATAATAGACAGGTCATGTGACTGACAGCTGCCGTATTTCCTATACGGTACATTTGTTGCTCTTGTAGCTTGTCTGCTTATTAATCTAATTTTTATTTTTGAAGGATAATACCAGATTTGTGTGTGTTTTAGGGCGAGTTTCGTTTGTCAAGTTGTGTGTGTTGAGTTGCGTGTGGCAACATGCATGTAGCGACTTTTGTGTGGCAACATGCATGTAGCCCATGTGTTCCTGTTTCCATAATTGTTCTCTTGTGTCTACAAGACTGGGGAGTTCCACCACTCCTCTTGGGCTATCTGCACAAAAGCTGTTCTACCCTGTATGCACACATGGATTTTTCCTCTCTGAACCCTGTTCACACAGGTTATATACAGATGATCAGGTTTTTAAATACATCAGATAGGGATTGCATACATTAGTTAGGACTGCTCTGATAAGGGTATACCGTGAAGATTGGTAGAGCAGCTTAGTATACATTTTTTGCAAAAAACGTATCAACCAAATACCCTGTTTTTTACATCTTTTACTAGCACTTGCGGATTACTGCAACATTTTTTCAAACTGAGTGTTTTTGGTTTTACTATTCTCTTTTGTGTCTTCAGGTTTCTTGGTGGTGTGTGAACATGATCATACAGACTTGTTCACTGTGCAAGTAGCCCATGTGTTCTTGTTTCCATAATTGTTCTCTTGTGTCTACAAGACTGGGGAGTTCCACCACTCCTCTTGGGCTATCTGCACAAAAGCTGTTCTACCCTGTATGCACACATGGATTTTTCCTCTCTGAACCCTGTTCACACAGGTTATATACAGATGATCAGGTTTTTAAATACATCAGATAGGGATTGCATACATTAGTTAGGACTGCTCTGATAAGGGTATACCGTGAAGATTGGTAGAGCAGCTTAGTATACATTTTTTGCAAAAAACGTATCAACCAAATACCCTGTTTTTTACATCTTTTACTAGCACTTGCGGATTACTGCAACATTTTTTCAAACTGAGTGTTTTTGGTTTTACTATTCTCTTTTGTGTCTTCAGGTTTCTTGGTGGTGTGTGAACATGATCATACAGACTTGTTCACTGTGCAAGTAGCCCATGTGTTCCTGTTTCCATAATTGTTCTCTTGTGTCTACAAGACTGGGGAGTTCCACCACTCCTCTTGGGCTATCTGCACAAAAGCTGTTCTACCCTGTATGCACACATGGATTTTTCCTCTCTGAACCCTGTTCACACAGGTTATATACAGATGATCAGGTTTTTAAATACATCAGATAGGGATTGCATACATTAGTTAGGACTGCTCTGATAAGGGTATACCGTGAAGATTGGTAGAGCAGCTTAGTATACATTTTTTGCAAAAAACGTATCAACCAAATACCCTGTTTTTTACATCTTTTACTAGCACTTGCGGATTACTGCAACATTTTTTCAAACTGAGTGTTTTTGGTTTTACTATTCTCTTTTGTGTCTTCAGGTTTCTTGGTGGTGTGTGAACATGATCATACAGACTTGTTCACTGTGCAAGTAGCCCATGTGTTCTTGTTTACATAATTGTTCTCTTGTGTCTACAAGACTGGGGAGTTCCACCACTCCTCTTGGGCTATCTGCACAAAAGCTGTTCTACCCTGTATGCACACATGGATTTTTCCTCTCTGAACCCTGTTCACACAGGTTATATACAGATGATCAGGTTTTTAAATACATCAGATAGGGATTGCATACATTAGTTAGGACTGCTCTGATAAGGGTATACCGTGAAGATTGGTAGAGCAGCTTAGTATACATTTTTTGCAAAAAACGTATCAACCAAATACCCTGTTTTTTACATCTTTTACTAGCACTTGCGGATTACTGCAACATTTTTTCAAACTGAGTGTTTTTGGTTTTACTATTCTCTTTTGTGTCTTCAGGTTTCTTGGTGGTGTGTGAACATGATCATACAGACTTGTTCACTGTGCAAGTAGCCCATGTGTTCCTGTTTCCTCCTGTATATAGTATATACCTGTAGGTCATCTGCTCCTGTATATAGTATATACCTGTATGTCATCTCCTCCTCTATATAGTATATACCTGTGTGTCATCTCTCCTGTATATAGTATATATCTGTGTGTCATCTCCCCTGTATATAGTATATACCTGTGTGTCATCTCCTCCTGTATTAGACCTCGTTCACACGTTATTTGCTCAGTATTTTTACCTCAGTATTTGTAAGCTAAATTGGCAGCCTGAGAAATCCCCAGCCAACAGGAAGCCCTCCCCCTGGCAGTATATATTAGCTCACACATACACATAATAGACAGGTCATGTGACTGACAGCTGCCGTATTTCCTATATGGCACATTTGTTGTAGTTTGTCTGCTTATTAATCAGATTTTTATTTTTGAAGGATAATACCAGACTTGTGTGTGTTTTAGGGCGAGTTTCGTTTGTCAAGTTGTGTGTTGAGTTGCGTGTGGCGACATGCATGTAGCGACTTTTGTGAGATGAGTTTTGTGTGGCAACATGCGTGTAGCAACTTTTTGTGTGTCGAGTTGCATGTGACAGGTTAGTGTAGCAAGTTGTGTGCAGCAAGTTTTGCGCATGGCGAGTTTTGCGCGTGGCGAGTTTTATGTGTGGTGCCTTTTGAGTATGTGCAAGTTTTGTGTGAGGCAACTTTTGCATGTGTTGCAACTTTTGTGCATGTGGCAATTTTTCCGCGTGTGAAAGTTTTGCGTGTGGCGAGTTTTCCATGAGGTGAGTTTTGCACTTGTGGCGAGTTTTGAAAGAGCCTAGTTTTTGCATGTGGCGAGTTCTGCGTGTGACGTGTTTTGAGCGGCGACTTTTGTGTTTCGACTTTTATGTGGCGAGGTTGGTGTATTTGTGGTCAAATGTGTGCTGAGGGTAATATGTGTTCAAGCACGTGGTAGTGTGTGGCGCATTTTGTGTGTGTGTTCATATCCCTGTGTGTGGTGACTATCTCATGTCAGGGCCCCACCTTAGCAACTGATCGGTATATACTCTTTGGCGCCATTGCTCTCATTCTTTAAGTCCCCCTTGTTCACATCTGGCAGCTGTCAATTTGCCTCCTACACTTTTCCTTTCATTTTTTCCCATTATGTAGATAGGGGCAAAATTGTTTAGTGAATTGGAAAGCGCGGGGTTAAAATTTCACCTCACAACATAGCCTATGACGCTCTCGGGGTCCAGACGTGTGACTCTGCAAAATTTTGTAACTGTAGCTGCGACGCCTCCAACACTTTTCCTTTCACATTTTCCCCATTATGTAGATAGGGGCAAAATTGTTTGGTGAATTGGAACGCGCGGGGTTAAAATTTCACCTCACAACATAGCCTATGACGCTCTCAGGGTCCAGACGTGTGACTGTGCAAAATTTTGTGGCTGTAGCTGCGACGGTGCAGATGCCAATCCCGGACATACACACACACATACACACACACATTCAGCTTTATATATTAGACTAGCTGAAGAGCCCGGCGTTGCCTGGGCATAGTAAATATCTGTGGTTAGTTATAGCACGTCACTTCTCTTATTTTCCCATTACGCCTCTCATTTTCCCAATCACATCTTTAATTTTCCCCCTCACATCTCTCATTTTCTCCCTCACACCTCTCATTTTCTCCCTCACTCCTCTCATTCCCGCCTAACACTTGTCATTTCGACCTCACATCTGTCATTTTCCGATCACTACACTATTTTCCCTCACTCCTCTCATTTTGCACTCACACCTTTTCATTTTCACCTCACACCTCTCATTTTCACCTCAGTATATACATGTTTGTCATCTCCCTTATATATAGTATACACCTGTATGTCATCTCCTGTATATAGTATATACCTGTATGTCATCTCCCCTGTATATAGTATATACCTGCTGTGTGTCATCTCCCCTGTATATAGTATATACCTGTATGTCATCTCCTCCTATATATAGTATATACCTGTATGTCATCTCCTCCTATATATAGTATATACCTGTATGTCATCTCCTCCTATATATAGTATATACCTGTATGTCATCTCCTTCTATATATAGTATATACCTGTATGTCATCTCCTCCTGTATATAGTATATACCTGTGTGTCATCTCCCCTGTATATAGTATATATCTGTGTGTCATCTCCTCCTGTATATAGTATATACCTGTATGTCATCTTCTATACATAGCATATACCTGTATGTCATCTCCTCCTGTATATAGTATATACCTGTAGGTAATCTGCTCCTGTATATAGTATATACCTGTGTGTCATCTCCTCCTGTATATAGTATATACCTGTATGTCATCTCCTCCTGTATATATATGTACCTGTATGTCATCTCCTCCTTTATATAGTATATACCTGTGTGTCATCTCTCCTGTATATAGTATATATCTGTGTGTCATCTCCCCTGTATATAGTATATACCTGTGTGATCTCCTGTATTAGACCTCGTTAACACGTTATTTGCTCAGTATTTTTACCTCAGTATTTGTAAGATAAATTGGCAGCCTGATAAATCCCCAGCCAACAGGAAGCCCTCCCCCTGGCAGTATATATTAGCTCACACATACACATAATAGACAGGTCATGTGACTGGCAGCTGCCGTATTTCCTATATGGTACATTTGTTGCTCTTGTAGTTTGTCTGCTTATTAATCAGATTTTTATTTTTGAAGGCTAATACCAGACTTGTGTGTGTTTTAGGGCGAGTTTCGTTTGTCAAGTTGTGTGTGTTGAGTTGTGTGTGGCGACATGCATGTAGCGACTTTTGTGAGATGAGTTTTGTGTGGCAACATGCGTGTAGCAACTTTTTGTGTGTCGAGTTGCATGTGACAGGTTAGTGTAGCAAGTTGTGTGCAGCAAGTTTTGCGCATGGCGAGTTTTGCGCATGGTGAGTTTTATGTCTGGTGCCTTTTGAGTATGTGCAAGTTTTGTGTGAGGCAACTTTTGCATTTGTTGCAAATTTTGTGCATGTGGCAATTTTTCCGCATGTGCAAGTTTTGCGTGTGGCGAGTTTTCCATGAGGTGAGTTTTGCACTTGTGGCGAGTTTTGTGTGAGCCTATTTTTTGCATGTGGCGAGTTTTGCGCGTGGTGAGTTTTGAGCAGCAACTTTTGTGTTTCGACTTTTATGTGGCGAGGTTGATGTATGTGTGGTGAAATGTGTGCCGAGGGTAATATGTGTTCAAGCACGTGGTAGTGTGTGGCGCATTTTGTGTGTGTGTTCATATCCCCGTGTGTGGTGAGTATCCCATGTCGGGGTCCCACCTTAGCAACTGTACGGTATATACTCTTTGGCGCCATCGCTCTCACTCTTTAAGTCCCCCTTGTTCACATCTGGCAGCTGTCAATTTGCCTCCAACACTTTTCCTTTCACTTTTCCCCATTATGTAGATAGGGGAAAAATAATTTGGTGAATTGGAAAGCGCGGGGTTAAAATTTCACCTCACAACGTAGCCTATGACGCTCTCAGGGTCCAGACGTGTGACTGTGCAAAATTTTGTTGCTGTAGCTGCCACGCTTCCAACACTTTTCCTTTCACTTTTTTCCCCATTATGTAGATAGGGGCAAAATTGTTTGGTGAATTGGAACGCGCGGGGTTAAAATTTCACCTCACAATATAGCCTATGACGCTCTCGGGGTCCAGACGTGTGACTGTGTAAAATTTTGTGGCTGTAGCTGCGACGGTGCAGATGCCAATCCCGGACATACACACACACATACACACACACACACACACATTCAGCTTTATATAGTAGATGTTTTTAACACTAAGGTTCAGATACTGCTTTAACTAAGGCTAATACTTGCAATACAATGCAATTATATTTCAAACTACAAAATTCAAGGAATAGTATGATTGAATAGTGTGAGTGCGAACACTTTTGTATATGTTAACATACAAAGGTTAATAAGTACATATAAGGATTAAATACATATAGTGATTACGTATATATAAATATTAACTACATACAGTATACTTACATCATCCACAAGAGGCTTTTAAACATCATCCGTCTGGAATATCAGAGAAGCTAAACCAAGAAAGAGAACCCCTGGGAAATTACATATACTGTACATGTACAGGTACCCCTGTTTTGGCATCTGTATATGCTGTATATCAGTTGAGTAATAGACAGGAAAAAAATTGGGAAACTGGCCTACAATGCCCAAACTTGGAGCACGCAGATACATGAGTCCTGTCACGGAAATACCACACTGCCAAATATGTGGCCTGCTTTTTTTTTAAATGCAAAATAGTGCTGTAAATAATTAGAGTAACAGACAGGAAAAAAGTGGGAAACCGGGCTACAATGGCCAAACTTGGAGCACGCAGATATATGAGGCCTGTCTCGGAAATACCACACTTCCAAATGCGTGGCCTGTTTTTTTTTAAATGCAAAATAGTGCTGTGTATAATTAGAGAAACAGACAGCAAAAACAGTGGCAAAATGGCCTAAAATGCCCAAACTTGGAGCACGCAGATATATGAGGCCTGTCACGGAAATACCAAACTGCCAAATGTGTGGCCTTTTATTGTAAAATGCAAAATAATGCTGTATACAAGTAGAGTAACAGACAGCAAAACAGTGGCAAAATGGCCTAAAATGCCCAAACTTGGAACACTCAGATATATGAGGCCTTTTTTGTTGAATTTAAAACACGCAAAAAAAACAGTGGCACAAGGCTAGCACACACAACTATGCTACATTTGCCTGATAAACTATGATTTTTAAACAGGCCTCAGTCTGATAGAACAGACTGTATATTTTTTTTGCGGGTTGACCTTTTGGGAAAAATAATAAAAATGAAACTAGGTATATAGTAAAGAAGCTGCAGCAGCAGACAGTTATGGAGCTTTGGGAGGGATGCAGTGGGAGCAATGGACGCACATACAGTGCCTGCAGGCCTTGCACTGATGTGGATATGCTGCGCCCTGCCTACCTAGCGCTGCAATATCGGGACCCACGGTTTTTCAGAAGTTGGGTATTTAACAGTTGCAGACCTACACTATCTATAAAAACCACGATTCTGACCCTATCTCAGCAGCAGCTCTCCCTACTCTCCCTGAATCCGGAGCGGCAAGCATTTGAGACACCTCGCCGAGACGCCCACCTCCGTGACTGATAAGGAGAGGGTGTTCTGGGAAAGAGGGAGGTTGTACCGGGAGACAGTACCAGGAAAATCGCAAAAGGAGTGGTTGAGGGAAAGACAGCTGGTCGTCCCGTACCAATTCAGGGAGTGAGTTGTTGCGAATTGACCATGAGATCCCGCTTGCTGGACACTTGGGGATCAGCAAAACTAAGGCCCGGCTGTCTCAACACTTCTATTGGCCCAATATGGGGACATATGTGTCAAACTACTGCTGCTCATGTATCAACTGCCAAAAAGTGGGGAAGCCAGTGATAGAGGAGCCTTTCCAGAGGATTGTCGTGGACATTGTGGGCCCGCTGACTGTCCCCAGCAGCTCTGGAAAGCAATACATTCTCACTGTGGTAGACTACGATACCTGGTACCCAGTGGCTCTGTTCTCAACTAGGGCAGATAAGGTGGCGAATGCACTGTTGACCATCTTTTCATGGGTAGGATTTCTCAGGGAGATGCTTACTTGTTAGCAGCGGGTGTCCACAACGAGCAACAGAGAATGTTCATTTATTAAGAATCAAGAACCTCCAGCTTACAACATGAGAACAGGATCAATCTGGTTTCTGAGAGAGAGAGCTGCTGTGACCTTCAGCTTCAGCTGCACACACAAGAATGTGCTCAGAAAGAAAAGGAGAGGAGGAACATCCTGTCTGTAAATGAGGACTTTTTTTAACTTTGTTGACATGTGAACAATAAGCATGCAGATATATAAATCGCATCATATTAAACAAACAATAGCTGTTGCAATACATACAGATCAATATGCATTATGCCAACACCCCCACTCAACAACTACTTATTCTGTCAGTCCCATAGTGGTTCTCAATTCTTGGAACCTAGGTCGTGGCAATGGCTTGGTCAAAATATCAGCTAACATTTTATCAGTTTCACAATAAACAAATTGAATTACGCCACAATCTATTCAATCATGTAGATGATGACATCTGACGTCGATGTGCTTAGTTCTAGCACTAATCTTTTCACTGCATGCAAGTTTAATGCATCCTTGGTTGTCCTCATATATCACCATTGGCTGAGTTAACGGTTTACCAAGATCATCCATCAGTTGTCTTAGCCAAATGATCTCCTGACTTGCATAGGTTGCGGATACATACTCAGCTTCTGTAGATGACAAAGCAACACATACTTGTTTTCTACTAGACCAGGAGATTGAACTTTCTCCAAGTTTAAATACGTATCCGCTTGTGGATTTACGATCTTGCGAATCACCAGCCCAATCTGAGTCAACATAGCCGGTGAGTTTTAGATTTCCTGCTGCAGATATTTTTAAATTTACACCTTGTGTCCCTTTTAAGTATTGGAGAACTCTTTCCAGTCCTTTTGGCGCGGTTTCTCCACATATCTGCACAATATTCCAACTGCTGTTGTAATATCCGGTCGAGTCATAGTTGATATATATAGAAGTGCCTCCACTGCCTGTCGATATTTCTCGTTGTTAGGCAACAGGTCATCTTCTTCCAGTTTCAGGTAGGATGATTCCATTGGCGTTGATACACCTTTGGCCTCCGTCATTCCGAACTGATCCAAAATTGAATTAATCTTTGCACTTTGATTTAAAAGAAAACTTCCATCTTCCTCTCTCTGGATGTGGATTCCTAGATAATATGTCACATTTCCTAGTTCTTTCATTTCAAAATGCTGGTTCAAAATTTTAGTAATTTTCCCAATTTCAGCTTCTTCTTGATGAACTACAATTACATCGTCCACATATAAGAGAATATACATCCATTTTCCATCTGTATATCTCGTGTACAGCCATGGATCCGCTTGACCTCTTTTAAATCCTTCTTAGATTAAGACTTTGTTTATTTTAGTTGTCCATGCTCTTGTCGATAGCTTAAGACCATAAAGAGATTTTTGTAGTTTGCAAACAAGATTCTGTTCACCTTCCTTTACATAACCTTCAGGTTGAGTCATGTATAAGTCCTCCTCAATGTCACCATTTAAAAATGCAGTTTTGATATCCAAATGTCTGACAAACATCCTTTGTACTGCAGCTACCGCCAACAATGCTCTAAATGTTGTCTGCTTAGCGAAAAAGTAGCATCATAGTCTTCGCCATATTTTTGAGAATATCCTTTTGCGACCAATCTCGCTTTAAATCTGTGGACTTTACCTTCAGAATCATATTTGGTTTTAAATACCGATTTGCACTTAATTGCCTTTTTATCCTGTGGTAACTCAGTGAGTTTCCAAGTTTGAAGTTGATGAAGCGAGTTCATTTCTTCATTTGCGGCATTCATCCACTTTGTTCTTTCATGGGCGGGTATTTTCTGCATTTCATCCCATGACTGTGGTTCTGACTCAAGCAGTGTCTTCACAATGTAGGATAAACGTTTAGCTGGTATTCCTTTGTTTGATCTTGACGACCGTCTAATTTCAGGTTCACTTAGGCCTTTTGTTGTTCCTTCAATGGTTGAAGAGTCCAGCCAGATTTCTACATTCTTTTCTTCGTTGTCTTGTAATTGTGATTGAGATTGTTGTTGTTGCTTCATCTGGACTACTGGCATAATGTCATAAAACTTGGGTGACACGAAGTTTTCATCAAACACTACATCTTTACTTATTGTGACCTTGTTTGTCTCTGGGTGTAAAATTCTATAACCTTTCTGGGTTTCACTGTAGCCTACCAGGATGCCTTCCTTGGCATGAGATTCCCACTTAGTTCGTTTTTCTTTGGGAACATGTGCAAATGCTTTACTTCCGAAAATCCTTATGTGTTGTAGTTTTGGTTTTGTACCATTCCATTGTTCAAATGGAGTTTTCTCTGTCGCTTTACTTGGTAGTCTGTTCTGAAGACAACAAGCCGTCATAATTAGGGTTGAGCGAAACGGATCGGTCATTTTCATAAGTCGCCGACTTTTGGCAAAGCCGGGTTTCATGAAACCCGATCCAATCCCAGCGTGGGGTCAGCCACGCGGTCGGTGACCTTCGCGCCAAAGTCGCAATTCTATGACGTGTTCAGCGCCATTTCTCAGCCAATGAAGGAGGACGCAGAGTGTGGGCAGCGTGATGACATAGGTCTCAGTCCCCACCATCTTAGAGAAGGGCATTACAGTGATTGGCTTGCTTTCTGCGGCATCACAGGGGCTATAAAGGGGCGTGCACGCCGACCGCCATCTTACTGCTGCTGATCTGAGTATAGGGAGAGGTTGCTGCCGCTTCGTCAGAAGCAGGGATAGCGTTAGGCAGGGTACTTTAACCCCCAAACCGCTTGTGCTGTAGCGATTTACACTGTCCAACACCATCTTTTGTTTGCAGGGACAGTGGAATTTTTTGGGGGGTGCATCAGCTCTGTAGCTTAGGCTGCCTTATAAGGCTCCCTGATAGCTGCATTGCTGTTTGTACGCCGCTGTGCAAACCAACTGCTTTTTTCAAAGCACAAATCCTGTTGCTCCTTCCTGTCTGCACAGCTATCTTGCTTGTTTGTCCACACTTTTGACTTTTGTGTGCAGCAGTCCTTTTTATTGCTGCCTGCCATACTTTTCTGAGATTACTGTAGGGAGATAGTAATTATAGTACAGTCCCTTTTTTTTTTGTTATATCTCTTCAAGCCACTTTCTGCCACAGAAAATATACTCTAATACAGTGGCCCAGATTTAGTCACTAGTCTCCCTGAAAAAACAAAACAAAAGGGGCAGATTAAAATTGGCAAATCTGCATCAGTGCCAGTCCTGACTGTGGCTTCTGTCTTTCATTTTCTGCCATAGAAAATATACTGTATTACAGTGGGCCTGATTTCTTCACAATTCTGCCAGAAAAAAATAAAACAAGTGGGAGATTAAGATTGGCAAATCTGCATCACTGCCAGTCCTGTGTGTGGCATCTGTCTTTCATTTTCTGCCACAGAAAATATACTGTATTACAGTGGGCCTGATTTCTTCACAATTCTCCCAGAAAAAATAAAACAAGTGGGAGATTAAGATTGGCAAATCTGCATCACTGCCAGTCCTGTGTGTGGCATCTGTCTTTCATTTTCTGCCACAGAAAATATACTGTATTACAGTGGGCCTGATTTCTTCACAATTCTCCCAGAAAAAAAAAAAGTGGGAGATTAAGATTGGCAAATCTGCATCACTGCCAGTCCTGTGTGTGGCATCTGTCTTTCATTTTCTGCCACAGAAAATATACTGTATTACAGTGGGCCTGATTTCTTCACAATTCTGCCAGAAAAAAATAAAACAAGTGGGAGATTAAGATTGGCAAATCTGCATCACTGCCAGTCCTGTGTGTGGCATCTGTCTTTCATTTTCTGCCACAGAAAATATACTGTATTACAGTGGGCCTGATTTCTTCACAATTCTCCCAGAAAAAATAAAACAAGTTGGAGATAAAGATTGGCAAATCTGCATCACTGCCAGTCCTGTGTGTGGCATCTGTCTTTCATTTTCTGCCACAGAAAATATACTGTATTACAGTGGGCCTGATTTCTTCACAATTCTCCCAGAAAAAAAAACAAGTGGGAGATTAAGATTGGCAAATCTGCATCACTGCCAGTCCTGTGTGTGGCATCTGTCTTTTATTTTCTGCCATAGAAAATATACTGTATTACAGTGGGCCTGATTTCTTCACAATTCTCCCAGAACAAATAAAACAAGTGGGAGATAAAGATTGGCAAATCTGCATCACTGCCAGTCCTGTGTGTGGCATCTGTCTTTCATTTTCTGCCACAGAAAATATACTGTATTACAGTGGGCCTGATTTCTTCACAATTCTCCCAGAAAAAATAAAACAAGTTGGAGATAAAGATTGGCAAATCTGCATCACTGCCAGTCCTGTGTGTGGCATCTGTCTTTCATTTTCTGCCATGGAAAATATACTGTATTACAGTGGGCCTGATTTCTTCAATATTCTCCCAGAAAAAATAAAAAGGGGGAAATTTTTATTTGTAGTGTGTGCATCTGCGTCAGTTCTGTTAGTGGCACATCTGTCTGCCACTTAAGCTGTGTAATGTTATACAGTGGGCCTGATTTTCCCTGCAGTCTCACCCACCTATAAAGGGAGATATAAATTCACCACAAGTTTGAGTACACCTTGTAACTGGTTTTACAGTAACAAATACCGTTTGTTTGTTTGTTTGTTTTTCAAACAATGAGGAAGTCTGGTGGAAGAGGTCGTGGCCGCGGGCGGTCATTGCCAGCTGGTAATGATGGTAGTGGTGGTGGAGCATCAGGTGGTCGTGGGAAAATCAATATAGCACCTAAGTCTCGAGTTGTTGAGCCAGCATCATAGTCAAGGCCTCGAACGCTCCCTTTTCTGGGAGTAGGAAAACTGCTTTTAAAGCCGGAGCAGCAGGAACAAGATTTGGCTTTCCTTGCTGACTCTGCCTCTAGCTCTTTCGCCTCCTCTTCGGAAACTGCTAAATGTAAAAGCAGCGCGTCGTCAGTGGATGTTCACGGTCAGGGACAAGTCGCTTCCTTGACTTCTTCATCAAGCACAACAGAGAAGGATGCGTCAGGCGACACAACGGGTTACTCCATGGAGCTCTTTACACATACCGTTCCAGATGAATCGGACATGGAGTGCACAGATGCACAGCCAGATTACTATGCTGTTCCTTTGACTCAGATCAGAACATTGCCCTCGCAGTGTACTGATCTAGAATCTGACCCTGATGAGACTATGGAGCCCCGTCACGAACGCTATAGCACCGGCTTACACGGTGACACTGAGGAAGTTGCACACGACATAGAAGAGGAGGTCATAGATGACCCAGTTGTTGCCCCCGATTGGCAGCCATTGGGGGAACAGGGTGCAGGCGGCAGTAGCTGTGAAGCGGAGGAGGAGGAGCTGCAGCAGGCATCAACATCGCAACAGGTTCCATCTGGCAGGCCCGTGTCTGGCCAAAAACGTGTGGCAAAAGCAAAACCAGTTGCAGGACAGCGTGGCCATCCGGTTAAACTCAGTGTGCAATGCCTGAAAAGGTAACCGAGAGTAGGAATCAGTCTGGCATTTTTTTAAACAAGATCCAAGTGATCAGCGCAAAGTCATCTGTAAAAAATGTTCAAGGAGCTTCAGCAGAGGTCAGAATGTTAAAAATCTAAATACAAGTTGCATGTATAGACATTTAACCACCATGCACTTGCAAGCCTGGACTAACTACCAAACATCCCTTAACGTTGTAGCACCCTCTCACAATGAAGCTAGTCAGCAGCGCTACATCCCTTCCCTCACTGTAAGCCCACCGTTTACCGCACTACCTGCAGTAAATGTGGAGGTTTCGTCGCAAGGCCAAAGCAGTCAGGGAATCACCAGGTTCATGGCAGGAAACACTGTATGTAGGGCACCAGCAAGAATACCATCTCCAACCCTCTCTCAGTCTGCCATGTCAACCGGCACCCCCGCTAGTTCCACCATCTGCAGCTCTCCAGTCCAGCTCACCCTACTCATCCTCGCATCCGCGTACACAGGGTTTGAACGCCCACATTGCTAGACTAATCTCGTTAGAGATGATGCCTTACCGGTTAGTTGAAAGCGAAGCTTTCAAAGCCCTGATGGACTACGCTGTACCACGCTACGAGCTACCCAGTCGACACTTCTTTTCGAGAAAAGCCATCCCAGCCCTCCACCAGCATGTAAAAGACCGCATTGTCCATGCACTCAGGCAATCTGTGAGTACAAAGGTGCACTTGACAACAGATGCATGGACCAGTAGGCATGGCCAGGGCCATTACGTCTCCATCACGGCACACTGGGTTAATGTGGTGGATGCAGGGTCCACATGGGACAGCAATATTGGGACAGTTCTGCCTAGCCCACGGTCTAGGAAACAGTTGGCTGTAGGCATTCGCCCCCCCTCCTCCTCCTCCTCGTCCAACTGCAGAAGCGAGAGCTCGTCCACAGACCTCAGTCGCACGACCACTCCATCCGCAGCTGCCACTGTTGCACACGAGGTGTCCCATTATGGAACAGCTAGTGGCAAGCGTCAGCAGGCTGTATTGGCAATGAAGTGTTTGGGCGACAACAGAAACACCGCGGAAGTTCTGTCTGAGTTCTTGCAGAAAGAAACTCAGTCATGGCTGGGCACTGTACATCTTGAGGCAGGCAAGGTAGTGAGTGATAACAGAAGGAATTTTATGGCTGCCATAGCCCTTTCACAACTGAAACACATTCCTTGCCTGGCTCACACCTTAAACCTGGTGGTGCAGTGCTTCCTGAAAAGTTATCCGGGGTTACCCGACCTGCTCCTCAAAGTGCGCAGACTTTGCTGGCATATCCGCCGTTCGCCCGTAGACTCCAGCCGTATGCAGAACCATCAGCGGTCTTTGAACCTTCCCCAGCATCGCCTAATCATCGACGTTGAAACAAGGTGGAACTCCACACTGCACATGCTTTAGAGACTGTGCGAACAGAGGCGTGCTGTTATGTATTTGTGGGAGGATACACATACACGGGCAGGCAGTTAGATGGCAGACATGGAGTTGTCAGGTGTGCAGTGGTCAAAGCTACAAGACCTGTGTCAAGTCCTTCAGTGTTTTGAGGAATGCACACAGCTGGTTAGTGCAGACAATGCCATAATAAGCATGAGCATCCCCCTAATGCGTCTGCTGATGCAAAGTTTGACGCACATAAAGGAGCAGGCGTCTGCAGCCGAGGATGAGGGAAGCCTTGATGACAGTCAGCCATTGTCTGTTCAGGGCAGTCTACAGGACGAGGTGGTGGGTGAAGAGGAGGAGGACGAGGAGGATGATGGGGATGAGTATTTTTTGGATGAGGAAGCTTCTCAGGGGGCAATAGAAACTGGTGGCGTTGCAAGGCCGGGTTCAGGTTTTTTGAGGGAGACAAGTGACGTAGATTTGCCTGAAACTGCCCCTCAACCCAGCACAAGCACAGATTTGACAACTGGAACATTGGCCCACATGGCGGATTATGCCTTGCGTATCCTCAAAAGGGACCCACGCATTATTAAAATGATGACCGATGATGATTACTGGTTGGCCTGCCTCCTTGATCCTCGCTATAAAGGCAAATTGCAAAATATCATGCCACATGAAAACCTCGAACAAATATTGGCAACCAAACAAGCAAGTCTTGTAGACCGTTTGATTCAGGCATTCCCTGCACACAGCACCGGTGATGGTTCTCACACGAGCTGCAGGGGGCAACAGGGCAGAGGTGTTAGAGGTGCACAAATCAGAAGTGGCGTTGGACAGAGGGGTTTTCTGACCAGGTTGTGGAGTGATTTCGCAATGACCGCAGACAGGACAGGTACTGCAGCATCAATTCAAAGTGACAGGAGACAACATTTGTCCAGTATGGTTACTATTTTTCATCCCTT
This sequence comes from Ranitomeya imitator, assembly GCF_032444005.1. Classification (NCBI taxonomy): domain Eukaryota; kingdom Metazoa; phylum Chordata; class Amphibia; order Anura; family Dendrobatidae; genus Ranitomeya; species Ranitomeya imitator. The sequence goes on along the minus strand of NC_091282.1, from coordinate 571,376,412 downwards.
ATCGATGTTCTCCCTCACCTGTCATTCCCATTTGATTACTGGGCATCCAAAATAGACACCTGGCCTGAATTGGCAGAATATGCATTGCAGGGGCTTGCTTGCCCAGCAGCTAGTGTGCTATCAGAAAGAGTATTCAGTGCCTAAATGGGCTAACTCCCCCCACGGGGCCATGGTCTTGCCACTTGGTGCAAGCACCCGTGTGAGTGCCGTTTGTCTGAAGAGGTGGGTGTGCCCACTTTTGGTCGACGGCACTGCCACTGGGTCCCTCATACTACAATGAAGTGTCTCTGGCGGTGGTGGCACGCACCCAACGTCAGACACACCCACCGACACCCAACATGAGGGGCCCTGGGCCTGTACCGCCGGCCACAAGAGAGTGCCCCCCCAGCTCAAACAGTGCTCTACCACTTGCAAAATTATCTCTCACAGCTCCACCAATGTTTAGTCTGTGCGCTGAAATCTTTCAATGCCTGGCACTGACAATACCAGTTTGTTGACATGTATGATGCTAGTTAAAATAGTCAGAGGCCGTGTTCTATATTTACACCAGTAAATACTTTGCGTCAAATTACTATGTCTGAAAGTCAGCAGAGGAGCCCACCCCTGTACCTAGGTATGCCACCCTTTTTTTTGTTTTGTTGTTTTGCGAGACATTAACATCTATTTATTTTTTGGGAGTACTAACTGTGTCACACACTTCTTCCAATTGTCCTCCACTGACCACACCAATGCTGCCTGTGTACCCCTACCACATAATCGAAGCTGCATTGAGCCTAATTTATTTATTTTAGGCCTACTAAGTCTGTCTGCTGTCCCTCCTTCAAATTGTCCTCCGCTGACCACACAAATGCTGCCTGTGTACCTCTACCACATAATCGAAGCTGCATTGAGCCTAATTTATTTATTTTAGGCCTACTAAGTCTGTCTGCGGTCCCTCCTTCCAATTGTCCTCCGCTGACCACACCAATGCTGCCTGTGTACCCCAACCACATAATCGAAGCTGCATTGAGCCTAATTTATTTATTTTAGGCCTACTAAGTCTGTCTGCGGTCCCTCCCCCAATTGTCCTCCGCTGACCACACCAATGCTGCCTGTGTACCCCTACCACATAATCGAAGCTGCATTGAGCCTAATTTATTTATTTTAGGCTGACTAAGTCTGTCTGCGGTCCCTCATTCAAATTGTCCTCCGCTGACCACACCAATGCTGCCTGTGTACCCCTACCACATAATCGAAGCTGCATTGAGCCTAATTTTTTTTATTTTAGGCCTACTAAGTCTGTCTGCGGTCCCTCCTTCTAATTGTCCTCCGCTGACCACACCAATGCTGCCTGTGTACCCCTACCACATAATCGAAGCTGCATTGAGCCTAATTTATTTATTTTAGGCCTACTAAGTCTGTCTGCGGTCCCTCCTTCCAATTGTCCTCTGCTGACCACACCAATGCTGCCTGTGTACCCATGTAACCTTTTTTAAACCTGCAGCGAGCCAACCTTGTGGTGTAAGGCCTACTAGCAGTGTCTGTCTGCAACACTCAATACAGCTGTCCTCCTCTTTAAAAAAAATGAGCTGCAATTGTCTGGTTTTCAGCCTGTCAGAATTTTAAAACTGCATTGGGGCCACAAGTTTCGTTGGGGTCTACAAACTGTGTCTGCAGCTCCAAGGTGTTCTCCAGGTTGCCTCTCCCTAGCTTCTATCTTCATGCTCTCGTTAAGTAGTTGTTGAAACAACACTGCATTAGGCCTACAAGTTGGGTCTGGGTTGTAGAGACGGTGTCTGCCGCTCCAAGGTGTTCTCCAGGTTGCCTCTCCATAGCTTCTATCTGCATGCTCTTGTTAAGTAGTTGTTGAAACAACACTGCATTAGGCCTACAAGTTGGGTCAGGGTTGTAGAGACGGTGTCTGCAGCTCCAAGGTGTTCTCCAGGTTGCCTCTCCCTAGCTTCTATCTTCATGCCCTTGTTAAGTAGTTGTTGAAACAACACTGCATTAGGCCTGCAAGTTGGGTCTGGGTTGTAGAGACGGTGTCTGTTGCTCCAAGGTGTTCTCCAGGTTGCCTCTCCCTTGCTCCTATCTTCATGCTCTTGTTAAGTAGTTGTTGAAACAACACTGCATTAGGCCTACAAGTTGGGTCTGGGTTGTAGAGACAGTGTCTGCCACTCCAAGCTGTTCTCCAGGTTGCCTCTCCCTAGCTTCTATCTTAAAGCTCTCATTAAGTAGTTGATGAAACAACACGGAATTAGGCCTACAAGTTGGGTCTGGGTTGTAGAGATGGTGTCTGCCTCTCCAAGGTGTTCTCCAGGTTGCCTCTCCCTAGCTTCTATCTTCATGCTCTTGTTAAGTAGTTGTTGAAACAACACTGCATTAGGCCTACAAGTTGGGTCTGGGTTGTAGAGACGGTGTCTGCCACTCCAAGCTGTTCTCCAGGTTGCCTCTTCCTAGCTTCTATCTTAAAGCTCTCATTAAGTAGTTGATGAAACAACACTGAATTAGGCCTACAAGTTGGGTCTGGGTTGTAGAGACGATGTCTGCCGCTCCAAGGTGTTCTCCAGGTTGCCTCTTCCTAGCTTCTATCTTCAAGCTCTCATTAAGTAGTTGTTGAAAAAACACTGCATTAGGCCTACAAGTTGGGTCTGGGTTGTAGAGACGTTGTCTGTCGCTCCAAGGTGTTCTCCAGTTTGCCTCTCCCTAGTTTCTATCTTCATGCTCTTGTTAAGTAGTTGTTGAAACAACACTGCATTTGGCCTACAAGTCGGGTCTGAGTTGTAGAGACGGTGTCTGCCACTCCAATGTGTTCTCCAGGTTGCCTCTCACTAGCTTCTATCTTCAAGCTCTCGTTAAGTAGTTGTTGAAACAACACTGCATTAGGCCTTCAAGTTGGGTCTGGGTTGTAGAGACGGTGTCTGCCACTCCAAGGTGTTCTCCAGGTTGCCTCTCCATAGCTTCTATCTTCATGCTCTCGTTAAGTAGTTGTTGAAACAACACTACATTAGGCCTACAAGTTGGGTCTGGGTTGTAGAGACGGTGTCTGCCGCTCCAAGGTGTTCTCCAGGTTGCCTCTCCATAGCTTCTATCTTCATGCTCTCGTTAAGTAGTTGTTGAAGCAACACTGCATTAGGCCTACAAGTTGGGTCTGGGTTGTAGAGACGGTGTCTGTCGCTCCAAGGTGTTCTCCAGGTTGCCTCTCCCTTGCTTCTGTCTTCATGCTCTTGTTAAGTAGTTGTTGAAACAACACTGCATTAGGCCTACAAGTTGGGTCTGTGTTGTAGAAATGGTGTCTGCCGCTCCAAGGTGTTCACCAGGTTGCCTCTCCCTTGCTTCTAACTTCATTCTCTTGTTAAGTAGTTGTTGAAAAACAACACTGCATTAGGCCCACAAGTTGGGTCTAGGTTGTAGAGATGGTGTCTGCCGCTTCAAGGTGTTCTCTAGATTGCCTCTCCCTAGCTTTTATCTTCAAGCTCTCGTTAAGTAGTTGTTGAAACAACACTGCATTAGGCCTACAAGTTGGGACTGGGTTTTAGAGACGGTGTCTGCCGCTCCAAGGTGTTCTCCAGGTTGCCTCTCCATAGCTTCTATCTTCATGCTCTCGTTAAGTAGTTGTTGAAACAACACTGCATTAGGCCTACAAGTTGGGTCAGGGTTGTAGAGACGGTGTCTGCAGCTCCAAGGTGTTCTCCAGGTTGCCTCTCCCTAGCTTCTATCTTCATGCCCTTGTTAAGTAGTTGTTGAAACAACACTGCATTAGGCCTGCAAGTTGGGTCTGGGTTGTAGAGACGGTGTCTGTTGCTCCCAGGTGTTCTCCAGGTTGCCTCTCCCTTGCTTCTATCTTCATGCTCTTGTTAAGTAGTTGTTGAAACAACACTGCATTAGGCCTACAAGTTGGGTCTGGGTTGTAGAGACGGTGTCTGCCACTCCAAGCTGTTCTCCAGGTTGCCTCTCCCTAGCTTCTATCTTAAAGCTCTCATTAAGTAGTTGATGAAACAACACTGAATTAGACCTACAATTTGGGTCTGGGTTGTAGAGATGGTGTCTGCCGCTCCAAGGTGTTCTCCAGGTTGCCTCTCCCTAGCTTCTATCTTCATGCTCTTGTTAAGTAGTTGTTGAAACAACACTGCATTAGGCCTACAAGTTGGGTCTGGGTTGTAGAGACGGTGTCTGCCACTCCAAGCTGTTCTCCAGGTTGCCTCTTCCTAGCTTCTATCTTAAAGCTCTCATTAAGTAGTTGATGAAACAACACTGCATTAGGCCTACAAGTTGGGTCTGGGTTGTAGAGACGGTGTCTGCCGCTCCAAGGTGTTCTCCAGGTTGCCTCTTCCTAGCTTCTATCTTAAAGCTCTCATTAAGTAGTTGATGAAACAACACTGCATTAGGCCTACAAGTTGGTTCTGGGTTGTAGAGACGGTGTCTGCCGCTCCAAGGTGTTCTCCAGTTTGCCTCTCCCTAGTTTCTATCTTCATGCTCTTGTTAAGTAGTTGTTGAAACAACACTGCATTTGGCCTACAAGTCGGGTCTGAGTTGTAGAGATGGTGTCTGCCACTCCAATGTGTTCTCCAGGTTGCCTTTCCCTAGCTTCTATCTTCAAGCTCTCATTAAGTAGTTGTTGAAACAACACTGCATTAGGCCTTCAAGTTGGGTCTGGGTTGTAGAGACTGTGTCTGCCGCTTCAAGGTGTTCTCCAGGTTGCCTCTCCCTAGCTTCTATCTTCATGCTCTTGTTAAGTAGTTGTTGAAACAACACTGCATTAGGCCTACAAGTTGGGTCTGGGTTGAGCAGACGGTGTCTGCCGCTCCAAGGTGTTCTCCAGGTTGCCTCTCCCTAGCTTCTATCTTCATGCTCTTGTTAAGTAGTTGTTGAAGCAACACTGCATTAGGCCTACAAGTTGGGTCTGGGTTGTAGAGACGGTGTCTGTCGCTCCAAGGTGTTCTCCAGGTTGCCTCTCCCTTGCTTCTGTCTTCATGCTCTTGTTAAGTAGTTGTTGAAACAACACTGCATTAGGCCTACAAGTTGGGTCTGTGTTGTAGAAATGGTGTCTGCCGCTCCAAGGTGTTCACCAGGTTGCCTCTCCCTTGCTTCTAACTTCATTCTCTTGTTAAGTAGTTGTTGAAAAACAACACTGCATTAGGCCTACAAGTTGGGTCTAGGTTGTAGAGATGGTGTCTGCCGCTTCAAGGTGTTCTCTAGATTGCCTCTCCCTAGCTTTTATCTTCAAGCTCTCGTTAAGTAGTTGTTGAAACAACACTACATTAGGCCTACAAGTTGGGTCTGGGTTTTAGAGACGGTGTCTGCCGCTCCAAGGTGTTCTCCAGGTTGCCTCTCCCTAGATTCTATCTTCATGCTCTTGTTAAGTAGTTGTTGAAACAACACTGCATTTGGCCTACAAGTCGGGTCTGAGTTGTAGAGATGATGTCTGCCGCTCCAATGTGTTCTCCAGGTTGCCTCTCCCTTGCTTCTATCTTCATGCTCTTGTTAAGTAGTTGTTGAAACAACACTGCATTAGGCCTACAAGTTGGGTCTAGGTTGTAGAGACAATGTCTGCCGCTCCAAGGTGTTCTCTAGGTTGCCTCTCCCTAGCTTCTATCTTCAAGCTCTCATTAAGTAGTTGTTGAAACAACACTGCATTAGGCCTGCAAGTTGGGTCTGGGTTGTAGAGACGGTGTCTGCCGCTCCAAGGTGTTTTCCAGGTTGCCTCTCCCTTGCTTCTATCTTCATGCTCTTGTTAAGTATTTGTTGAAACAACACTGCATTAGGCCTGCAAGTTGGGTCTGGGTTGTAGAGACGGTGTCTGTCGCTCCAAGGTGTTCTTCAGGTTGCCTCTCACTTGCTTCTATCTTCATGCTCTTGTTAAGTAGTTGTTGAAACAACACTGCATTAGGCCTACAAGTTGGGTCTGGGTTGTAGAGACGGTGTCTGCCACTCCAAGCTGTTCTCCAGGTTGCCTCTTCCTAGCTTCTATCTTCAAGCTCTCATTAAGTAGTTGTTGAAGCAACACCGCATTAGGCCTACAAGTTGGGTCTGGGTTTTAGAGACGGTGTCTGCCGCTCCAAGGTGTTCTCCAGTTTGCCTCTCCCTAGTTTCTATCTTCATGCTCTTGTTAAGTAGTTGTTGAAACAACACTGCATTAGGCCTACAAGTTGGGTCTGGGTTGTAGAGACGGTGTCTGTCGCTCCAAGGTGTTTTCCAGGTTGCCTCTCCCTTGCTTCTATCTTCATGCTCTTGTTAAGTATTTGTTGAAACAACACTGCATTAGGCCTGCAAGTTGGGTCTGGGTTGTAGAGACGGTGTCTGTCGCTCCAAGGTGTTCTTCAGGTTGCCTCTCACTTGCTTCTATCTTCATGCTCTTGTTAAGTAGTTGTTGAAACAACACTGCATTAGGCCTACAAGTTGGGTCTGGGTTGTAGAGACGGTGTCTGCCACTCCAAGCTGTTCTCCAGGTTGCCTCTTCCTAGCTTCTATCTTCAAGCTCTCATTAAGTAGTTGTTGAAGCAACACCGCATTAGGCCTACAAGTTGGGTCTGGGTTTTAAAGACGGTGTCTGCCGCTCCAAGGTGTTCTCCAGTTTGCCTCTCCCTAGTTTCTATCTTCATGCTCTTGTTAAGTAGTTGTTGAAACAACACTGCATTTGGCCTACAAGTCGGGTCTGAGTTGTAGAGACGGTGTCTGCCACTCCAATGTGTTCTCCAGGTTGCCTCTCACTAGCTTCTATCTTCAAGCTCTCGTTAAGTAGTTGTTGAAACAACACTGCATTAGGCCTAAAAGTTGGGTCTGGGTTGTAGAGACGGTGTCTGCCACTCCAAGGTGTTCTCCAGGTTGCCTCTCCATAGCTTCTATCTTCATGCTCTCGTTAAGTAGTTGTTGAAACAACACTGCATTAGGCCTACAAGTTGGGTCAGGGTTGTAGAGACGGTGTCTGCAGCTCCAAGGTGTTCTCCAGGTTGCCTCTCCCTAGCTTCTATCTTCATGCCCTTGTTAAGTAGTTGTTGAAACAACACTGCATTAGGCCTGCAAGTTGGGTCTGGGTTGTAGAGACGGTGTCTGTTGCTCCCAGGTGTTCTCCAGGTTGCCTCTCCCTTGCTTCTATCTTCATGCTCTTGTTAAGTAGTTGTTGAAACAACACTGCATTAGGCCTACAAGTTGGGTCTGGGTTGTAGAGACGGTGTCTGCCACTCCAAGCTGTTCTCCAGGTTGCCTCTCCCTAGCTTCTATCTTAAAGCTCTCATTAAGTAGTTGATGAAACAACACTGAATTAGACCTACAATTTGGGTCTGGGTTGTAGAGATGGTGTCTGCCGCTCCAAGGTGTTCTCCAGGTTGCCTCTCCCTAGCTTCTATCTTCATGCTCTTGTTAAGTAGTTGTTGAAACAACACTGCATTAGGCCTGCAAGTTGGGTCTGGGTTGTAGAGACGGTGTCTGCCACTCCAAGCTGTTCTCCAGGTTGCCTCTTCCTAGCTTCTATCTTAAAGCTCTCATTAAGTAGTTGATGAAACAACACTGCATTAGGCCTACAAGTTGGGTCTGGGTTGTAGAGACGGTGTCTGCCGCTCCAAGGTGTTCTCCAGGTTGACTCTTCCTAGCTTCTATCTTAAAGCTCTCATTAAGTAGTTGATGAAACAACACTGCATTAGGCCTACAAGTTGGGTCTGGGTTGTAGAGACGGTGTCTGCCGCTCCAAGGTGTTCTCCAGGTTGACTCTTCCTAGCTTCTATCTTAAAGCTCTCATTAAGTAGTTGATGAAACAACACTGCATTAGGCCTACAAGTTGGTTCTGGGTTGTAGAGACGGTGTCTGCAGCTCCAAGGTGTTCTCCAGTTTGCCTCTCCCTAGTTTCTATCTTCATGCTCTTGTTAAGTAGTTGTTGAAACAACACTGCATTTGGCCTACAAGTCGGGTCTGAGTTGTAGAGACGGTGTCTGCCACTCCAATGTGTTCTCCAGGTTGCCTTTCCCTAGCTTCTATCTTCAAGCTCTCATTAAGTAGTTGTTGACACAACACTGCATTAGGCCTTCAAGTTGGGTCTGGGTTGTAGAGACTGTGTCTCCCGCTTCAAGGTGTTCTCCAGGTTGCCTCTCCCTAGCTTCTATCTTCATGCTCTTGTTAAGTAGTTGTTGAAACAACACTGCATTAGGCCTACAAGTTGGGTCTGGGTTGAGCAGACGGTGTCTGCCGCTCCAAGGTGTTCTCCAGGTTGCCTCTCCCTAGCTTCTATCTTCATGCTCTTGTTAAGTAGTTGTTGAAGCAACACTGCATTAGGCCTACAAGTTGGGTCTGGGTTGTAGAGACGGTGTCTGTCGCTCCAAGGTGTTCTCCAGGTTGCCTCTCCCTTGCTTCTGTCTTCATGCTCTTGTTAAGTAGTTGTTGAAACAACACTGCATTAGGCCTACAAGTTGGGTCTGTGTTGTAGAAATGGTGTCTGCCGCTCCAAGGTGTTCACCAGGTTGCCTCTCCCTTGCTTCTAACTTCATTCTCTTGTTAAGTAGTTGTTGAAAAACAACACTGCATTAGGCCTACAAGTTGGGTCTAGGTTGTAGAGATGGTGTCTGCCGCTTCAAGGTGTTCTCTAGATTGCCTCTCCCTAGCTTTTATCTTCAAGCTCTCGTTAAGTAGTTGTTGAAACAACACTGCATTAGGCCTACAAGTTGGGTCTGGGTTTTAGAGACGGTGTCTGCCGCTCCAAGGTGTTCTCCAGGTTGCCTCTCCCTAGTTTCTATCTTCATGCTCTTGTTAAGTAGTTGTTGAAACAACACTGCATTTGGCCTACAAGTCGGGTCTGAGTTTTAGAGATGATGTCTGCCGCTCCAATGTGTTCTCCAGGTTGCCTCTCCCTTGCTTCTATCTTCATGCTCTTGTTAAGTAGTTGTTGAAACAACACTGCATTAGGCCTACAAGTTGGGTCTAGGTTGTAGAGACAATGTCTGCCGCTCCAAGGTGTTCTCTAGGTTGCCTCTCCCTAGCTTCTATCTTCAAGCTCTCATTAAGTAGTTGTTGAAACAACACTGCATTAGGCCTGCAAGTTGGGTCTGGGTTGTAGAGACGGTGTCTGCTGCTCCAAGGTGTTCTCCAGGTTGCCTCTCCATAGCTTCTATCTTCATGCTCTTGTTAAGTAGTTGTTGAAACAACACTGCATTAGGCCTACAAGTTGGGTCTGGGTTGTAGAGACGGTGTCTGTCGCTCCAAGGTGTTTTCCAGGTTGCCTCTCCCTTGCTTCTATCTTCATGCTCTTGTTAAGTAGTTGTTGAAACAACACTGCATTAGGCCTGCAAGTTGGGTCTGGGTTGTAGAAACGGTGTCTGTCGCTCCAAGGTGTTCTTCAGGTTGCCTCTCACTTGCTTCTATCTTCATGCTCTTGTTAAGTAGTTGTTGAAACAACACTGCATTAGGCCTACAAGTTGGGTCTGGGTTGTAGAGACGGTGTCTGCCACTCCAAGCTGTTCTCCAGGTTGCCTCTCCCTAGCTTCTATCTTCAAGCTCTCGTTAAGTAGTTGATGAAACAACACTGCATTAGGCCTACAAGTTGGGTCTGGTTTGTAGAAATGGTGTCTGCCGCTCCAAGGTGTTCTCCAGGTTGCCTCTCCCTTGCTTCTGTCTTCATGCTCTTGTTAAGTAGTTGTTGAAACAACACTGCATTAGGCCTACAAGTTGGGTCTGTGTTGTGGAAATGGTGTCTGCCGCTCCAAGGTGTTCACCAGGTTGCCTCTCCCTTGCTTCTAACTTCATTCTCTTGTTAAGTAGTTGTTGAAAAACAACACTGCATTAGGCCTACAAGTTGGGTCTAGGTTGTAGAGATGGTGTCTGCCGCTTCAAGGTGTTCTCTAGATTGCCTCTCCCTAGCTTTTATCTTCAAGCTCTCGTTAAGTAGTTGTTGAAACAACACTGCATTAGGCCTACAAGTTGGGTCTGGGTTTTAGAGACGGTGTCTGCCGCTCCAAGGTGTTCTCCAGGTTGCCTCTCCCTAGTTTCTATCTTCATGCTCTTGTTAAGTAGTTGTTGAAACAACACTGCATTTGGCCTACAAGTCGGGTCTGAGTTTTAGAGATGATGTCTGCCGCTCCAATGTGTTCTCCAGGTTGCCTCTCCCTTGCTTCTATCTTCATGCTCTTGTTAAGTAGTTGTTGAAACAACACTGCATTAGGCCTACAAGTTGGGTCTAGGTTGTAGAGACAATGTCTGCCGCTCCAAGGTGTTCTCTAGGTTGCCTCTCCCTAGCTTCTATCTTCAAGCTCTCATTAAGTAGTTGTTGAAACAACACTGCATTAGGCCTGCAAGTTGGGTCTGGGTTGTAGAGACGGTGTCTGCTGCTCCAAGGTGTTCTCCAGGTTGCCTCTCCATAGCTTCTATCTTCATGCTCTTGTTAAGTAGTTGTTGAAACAACACTGCATTAGGCCTACAAGTTGGGTCTGGGTTGTAGAGACGGTGTCTGTCGCTCCAAGGTGTTTTCCAGGTTGCCTCTCCCTTGCTTCTATCTTCATGCTCTTGTTAAGTAGTTGTTGAAACAACACTGCATTAGGCCTGCAAGTTGGGTCTGGGTTGTAGAAACGGTGTCTGTCGCTCCAAGGTGTTCTTCAGGTTGCCTCTCACTTGCTTCTATCTTCATGCTCTTGTTAAGTAGTTGTTGAAACAACACTGCATTAGGCCTACAAGTTGGGTCTGGGTTGTAGAGACGGTGTCTGCCACTCCAAGCTGTTCTCCAGGTTGCCTCTCCCTAGCTTCTATCTTCAAGCTCTCGTTAAGTAGTTGATGAAACAACACTGCATTAGGCCTACAAGTTGGGTCTGGTTTGTAGAAATGGTGTCTGCCGCTCCAAGGTGTTCACCAGGTTGCCTCTCTCTTGCTTCTAACTTCATGCTCTTGTTAAGTAATTGTTGAAAAACAACACTGCATTAGGCCTACAATTTGGGTCTGGGTTGTAGAGGCGGTGTCTGCTGCTCCATGGTGTTCTCCAGGTTGCCTCTTCCTAGCTTCTATCTTCAAGCTCTCATTAAGTAGTTGTTGAAGCAACACCGCATTAGGCCTACAAGTTGGGTCTGGGTTTTAGAGACGGTGTCTGCCGCTCCAAGGTGTTCTCCAGTTTGCCTCTCCCTAGTTTCTATCTTCATGCTCTTGTTAAGTAGTTGTTGAAACAACACTGCATTTGGCCTAAAAGTTGTGTCTGAGTTGTAGAGACGGTGTATGCCACTCCAATGTGTTCTCCAGGTTGCCTTTCCCTAGCTTCTATCTTCAAGCTCTCATTAAGTAGTTGTTGAAACAACACTGCATTAGGCCTACAAGTTGGGTCTGGGTTGTAGAGACTGTGTCTGCCGCTCCAAGGTGTTCTCCAGGTTGCCTCTCCCTAGCTTCTATCTTCATGCTCTTGTTAAGTAGTTGTTGAAACAACACTGCATTAGGCCTACAAGTTGGGTCTGGGTTGAAGAGACGGTGTCTGCCGCTCCAAGGTGTTCTCCAGGTTGCCTCTCCATAGCTTCTATCTTCATGCTCTCGTTAAGTAGTTGTTGAAACAACACTGCATTAGGCCTACAAGTTGGGTCTGGGTTGTAGAGACGTTGTCTGCCGCTCCAAGGTATTCTCCAGGTTGCCTCTCCCTTGCTTCTATCTTCATGCTCTTGTTAAGTAGTTGTTGAAACAACACTGCATTAGGCCTACAAATTGGGTCTAGGTTGTAGAGATGGTGTCTGCCGCTCCAAGGTGTTGTCTAGATTGCCTCTCCCTAGCTTCTATCTTCAAGCTCTCGTTAAGTAGTTGTTGAAACAACACTGCATTAGGCCTACAAGTTGGGTTTGGGTTTTAGAGACGGTGTCTGCCGCTCCAAGGTGTTCTCCAGGTTGCCTCTCCCTAGTTTCTATCTTCATGCTCTTGTTAAGTAGTTGTTGAAACAACACTGCATTTGGCCTACAAGTCGGGTCTGAGTTGTAGAGACGATGTCTGCCGCTCCAATGTGTTCTCCAGGTTGCCTCTCCCTAGCTTCTATCTTCATGCTCTTGTTAAGTAGTTGTTGAAACAACACTGCATTAGGCCTACAAGTTGGGTCTGGGTTGTAGAGACAATGTCTGCCGCTCCATGGTGTTCCCTAGGTTGCCTCTCCCTAGCTTCTATCTTCAAGCTCTCGTTAAGTAGTTGTTGAAACAACACTGCATTAGGCCTACAAGTTGGGTCTGGGTTGTAGAGACGGTGTCTGCCGCTCCAAGGTGTTCTCCAGATTGCCTTTCCCTAGGTTCTATCTTCATGCTCTTGTTAAGTAGTTGTTGAAGCAACACTGCATTAGGCCTGCAAATTGGGTTTGAGTTGTAGAGCCGATGTCTGCCGCTCCAATGTGTTCTCCAGGTTGCCTCTTCCTTGCTTCTATATTCATGCTCTTGTTAAGTAGTTGTTGAAACAACACTGCATTAGGCCTACAAGTTGGGTCTGGGTTGTAGAGACAATGTTTGCCGCTCCATGGTGTTCTCTAGGTTGCCTCTCCCTAGCTTCTATCTTCAAGCTCTCGTTAAGTAGTTGTTGAAACAACACTGCATTAGGCCTACGAGTTGGGTCTGGGATGTAGAGACGGTGTCTGTCGCTCCAAGGTGTTCTCCAGGTTGCCTCTCCCTTGCTTCTATTTTCATGCTCTTGTTAAATAGTTGTTGAAACAACAGTACATTAGGCCTACAAGTTGGGTCTGGGTTGTAGAGACGGCGTCTGCCACTCCAATGTGTTTTCCAGGTTGCCTTTCCCTAGCTTCTATCTTCAAGCTCTCATTAAGTAGTTGTTGAAACAACACTGCATTAGGCCTACAAGTTGGGTCTGGGTTGTAGAGACTGTGTCTGCCGCTCCAAGGTGTTCTCCAGGTTGCCTCTCCATAGCTTCTATCTTCATGCTTTTTTTAAGTAGTTGTTGAAAAACAACACTGCATTAGGCCTACAAGTTGGGTCTGGGTTGTAGAGACGGTGTCTGCTGCTCCAAGGTGTTCTCCAGGTTGCTTCTTCCTAGCTTCTATCTTCAAGCTCTCATTAAGTAGTTGTTGAAGCAACACTGCATTAGGCCTACAAGTTGGGTCAGGGTTTTAGAGACGGTGTCTGCTGCTCCAAGGTGTTCTCCAGTTTGCCTCTCCCTAGTTTCTATCTTCATGCTCTTGTTAAGTAGTTGTTGAAACAACACTGCATTTGGCCTACGAGTCGGGTCTGAGTTGTAGAGACGGTGTCTGCCACTCCAATGTGTTTTCCAGGTTGCCTTTCCCTAGCTTCTATCTTCAAGCTCTCATTAAGTAGTTGTTGAAACAACACTGCATTAGGCCTACAAGTTGGGTCTGGGTTGTAGAGACTGTGTCTGCCGCTCCAAGGTGTTCTCCAGGTTGCCTCTCCATAGCTTCTATCTTCATGCTCTTGTTAAGTAGTTGTTGAAAAAACACTGCATTAGGCCTACAAGTTGGGTCTGGGTTGTAGAGACGGAGTCTGCCGCTCCAAGGTGTTCTCCAGGTTGCCTCTCCATAGCTTCTATCTTCATGCTCTCGTTAAGTAGTTGTTGAAACAACAATGCATTAGGCCTACAAGTTTGGTCTGGGTTTTAGAGACGGTGTCTGCCGCTCCAAGGTGTTCTCCAGGTTGCCTCTCCATAGCTTCTATCTTCATGCTCTTGTTAAGTAGTTGTTGTAGCAACACTGCATTAGGCCTACAAGTTGGGTCTGGGTTGTAGAGATGGTGTCTGCCGCTCCAAGGTGTTCTCCAGGTTGCCTCTCCATAGCTTCTATCTTCATGCTCTTGTTAAGTAGTTGTTGTAGCAACACTGCATTAGGCCTACAAGTTGGGTCTGGGTTGAAGAGACGGTGTCTGCCGCTCCAAGGTGTTCTCCAGGTTGAATCTCCATAGCTTCTATCTTCATGCTCTTGTTAAGTAGTTGTTGAAGCAACACTGCATTAGGCCTACAAGTTGGGTCTGGGTTGTAGAGACGGTGTCTGTTGCTCCAAAGTGTTCTCCAGGTTGCCTCTCCCTTGCTTCTATCTTCATGCTCTTGTTAAGTAGTTGTTGAAATAACACTGCATTTGGCCTACAAGTCGGGTCTGAGGTGTAGAGAAGATGTCTGCCGCTCCAAGGTGTTCTCTAGATTGCCTCTCCCTAGCTTCTATCTTCAAGCTCTCGTTAAGTAGTTGTTGAAACAACACTGCATTAGGCCTACAATTTGGGTCTGGGTTTTAGAGACAGTGTCTGCCGCTCCAAGGTGTTCTCCAGGTTGCCTCTCCATAGCGTCTATCTTCATGCTCTTGTTAAGTAGTTGTTGAAATAACACTGCATTAGGCCTACAAGTTGGGCCTGGGTTGTAGAGACGGTGTCTGCCGCTCCAAGGTGTTCTCCAGGTTGCCTCTCTATAGCGTCTATCTTCATGCTCTTGTTAAGTAGTTGTTGAAACAACACTGCATTAGGCCTACAAGTTGGGTCTGGGTTGTAGAGACGGTGTCTGTCGCTCCAAGGTGTTCTCCAGGTTGCCTCTCCCTTGCTTCTATCTTCATGCTCTTGTTAAGTAGTTGTTGAAACAACACTGCATTAGGCCTGCAAGTTGGGTCTGGGTTGTAGAGACGGTGTCTGTCGCTCCAAGGTGTTCTTCAGGTTGCCTCTCCCTTGCTTCTATCTTCATGCTCTTGTTAAGTAGTTGTTGAAACAACACTGCATTAGGCCTACAAGTTGGGTCTGGGTTGTAGAGACGGTGTCTGCCACTCCAAGCTGTTCTCCAGGTTGCCTCTCCCTAGCTTCTATCTTCAAGCTCTCGTTAAGTAGTTGATGAAACAACACTGCATTAGGCCTACAAGTTGGGTCTGGGTTGTAGAAATGGTGTCTGCCGCTCCAAGGTGTTCACCAGGTTGCCTCTCCCTAGCTTCTAACTTCATGCTCTTGTTAAGTAGTTGTTGAAAAACAACACTGCATTAGGCCTACAAGTTGGGTATGGGTTGTAGAAACGGTGTCTGCTGCTCCAAGGTGTTCTCCAGGTTGCCTCTTCCTAGCTTCTATCTTCAAGCTCTCATTAAGTAGTTGTTGAAGCAACACCGCATTAGGCCTACAAGTTAGGTCTGGGTTTTAGAGACGGTGTCTGCCGCTCCAAGGTGTTCTCCAGTTTGCCTCTCCCTAGTTTCTATCTTCATGCTCTTGTTAAGTAGTTGTTGAAACAACACTGCATTTGGCCTACAAGTCGGGTCGGAGTTGTAGAGATGGTGTCTGCCACTCCAATGTGTTCTCCAGGTTGCCTTTCCCTAGCTTCTATCTTCAAGCTCTCATTAAGTAGTTGTTGAAACAACACTGCATTAGGCCTACAAGTTGGGTCTGGGTTGTAGAGACTGTGTCTGCTGCTCCAAGGTGTTCTCCAGGTTGCCTCTCCCTAGCTTCTATCTTCATGCTCTTGTTACGTAGTTGTTGAAACAACACTGCATTAGGCCTAAAAGTTGGGTCTGGGTTGAAGAGACGGTGTCTGCCGCTCCAAGGTGTTCTCCAGGTTGCTTCTCCATAGCTTCTATCTTCATGCTCTTGTTAAGTAGTTGTTGAAGCAACACTGCATTAGGCCTACAAGTTGGGTCTGGGTTGTAGAGACGGTGTCTGTCGCTCCAAGGTGTTCTCCAGGTTGCCTCTCCCTTGCTTCTATCTTCATGTTCTTGTTAAGTAGTTGTTGAAACAACACTGCATTGGGCCTGCAAGTTGGGTCTAGGTTGTAGAGATGGTGTCTGCCGCTCCAAGGTGTTCTCTAGATTGCCTCTCCCTAGCTTCTATCTTCAAGCTCTCGTTAAGTAGTTGTTGAAACAACACTGCATTAGGCCTACAAGTTGGGTCTGGGTTTTAGAGACGGTGTGTGCCGCTCCAAGGTGTTCTCCAGGTTGCCTCTCCCTAGTTTCTATCTTCATGCTCTCGTTAAGTAGTTGTTGAAACAACATTCCATTAGGCCTGCAAGTTGGGTCTGGGTTGTAGAGACGGTGTCTGCCGCTCCAAGGTGTTCTCCAGGTTGCCTCTCCCTTGCTTCTATGCTCATGCTCTTGTTAAGTAGTTGTTGAAGCAACACTGCATTAGACCTACAAGTTGGGTCTGGGTTGTAGAGACGGTCTCTGTCGCTCCAAGGTGTTCTCCAGGTTGCCTCTCCCTTGCTTCTATCTTCATGCTCTTGTTAAGTAGTTGTTGAAATAACACTGCATTTGGCCTACAAGTCGGGTCTGAGTTGTAGAGACGATGTCTGCCGCTCCAAGGTGTTCTCTAGATTGCCTCTCCCTAGCTTCTATCATCAAGCTCTCGTTAAGTAGTTGTTGAAACAACACTGCATAATCCTACAAGTTGGGTCTGGGTTTTAGAGACGGTGTCTGCCGCTCCAAGGTGTTCTCCAGGTTGCCTCTCCCTAGTTTCTATTTTCATGCTCTTGTTAAGTAGTTGTTGAAATAACACTGCATTAGGCCTACAAGTTGGGACTGGGTTGTAGAGACTGTGTCTGCCGCTCCAAGGTGTTCTCCAGGTTTCCTCTCCATAGCTTCTATCTTCATGCTCTTGTTAAGTAGTTGTTGAAACAACACTGCATTAGGCCTACAAGTTGGGTCTGGGTTGTAGAGACGGCGTCTGTCGCTCCAAGGTGTTCTCCAGGTTGCCTCTCCCTTGCTTCTATCTTCATGCTCTTGTTAAGTAGTTGTTGAAACAACACTGCATTGGGCCTGCAAGTTGGGTCTGGGTTGTAGAGACGGTGTCTGTCGCTCCAAGGTGTTCTTCAGGTTGCCTCTCCCTTGCTTCTATCTTCATGCTCTTGTTAAGTAGTTGTTGAAACAACACTGCATTAGGCCTACAAGTTGCGTCTGGGTTGTAGAGACGGTGTCTGCCACTCCAAGCTGTTCACCAGGTTGCCTCTCCCTAGCTTCTATCTTCAAGCTCTCGTTAAGTAGTTGTTGAAACAACAATGCATTAGGCCTACAAGTTGGGTCTGGGTTGAAGAGACGGTGTCTGCCGCTCCAAGGTGTTCTCCAGGTTGAATCTCCATAGCTTCTATCTTCATGCTCTTGTTAAGTAGTTGTTGAAGCAACACTGCATTAGGCCTACAAGTTGGGTCTGGGTTGTACAGACGGTGTCTGCCGCTCCAAGGTGTTCTCCAGGTTGCCTCTCCATAGCTTCTATCTTCATGCTCTTGTTAAGTAGTTGTTGAAATAACACTGCATTAGGCCTACAAGTTGGGTCTGAGTTGTAGAGACGATGTCTGCCGCTCCAAGGTGTTCTCTAGATTGCCTCTCCCTAGCTTCTATCTTCAAGCTCTCGTTAAGTAGTTGTTGAAACAACACTGCATTAGGCCTACAAGTTGGGTCTGGGTTTTAGAGACGGTGTCTGCCGCTCCAAGGTGTTCTCCAGGTTGCCTCTCCCTAGTTTCCATCTTCATGCTCTTGTTAAGTAGTTGTTGAAATAACACTGCATTAGGCCTACAAGTTGGGCCTGGGTTGTAGAGACGGTGTCTGCCGCTCCAAGGTGTTCTCCAGGTTGCCTCTCCCTAGTTTCTATCTTCATGCTCTTGTTAAGTAGTTGTTGAAACAACACTGCATTAGGCCTACAAGTTGGGTCTGGGTTGTAGAGACGGTGTCTGTCGCTCCAAGGTGTTCTCCATGTTGCCTCTCCCTTGCTTCTATCTTCATGCTCTTGTTAAGTAGTTGTTGAAACAACACTGCATTAGGCCTACAAGTTGGGTCTGGGTTGTAGAGACGGTGTCTGCCACTCCAAGCTGTTCTCCAGGTTGCCTCTCCCTAGCTTCTATCTTCAAGCTCTCGTTAAGTAGTTGTTGAAACAACAATGCATTAGGCCTACAAGTTGGGTCTGGGTTGAAGAGACGGTGTCTGCCGCTCCAAGGTGTTCTCCAGGTTGAATCTCCATAGCTTCTATCTTCATGCTCTTGTTAAGTAGTTGTTGAAACAACACTGCATTAGGCCTACAAGTTGGGTCTGGGTTGTAGAGATGGTGTCTGCCGCTCCAAGGTGTTCTCCAGGTTGCCTCTTCCTAGCTTCTATCTTCAAGTTCTCATTAAGTAGTTGTTGAAACAACACTGCATTAGGCCTACAAGTTGGGTCTGGGTTTTAGAGACGGTGTCTGCCGCTCCAAGGTGTTCTCCAGGTTGCCTCTCCCTAGTTTCTATCTTCATGCTCTTGTTAAGTAGTTGTTGAAACAACACTGCATTAGGCCTACAAGTTGGGTCTGGGTTGTAGAGACGGTGTCTGTCGCTCCAAGGTGTTCTCCATGTTGCCTCTCCCTTGCTTCTATCTTCATGCTCTTGTTAAGTAGTTGTTGAAACAACACTGCATTAGGCCTACAAGTTGGGTCTGGGTTGTAGAGACGGTGTCTGCCACTCCAAGCTGTTCTCCAGGTTGCCTCTCCCTAGCTTCTATCTTCAAGCTCTCGTTAAGTAGTTGTTGAAACAACAATGCATTAGGCCTACAAGTTGGGTCTGGGTTGAAGAGACGGTGTCTGCCGCTCCAAGGTGTTCTCCAGGTTGAATCTCCATAGCTTCTATCTTCATGCTCTTGTTAAGTAGTTGTTGAAACAACACTGCATTAGGCCTACAAGTTGGGTCTGGGTTGTAGAGATGGTGTCTGCCGCTCCAAGGTGTTCTCCAGGTTGCCTCTTCCTAGCTTCTATCTTCAAGTTCTCATTAAGTAGTTGTTGAAACAACACTGCATTAGGCCTACAAGTTGGGTCTGGGTTTTAGAGACGGTGTCTGCCGCTCCAAGGTGTTCTCCAGTTTGCCTCTCCCTAGTTTCTATCTTCATGCTCTTGTTAAGTAGTTGTTGAAACAACACTGCATTAGGCCTACAAGTTGGGTCTAGGTTGTTGAGACAATGTCTGCTGCTCCAAGGTGTTCTCTAGGTTGCCTCTCCCTTGCTTCTATCTTCATGCTCTTGTTAAGTAGTTGTTGAAACAACACTGCATTAGGCCTACAACTTGGGTCTAGGTTGTAGAGACGGTGTCTGACGCTCCAAGGTGTTCTCTAGGTTGCCTCTCCCTAGCTTCTATCTTCAAGCTCTCGTTAAGTAGTTGTTGAAACAACACTGCATTAGGCCTACAAGTTGGGTCTGGGTTGTAGAGACAGTGTCTTCCGCTCCAAGGTGTTCTCCAGGTTGCCTTTCCCTAGCTTCTATCTTCAGGCTCTCGATAAATTGTTTTTAATATAACACTGCATTTGGCCTACTTGTTTTGTTGGCCCTACTAACGGTGTCTGCCGCTCCTTGCTGTTCTCCTCCACTGAACAAACCAGTGCCGCCTCTTTACTTCTGTTACCAATTTTGAACTGCATTTAGCCTACTTACTGATTTGGGCCTACTCACTGTGTCAGCCTCTCATTACAGTTGTACTCCACTCAACAAAGCAATGCCCCCTGGTTAGTCCTGTTACCAATTTTGAACTGTATTTAGCACACTTTATTATTTGGGCCTATATCTGTGCTTCCTCCTCATCCTGCCAATTGCCCAGCCAGTGATAGATGAGTCTGCTGGTACATTGACCCAGAACGCTACATTCCCTGTGCACGCTACACAGCCAGAATGTGACCCTGCTGAAAGTCAGGTTCCCCTTCCCGCATACTATACCACCTTACACAGGGACAAAGAGTAAGGTGCAGATGAAAGTGCAGGTTCCTTCTTCAGGTGGGGGGGGAATACTCGTTGGCGACGTCACTGGCACAGGGCCCCTCATAGTACGCAAAAGTGTCGCTGCCGGTGGGAGGCGCCCCCGCCGTGCAAACACACCGCCGTACTTTGAGGGGCCCTGTGCTAGTGCCAATGCCAATGAGTGGGCCCCCCTGCTTGCTCAGGATCACAGCACTTGCAAACTTGAAATAATTACCTCTCCCTGCTTCACTGCCGTGACGTGGTCCACATTTCCTGGGCCCACTAAATACTTAAACCAGCCCTACCCCCCACAACTTTAGCCAAATGACCCCCAATTTACAAAGCCTAACTATTATTATAAGGTAAATTAAGATTGGCAAGCTTCAGTAACAAGAATGGATGTTTTTGCCATTAAAATGGGCACTGTAGGTGTTTTCCTGGCCCCCACTCACTGCCGACTATGCTTCCCCATTGACTTGCATTGGGTTTCGTGTTTCGGTCGATCCTCGACTTTTCGAGAAAATCGGCCGATTTCACTCGACTCGACTTTTGAAATAGTCGGGTTTCGGAAAACCCGACTCGACCCCAAAAAAGGAAAAGTCGCTCAACCCTAGTCATAATAGCTTCGCCCCAATATACTGTAGGCAAATTTGCATCAAATAACATACTCCTTGCGCTTTCACAGAGTGTCCGGTTCCTTCTTTCTGCTACACCATTTTGCTCAGGGTTGTATGGTACAGTAGTTTGAAATATGATTCTATTTTTCTTTAAAATGCTCTGTGTTTCATTACTTGTATACTCAGTTCCATTATCTGCATGTAAAGTTTTTGGCATTCTTCCAAACTTGTTGTGTACTTCAGCTAGATATATTCCAAGTTTCTCTGGAACTTCATTTTTGCTGTGAAGTAAATAGACAACTGTATATCTTGAATTGTCATCAATAAATGTAAAAATATATCTCTTCTTTCCAGGGGTCTGAGTACGCATTGGACCACAGATATCCGTGTGTACTAAATCTAGTGGTTGTTCTGTTCTTGTAGTACTTTTCTTAGGAAAGGCCTTTCTGGACATTTTCCCTTTGATACAACTGGAACACCTCATTGTCTGATTACATGAATCAATTGTAATATTATCAGCTAATTGTTCTTGAAATAACTTTCTTATTGCTTCTGGGTCTCTATGCGCAAGCCGCCTGTGCCATACATGAATACAGTTCTTGTGCAGTTCATGCTTAGCTGTGTATACACACTCTTTACATTTCAACTGATACAGTTCATCTCTGATTTTTCCTTTTGCTAATGTGTGACCCTCCTTTGAGATGATGCAGCTATCTTCCTTAAATGTAACTTCATTACCTTGTTTTGTGAGCTTTTTCACAGATAATAGATTACTTTCAAGACTAGGCACATATAGTACATCTTTTACATGGATCCTTCTACTTTGTGTTGCAGAGATGTTACAATCAATATAACCGTCTCCTATGCCTTCTGAGTTCATGCTCTGACCGTTTGCCATTATCACTTTCTCTGACTTATTTTGGTTAAGCTTAGTAAAGAAGTCTCTGTCATTGGTCATGTGACTGGTTGCACCAGAATCTATACACCACGCATGTTTTTATTTAAATGCATTGACTGATGTGAATGCAGCTTCAGTATTTGCCGAATCATTGTTTCCAGATAACGCACCCTTAACTCTCTGTTGGCTTTTTTGCTTTTTCAGCCGATTCATTTTAGCTTTCCAGACTCTGCATTCAGCTATTAAATGACCTGGCTTCTTGCGTACAAAACATTCACGTGTCTCTTTAAGGTGGTTTCTGCTGGTAGGCACATCATGTGTTTGTAAAGCAGTTTCCTTGTTACATATCTTGCTGCTCACATTTTCTGCCTTTCTCTTATATTCATCTACAAGCTTTCCTCTGACGTATTCCAATGTCAGCTCATCATCTGGGCGTGCATCTAGTGCTGTTACAAGCGTGTCATAGCTTTCTGGGAGACCACTAAGTAATAGTGCTGCTACATGGAAGTCCTTCATATCTTCCCCAATGCCCCGCAGGCGCTCTACGGTCTCCAGAGTATTTCTAATGTAGTCCTGCATGTCCTGGTCATTGTGTAGCTTAGACTGATACAGCTTTCTCATTAGAGTTTATTACTTAAACTTATTCTCTCATGTACTTTCTGCAACTGCTCCCACATTTCCTTTGCAGATTCACATTTACACACATGGTGCTCTGTGCTTTCTGATCCATTTCTAGCCATTCCTGCGGTACTGGGTCAGGCTCAGGGTGCTGAGTGTATTTCCGGTCCTGAGTGTATTTCCACGTACCTTCTCTTATCAGCAGCATCTTCAACTTGAATTTCCAGGATTGGTAGTTCTGGTTATTCAGGCTTGGCACTGTAAACTTTGTTGAGTTGCTGCTGGCGGCCATTTTAATTCTTCTCAGTTTGCTGTTGTCTTTCTATCTCTGTGCTCTGGAGGTTTGGGATTGCTTTGACTCCTGGGCCCATAACCTGTTAGCAGCAGGTTAATCAGTGTGATGTCCACAACGAGCAACAGAGAATGTTCATTTATTAAGAATCAAGAGCATCAATCTGGTTTTTGAGAGAGAGAGAGAGAGCTGCTGTGACCTTCAGCTTCAGCTGCACACACAAGAATGTGCTCAGAAAGAAAAGGGGAGGAGGAACATCCTGTCTGTAAATGAGGACTCTTTTTTTTTAACTTTGTTGACATGTGAACAATATGCATGCAGATATATAAATCACATCATATTAAACAAACAATAGTTGTTGCAATTAGAGTTGAGCGACCTTGACCTTTTTAAAGTCGAGCCGGGTTTCGCGAAACCCGACTATCTCAAAAGTCGGGTCGAGTGAAATCGGCCGATTATGACGTAAAGTCGGGATCGACCGAAACACGAAACCCAATGCAAGTCAATGGGGCAGCATAGTCGGCAGTGAGTGGGGGCCAGGAAAACACCTAGAGTGCCCATTTTAATGTCAAAACCATCCATTCTTCTTAATGAAGCTTGTCAAGCGTAATTTACCTTATAATAATTGGAAGGCATTTGAAATTGGGGGTCATTTGGCTAAAGTTGTGGTGGGTAGGGCTGGTTCAAGTAATTAGTGGGCCCAGGAAATCTGGACCACGTCACGGCAGTGGAGCAGGGAGAGGTAAGTATTTCAACTTTGCAAGTGCTGTGAACCTGAGCAAGCAGGGGGGGCCCACTCGTTGGCATTGGCACTGGCACAGGGCCCCTCAAAGTACAGCGGTGTGTTTGCACGGCGGGGGCGCCTCCCACCGGCAGCAACACTTTTGCGTACTATGACAGGCCCTGTGCCAGTGACGTCGCCAACTAGTATTCCTCCCCCCACCTGATGAAGGAACCTGCACTTTCATCTGCACCTTCCTCTTTGTCCCCGTGTAAGGTGGTATGGTATGCGGGAAGAGCAACCTGACTTTCAGCAGGGTCACAATGTTGTTGTGTAGCGTGCACGGGGAATGTTGCGTTATGGGTCAATGTACCAGCAGACTCATCTATCACTGGCTGGGCAATGGGCAGGATGAGGAGGAAACACAGATATAGGCCCAAAGAATAAAGTTGGCTAAATGCAGTTCAAAATTGGTAACACAGGAATAACCAGGGGGCATTGCAGTGGAGGACAACTGGAATGAGAGGCAGACACCGATAGTAGGCCCCAACCCAACTAGTAGGCCAAATGCAGTCTAACATTAACAACTACTTAACGAGCGCCTGAAAACGGAATTTCAGGACAGGAAACCAGGAGAACAGCAAGGAGCAGCAGACACTGTTAGTAGGCCCCAAACCAACTAGTACGCCAAATGCAGTTGTTCCATTTAACCACAATTTAACGAGAGCCTGAAGATAGAAGCTCAGGAAAGGCAACCTGGAGAACACCTTGGAGTGGAACACACCATCTCTCTCCACCCCATACCCATTTTGTAGGCCTAATGCAGTGTAGTTTTCTACAAGTACTAAACGAGAGTCGGAAGACTGAAGCAATGGCAAGGAAACCTGGGGAACACCTTGGAGTGTAACACACCATCTCTCTCCACCCGATACCCAATTTGTAGGCGTAATGCAGTGTAGTTTTCTACAACTACTAAACGAGAGTCGGAAGACCGAAGCAATGGCAAGGAAACCTGGGGAACACCTTGGAGTGTAACACACCATCTCTCTCCACCCCATAGCCAATTTGGAGGCCTAATGCAGCGTAGTTTCCAACAACTACTAAACGAGAGCATTAAGATCGAAGCTCTGGAAAGGCAACCTGGAGAACACCTTGGAGTGTAACACACCATCTCTCTCCACCCGATACCCATTTTGTAGGCCTAATGCAGTGTAGTTTTCTACAACTACTGAACGAGAGTCGGAAGACCGAAGCAATGGCAAGGAAACCTGGGGAACACCTTGGAGTGTAACACACCATCTCTCTCCACCCGATACCCATTTTGTAGGCCTAATGCAGTGTAGTTTTCTACAACTACTAAACGAGAGTCGGAAGACCGAAGCAATTGCAAGGAAACCTGGGGAACACCTTGGAGTGTAACACACCATCTCTCTCCACCCCATAGCCAATTTGGAGGCCTAATGCAGCGTAGTTTCCAACAACTACTAAACGAGAGCATTAAGATCGAAGCTCTGGAAAGGCAACCTGGAGAACACCTTGGAGTGTAACACACCATCTCTCTCCACCCGATACCCATTTTGTAGGCCTAATGCAGTGTAGTTTTCTACAACTACTGAACGAGAGTCGGAAGACCGAAGCAATGGCAAGGAAACCTGGGGAACACCTTGGAGTGTAACACACCATCTCTCTCCACCCGATACCCATTTTGTAGGCCTAATGCAGTGTAGTTTTCTACAACTACTAAACGAGAGTCGG
The DNA here is from genome assembly GCF_032444005.1 of Ranitomeya imitator. NCBI lineage: Eukaryota > Metazoa > Chordata > Amphibia > Anura > Dendrobatidae > Ranitomeya > Ranitomeya imitator. Next base: position 571,351,959 of record NC_091282.1, on the reverse strand, counting down.
AAGACCGAAGCAATGGCAAGGAAACCTGGGGAACACCTTGGAGTGTAACACACCATCTCTCTCCACCCGATACCCAATTTGTAGGCCTAATGCAGTGTAGTTTTCTACAACTACTAAACGAGAGTCGGAACACCGAAGCAATGGCAAGGAAACCTGGGGAACACCTTGGAGTGTAACACACCATCTCTCTCCACCCGATACCCATTTTGTAGGCCTAATGCAGTGTAGTTTTCTACAACTACTAAACGAGAGTCGGAAGACCGAAGCAATGGCAAGGAAACCTGGGGAACACCTTGGAGTGTAACACACCATCTCTCTCCACCCGATACCCAATTTGTAGGCGTAATGCAGTGTAGTTTTCTACAACTACTAAACGAGAGTCGGAAGACCGAAGCAATGGCAAGGAAACCTGGGGAACACCTTGGAGTGTAACACACCATCTCTCTCCACCCCATAGCCAATTTGGAGGCCTAATGCAGCGCAGTTTCCAACAACTACTAAACGAGAGCATTAAGATCGAAGCTCTGGAAAGGCAACCTGGAGAACACCTTGGAGTGTAACACACCATCTCTCTCCACCCGATACCCATTTTGTAGGCCTAATGCAGTGTAGTTTTCTACAACTACTGAACGAGAGTCGGAAGACCGAAGCAATGGCAAGGAAACCTGGGGAACACCTTGGAGTGTAACACACCATCTCTCTCCACCCGATACCCATTTTGTAGGCCTAATGCAGTGTAGTTTTCTACAACTACTAAACGAGAGTCGGAAGACCGAAGCAATGACAAGGAAACCTGGGGAACACCTTGGAGTGTAACACACCATCTCTCTCCACCCGATACCCAATTTGTAGGCCTAATGCAGTGTAGTTTTCTACAACTACTAAACGGGAGTCGGAAGACCGAAGCAATGGCAAGGAAACCTGGGGAACACCTTGGAGTGTAACACACCATCTCTCTCCACCCGATACCCATTTTGTAGGCCTAATGCAGTGTAGTTTTCTACAACTACTAAATGAGAGTCGGAAGACCGAAGCAATGGCAAGGAAACCTGGGGAACACCTTGGAGTGTAACACACCATCTCTCTCCACCCGATACCCATTTTGTAGGCCTAATGCAGTGTAGTTTTCTACAACTACTAAACGAGAGTCGGAAGACCGAAGCAATGGCAAGGAAACCTGGGGAACACCTTGGAGTGTAACACACCATCTCTTTCCACCCGATACCCATTTTGTAGGCCTAATGCAGTGTAGTTTTCTACAACTACTAAACGAGAGTCGGAAGACCGAAGCAATGGCAAGGAAACCTGGGGAACACCTTGGAGTGTAACACACCATCTCTCTCCACCCCATACCCAATTTGTAGGCCTAATGCAGCCTACTTTCCGACAACTACTAAACGAGAGCATGAAGATCGAAGCTCAGGAAAGGCAACCTGGGGAACACCTTGGAGTGTAACACACCCTCTCTCTACACCACGGAAGGGCTGATTCTTAGGAAGGAAGGTTGTCGGAAAGAAGCAGGGCGCGTCCGAGGGTGATTATATTCTTATTAGGTATATACTCACCCTCGGACGCGCCCTGCTTCTTTATTTGTAATGAATGTTTATTTGCAATGTGGTTTTGAGTTACTCTATTTTTTTGGTAAATAATGATTTTATTATTTTCATTGTTTTGCATCTTTTTGGCAATAATATAAAGAAGACGCGACAGGACAACACTCGGTGGATGCCATATCTGTGTTTTAAATTGAAAAAAACTTTCAGTTAACTACTTGCAGGAGAAAGTTATTGTAGCTGGTGGCCATTTTTAGTACTGTACCAGATTTTTGTTGTATGTGTTTGTTTTCAATGTTAAAATGTCTGCATTTGATATCTCTCCAGTATTTTCTTTTTTATAAGCAAAATACTTATTTTTATATTTTCTGATGTTGGTTCAAGGGGTACACGGGCAGCAGTAGACAGGTCAGTGGAGGCCTAGTGGAAGGAGGGACCGCAGACAGGCTTTGAAGGCCTAACATAATAAATTGGGCTGGCTGTAGGCAATTTAAAATTGGTTCCAGGGGAACACGGCCAGCAGTGGCCTGGTCAGTGTAGTAGTAGTGGAAAGAACGGGCCGCAGACAGGCTTCGAAGGCCTAACATAACAAAAATTGGGATGTAGGCAATTTACAATTGGTTCCAGGGGAACACGGACAGCAGTAGACAGGTCAGTGGAGGCCTAGTGGAAGGAGTGACCGCAGACAGGCTTCGAAGGCCTAACATAAGAAAAATGTCAATACAATGGTATTGACAGTGCCAGGCATTGAAGGATGTCAGCGCATAGACTAAACATTGGTGGAGCTGTGAGAGAAAATTTTGCAAGTGGTAGAGCACTGTTTGAGCTGGGGGGGGACTGTCTTGTGGCCGGCGGTACAGGCCCAGGGCCCCTCATATTACAACGGTGTGTCTGACGTTGGGTGCGCACCACCACCGCCAGACACTTTATTGTACTATGAGGGACCTAGTGACAGTGCCGTCGACCAAAAGCGGGCACACCCACCTCCTCAGACAAACAGTACTCTCACGGGTGCTGGCGCCAAGTGGCGATACCACGGCCCCGTGTGGGGACTTTGGCCATTTAGGGAGGTGTTAACATGTCGGATGCTGGACAATCAGGTGCTGCAAATTACGAGATTGGAAAAGTCGTTCAGAATAGTCCACAGGCAAGACCTTTAAATAGGAAAGCTAGGTGTCAGCCGGGCAAGGTGGGGCAAAAGATTTCGAAATCCAGTTGTGGTTCATTTTAATGAAGGTTAGATCATCTACATTTTGGGTAGCCAGACGAGTCCTTTTTTCTGTTAGTATTGAACCTGCAGCACTGAATACTCTTTCTGATAGGACACTAGCTGCCGGGCAAGCAAGCTCCTGCAATGCATATTCTGCCAATTCTGGCCAGGTGTCTAATTTTGATGCCCAGTAATCAAATGGGAATGACGGTTGAGGGAGAACGTCGATAAGGGATGAAAAATAGTTAGTAACCATACTGGACAAATGTTGTCTCCTGTCACTTTGAATTGATGCTGCAGTACCTGTCCTGTCTGCGGTCATAGCAAAATCACTCCACAACCTGGTCAGAAAACCCCTCTGGCCAACACCACTTCTGATTTCTGCCCCTCTAACACCTCTGGTCTGCTGGCCCCTGCTTCTCGTGTTAGAACGATCACGGGCGCTGTGTGCAGGGAATGCCAGAAGCAAACGGTCAACAAGAGTTGATTGTTTAGTTGCTAATATTAGTTCCAAGTTCTCATGTGGCATTATATTTTGCAATTTGCCTTTATAGCGAGGATCAAGGAGGCAGGCCAACCAGTAATCGTCATCGTTCATCATTTTAGTAATGCGTGTGTCCCTTTTGAGGATACGTAAGGCATAATCCGCCATGTGGCACAAAGTTCCAGTTCTCAAATCTGTGGTTGTGCTTGGTTGAGGGGCAGTTTCAGGCAAATCCACGTCACTTGTGTCCCTCCAAAAACCAGAACCCGGCCTTGCCGCGCCAACAATTTCCACTGGCCCCGGAAAAGCTTCCTCATTAAAAATATAATCATCCCCATCATCCTCCTCGTCCTCCTCCTCCTGTTCGCCCGCTACCTCGTCCTGTACACTGCCCTGGCCAGACAATGGCTGACTGTCATCAAGGCTTTCCTCTTCCTCAGCTGCAGACGCCTGATCCTTTATGTGCGTCAAACTTTGCATCAGCAGACGCATTAGGGGGATGCTCATGCTTATTATGGCGTTGTCTGCACTAACCAGCCGTGTGCATTCCTCAAAACACTGAAGGACTTGACACATGTCTTGAATCTTCGACCACTGCACACCTGACAACTCCATGTCTGCCATCCTACTGCCTGCCCGTGTATGTGTATCCTCCCACAAAAACATAACAGCCCGCCTCTGTTCACACAGTCTCTGAAGCATGTGCAGTGTTGAGTTCCACCTTGTTGCAATGTCTATGATTAGGCGATGCTGGGGAAGGTTCAAAGAACGCTGATAGGTCTGCATACGGCTGGAGTGTACGGGCGAACGGCGGATATGTGAGCAAAGTCCACGCACTTTGAGGAGCAGGTCGGATAACCCCGGATAACTTTTCAGGAAGCACTGCACCACCAGGTTTAAGGTGTGAGCCAGGCAAGGAATGTGTTTCAGTTGGGAAAGGGAGATGGCAGCCATGAAATTCCTTCCGTTATCACTCACTACCTTGCCTGCCTCAAGATCTACAGTGCCCAGCCACGACTGCGTTTCTTTCTGCAAGAACTCGGACAGAACTTCAGCGGTGTGTCTGTTGTCGCCCAAACACTTCATAGCCAATACAGCCTGCTGACGTTTGCCAGTAGCTGCCCCATAATGGGAGACCTGGTGTGCAACAGTGGCAGCTGCGGATGGAGTGGTTGTGCGACTGCGGTCTGTGGACGAGGTCTCGCTTCTGCAGGAGGACGAGGAGGAGGAGGAGGGGGTGCGAACGGCTACAGCCAACTGTTTCCTAGACCGTGGGCTAGGCAGAACTGTCCCAAACTTGCTGTCCCCTGTGGACCCTGCATCCACCACATTTACCCAGTGTGCCGTGATGGACACGTAACGTCCCTGGCCATGCCTACTGGTCCATGCATCTGTTGTCAGGTGCACCTTTGTGCTCACAGCTTGCCTGAGTGCATGGACGATGCACTCTTTAACATGCTGGTGGAGGGCTGGGATGGCTTTTCTGGAAAAAAAGTGTCGACTGGGTAGCTCGTAGCGTGGTACAGCGTAGTCCATCAGGGCTTTGAAAGCTTCGCTTTCAACTAACCGGTAGGGCATCATCTCTAACGAGATTAGTCTAGCTATGTGGGCGTTCAAACCCTGTGTACGCGGATGCGAGGCTAAGTACTTCCTTTTTCTAACCATAGTCTCATGTAGGGTGAGCTGGACTGGAGAGCTGGAGATCGTGGAACTAGCGGGGGTGCCGGTGGACATGGCAGACTGAGAGACGGTGGGAGATGGTATTGTTGCCGCCGGTGCCCTAGATGCAGTGTTTCCTACTACGAAACTGGTGATTCCCTGACCCTGACTGCTTTGGCCTGGCAAAGAAACCTGCACAGATACTGCAGGTGGTGCAGAAAATGGTGGCCCTACACTGCCGGAAGGGATGTTGCGTTGATGACTAGCTTCATTGGCCGAGGGTGCTACAACTTTAAGGGACGTTTGGTAGTTAGTCCAAGCTTGCAAATGCATGGTGGTTAAATGTCTATGCATGCAACTTGTATTGAGACTTTTCAGATTCTGCCCTCTGCTTAAGGTAGTTGAACATTTTTGACAGATGACTTTGCGCTGATCAATTGGATGTTGTTTAAAAAAATGCCAGACTGCACTCTTTCTAGCATCGGATACCTTTTCAGGCATTGCAGACTGAGCTTTAACCGGATGGCCACGCTGTCCTCCAACAGGTTTTGACTTTGCCACGCGTTTTGGGCAAGATACGGGCCCAGCAGATGGAACCTGTTGCGATGTTGATGCCTGCTGCGGCCCCTCCTCCTCCGCTTCAGAACTGCTGCCGCCTGCACCCTGTTCCCCCAATGGCTGCCAATCGGGGTCAAGAACTGGGTCATCTATTACCTCTTCTTGTAGCTCGTGTGCAACTTCGTCTGTGTCACCGTGTCGGTCGGTGGTATAGCGTTCGTGATGGAGCAACATAGTCTCATCAGGGTCTGATTCTTGATCAGCACCCTGCGAGGGCAATGTTGTGGTCTGAGTCAAAGGACCAGCATAGTAGTCTGGCTGTGGCTGTGCATCAGTGCACTCCATGTCAGATTCAACTTGTAATGGGCATGGACTGTTAACTGCTTCACTTTCTAAGCCAGGGACGGTATGTGTAAAGAGCTCCATGGAGTAACCCGTTGTGTCGCCTGCTGCATTCTTCTCTGTTGTTGTTTTTGCTGAAGAGGACAAGGAAGCGACTTGTCCCTGACCGTGAACATCCACTAACGACGCGCTGCTTTTACTTTTACCAGTTTCACGAGAGGAGGCAAAAGAGCTAGAGGCTGAGTCAGCAAGATAAGCCAAAACTTGCTCTTGCTGCTCCGGCTTTAAAAGCAGTTTTCCTACTCCCAGAAAAGGGAGCGTTCGAGGCCTTGTGTAGCCAGACGACGAACCTGGCTCCACAGCTCCAGACTTAGGTGCAATATTTTTTTTCCCACGACCACCTGATGCTCCACCACTACCACTACCCTCATTACCAGCTGACAATGAACGCCCCCGGCCACGACCTCTTCCACCAGACTTCCTCATTGTTTTAAAAACCTTACCAAACTAACGGTATTTGTTGCTGTCACACAACTTACACGGTGAGCTATAACTTCAGTATGATTTAGCTACCCCTTTACAGGTGGAAACAGGAACACATGGGCTACTTGCACAGTGAACAAGTCTGTATGATCATGTTCAAACACCACCAAGAAACCTGAAGACACAAAAGAGAATAGTAAAACCAAAAACACTCAGTTTGAAAAAATGTTGCAGTAATCCGCAAGTGCTAGTAAAAAATGTAAAAAACAGGGTATTTGGTTGATACGTATCAACCAAATACCCTGTTTTTTACATTTTTTTTACTAGCACTTGCGGATTACTGCAACATTTTTTCAAACTGAGTGTTTTTGGTTTTACTATTCTCTTTTGTCCCTTTACAGGTGGGTGAGACCACAACGAAAATCAGGCACAATGTTACACACTCTGTTGTTGGTCGCAACAAATGAGAGAGATGCCACACACGCAGGACTGTCACTGAAGCGCAAATGTAAATATTAATCTCCCACTGATTTGTTTTTTTTTTTTTTAACAGGGAGACTTTAGAAAAAAAAAAATAATAAAAAAAAATGATTTTTTAAGGAAGAATTTATAAACCAAATAAAATGAAATGATTGTTTCAGGGAGAATTTAGAAAACAAATAAAAAAAAATAGGCTTTCTATGGCCCACTGAGTGAGAGAGGACGCACACAGGAGTCAGGAGTGGCACACAAGCCCAGAGGCCAATATTTATCTCCCACTGATTGATTTAGTGATTTTTTCAGGTAGATTTTGGAACCCAAATCAAGCAAAAAAATAAATAGGCTTTCTATGGCCCACAATTGGAGAGAGAGAGAGAGATGGCACACCCAGGAGTCAAGACTGGCACACAAGCAGAAAGGGCAATATTAATCTCCCACTGATTTGATTTTTTTTTTTTTTTTCCAGGGAGACTTTAGAAAAAAAAAAATACAAAAAAATTAATTTTTCAGGAAGAATTTAGAAACAAAATAAAATAAAATGATTGTTTCAGGGAGAATTTAGAAAACAAATTAAAAAAAAATAGGCTTTGTAGGGCCCACTGAGTGAGAGAGGACGCACACAGGAGTCAGGAGTGGCACACAAGCCCAGAGGCCAATATTTATCTCCCACTGATTGATTTAGTGATTTTTTCAGGTAGATTTTGGAACCCAAATCAAGCAAAAAAATTAATAGGCTTTCTATGGCCCACAATTGGAGAGAGAGAGATGGCACACCCAGGAGTCAAGACTGGCACACAAGCAGAAAGGGCAATATTAATCTCCCACTGATTTGATTTTTTTTTTTTTTCAGGGAGACTTTAGAAAAAAAAAATACAAAAAAAATGATTTTTTCAGGAATAATTTAGAAACCAAATAAAATAAAATGATTTTTTCAGCGAGAATTTAGAAAACAAATAAAACAAAAAATAGGCTTTCTAGGGCCCACTGAGTGAGAGATGACGCACACAGGAGTCAGGAGTGGCACACAAGCCCAGAGGCCAATATTTATCTCCCACTGATTGATTTAGTGATTTTTTCAGGTAGATTTTGGAACCCAAATCAAGCAAAAAAATAAATAGGCTTTCTATGGCCCACAATTGGAGAGAGAGAGAGAGATGGCACACCCAGGAGTCAAGACTGGCACACAAGCAGAAAGGGCAATATCAATCTCCCACTGATTTGATTTTTTTTTTTTTCAGGGAGACTTTAGAAAAAAAAAATACAAAAAAATTAATTTTTCAGGAAGAATTTAGAAACCAAATAAAATAAAATGATTTTTTCAGGGAGAATTTAGAAAACAAATAAAAAAAAAATAGGCTTTGTAGGGCCCACTGAGTGAGAGAGGACGCACACAGGAGTCAGGAGTGGCACACAAGCCCAGAGGCCAATATTTATCTCCCACTGATTGATTTAGTGATTTTTTCAGGTAGATTTTGGAACCCAAATCAAGCAAAAAAATTAATAGGCTTTCTATGGCCCACAATTGGAGAGAGAGAGATGGCACACCCAGGAGTCAAGACTGGCACACAAGCAGAAAGGGCAATATTAATCTCCCACTGATTTGATTTTTTTTTTTTTCAGGGAGACTTTAGAAAAAAAAATACAAAAAAAATGATTTTTTCAGGAATAATTTAGAAACCAAATAAAATAAAATGTTTTTTTCAGGGAGAATTTAGAAAACAAATAAAAAAAAAAATAGGCTTTGTAGGGCCCACTGAGTGAGAGAGGACGCACACAGGAGTCAGGAGTGGCACACAAGCCCAGAGGCCAATATTTATCTCCCACTGATTGATTTAGTGATTTTTTTCAGGTAGATTTAGGAACCCAAATCAAGCAAAAAAATAAATAGGCTTTCTATGGCCCACAATTGGAGAGAGAGAGAGAGATGGCACACCCAGGAGTCAAGACTGGCACACAAGCAGAAAGGGCAATATTAATCTCCCACTGATTTGATTTTTTTTTTTTTTTTTCAGGGAGACTTTAGAAAAAAAAAATACAAAAAAAATGATTTTTTCAGGAATAATTTAGAAACAAAATAAAATAAAATGATTGTTTCAGGGAGAATTTAGAAAACAAATTAAAAAAAAATAGGCTTTGTAGGGCCCACTGAGTGAGAGAGGACGCACACAGGAGTCAGGAGTGGCACACAAGCCCAGAGGCCAATATTTATCTCCCACTGATTGATTTAGTGATTTTTTCAGGTAGATTTTGGAACCCAAATCAAGCAAAAAAATTAATAGGCTTTCTATGGCCCACAATTGGAGAGAGAGAGATGGCACACCCAGGAGTCAAGACTGGCACACAAGCAGAAAGGGCAATATTAATCTCCCACTGATTTGATTTTTTTTTTTTTTTCAGGGAGACTTTAGAAAAAAAAAATACAAAAAAAAATGATTTTTTTCAGGAATAATTTAGAAACCAAATAAAATAAAATGATTTTTTCAGGGAGAATTTAGAAAACAAATAAAACAAAAAATAGGCTTTCTAGGGCCCACTGAGTGAGAGATGACGCACACAGGAGTCAGGAGTGGCACACAAGCCCAGAGGCCAATATTTATCTCCCACTGATTGATTTAGTGATTTTTTCAGGTAGATTTTGGAACCCAAATCAAGCAAAAAAATAAATAGGCTTTCTATGGCCCACAATTGGAGAGAGAGAGAGAGATGGCACACCCAGGAGTCAAGACTGGCACACAAGCAGAAAGGGCAATATTAATCTCCCACTGATTTGATTTTTTGTTTTTTTTCAGGGAGACTTTAGAAAAAAAAATACAAAAAAAAATGATTTTTTTCAGGAATAATTTAGAAACCAAATAAAATAAAATGATTTTTTCAGGGAGAATTTAGAAAACAAATAAAACAAAAAATAGGCTTTCTAGGGCCCACTGAGTGAGAGATGACGCACACAGGAGTCAGGAGTGGCACACAAGCCCAGAGGCCAATATTTGTCTCCCACTGATTGATTTATTGATTTTTTCAGGTAGGATTTAGAACCCAAATCAACCCAAAAAATAAATAGGCTTTCTATGGCCCACTATTTGTGAGAGAGATGGCACGCTCAGGACTGGCACACAAGCCCAGAGGCCAATATTAATCTCCCACTTTTTTTTTTTTTTTCCAGGGAAAATTTATAAACCCAATAAAAAAAATAATAAATAGGCTTTCTATGGCCCGCTATCTGAGAGAGAGAGATGGCACGCTTAGGACTGGCACACAAGCCCAAAGGCCAATATTAATCTCCCACTGATTGATTTATTGATTTTTTCAGGTAGAATTTAGAACCCAAATCAACCCAAAAAATAAATAGGCTTTCTATGGCCCACTATTTGTGAGAGAGATGGCACGCTCAGGACTGGCACACAAGCCCAGAGGCCAATATTAATCTCCCACTTTTTTTTTTTTTCTCCAGGGAAAATTTATAAACCCAATAAAAAAAATAATAAATAGGCTTTCTATGGCCCACTATCTGAGAGAGAGAGATGGCACGCTTAGGACTGGCACACAAGCCCAAAGGCCAATATTAATCTCCCACTGATTGATTTATTGATTTTTTCAGGTAGAATTTAGAACCCAAATCAAGCAAAAAAATAAATAGGCTTTCTATGGCCCACTGAGTGAGAGATGGCACACACAGGAGTCAGGAGTGGCACACAAGCCCTGAGGCCAATATTTGTCTCCCACTGATTGATATTGTGATTTTTTCAGGTAGATTTTGGAACCCAAATCAAGCAAAAAAATAAATAGGCTTTCTATGGCCCACTGAGTGAGAGATGGCACACACAGGAGTAAGGAGTGGCACACAAGCCCTGAGGCCAATATTTTTCTCCCACTGATTGATGTAGTGATTTTTTCAGGTAGATTTTAGAACCCAAATCAAGCAAAAAAATAAATAGGCTTTCTATGGCCCACTGAGTGAGAGATGACACAGACAGGGATGGCACTCTAGCAGAAATGCCAATCTTAATCTCCCACAAAAAAAAAAAAAAAAAGGAACTGTCCTTCAATTACTATCTCCCTGCAGTAATCTCAGCCAGGTATGGCAGGCAGCAATAAGGAGTGGACTGATGCACAAATTAAATAAAAAGTGTGGACAAACAAACAAGATAGCTGTGCAGAAAGGAAGGAACAAGAGGATTTGTGCTTTGAAAAAAGCAGTTGGTTTGCACAGCGGCGTACACACAGCAATGCAGCTATCAGGGAGCCTTCTAGGGCAGCCCAATGAGCTACAGCGCTGAGGAAAAAAAAAAATGTAGCTTCCACTATCCCTGCACACCGAAGGTGGTGTTGGGCAGTGGAAATCGCTACTGCACAAGCGGTTTGGTGGTTAATGGACCCTGCCTAACGCTATCCCTGCTTCTGACGAAGCGGCAGCAACCTCTCCCTAAGCTCAGATCAGCAGCAGTAACATTGCGGTCGGCGGGAACGCCCCTTTATAGCCCCTATGACGCCGCGGACAGCAAGCCAATCACTGCAATGCCCTTCTCTAAGATGGTGGGGACCAGGACCTATGTCATCACGCTGCCCACACTCTGCGTTTACCTTCATTGGCGCTTTTCGCGTCATTGAAACGCTACTTTGGCGCAAAAGTCGCGTACCGCATGGCCGACCCCGCACAGGGGTCGGATCGGGTTTCATGAAACCCGACTTTGCCAAAAGTCGGCGACTTTTGAAAATGAACGACCCGTTTCGCTCAACCCTAGTCTCAACCAGCATGCATAGCATCTGTTTGAGGGTACCATTGAAGCGCTCACACAAGCCATTTGTCTGTGGGTGATACGCACTCGATACTAGATGCTTCACCTGCATTTTCTTGTAGAGAGCCTCCATTAGGCGAGACATGAATTGGGTCTCTCTATCAGTAATGTTGGCTTAATGCATATCGATCTGTATGTATTGCAACTAGGGTTGAGCAAAACGGGTCGTTCATTTTCAAAAGTCGCCGACTTTTGGCAAAGTCGGGTTTCATGAAACCCGATCCGACCCCTGTGTGGGGTCGGCCATGCGGTACGCGACTTTCGCGCCAAAGTCGCGTTTCAATGACGCGAAAAGCGCCATTTCTCAGCCAATGAAGGTAAACACAGAGTGTGGGCAGCGTGATGACATAGGTCCTGGTCCCCACCATCTTAGAGAAGGGCATTGCAGTGATTGGCTTGCTGTCCGCGGCGTCACAGGGGCTATAAAGGGGCGTTCCCGCCGACCGCCATGTTACTGCTGCTGATCTGAGCTTAGGGAGAGGTTGCTGCCGCTTCGTCAGAAGCAGGGATAGCGTTAGGCAGGGTCCATTAACCACCAAACCGCTTGTGCTGTAGCGATTTCCACTGCCCAACACCACCTTCGGTGTGCAGGGATAGTGGAAGCTACATTTTTTTTTTTTTCCTCAGCGCTGTAGCTCATTGGGCTGCCCTAGAAGGCTCCCTGATAGCTGCATTGCTGTGTGTACGCCGCTGTGCAAACCAACTGCTTTTTTCAAAGCACAAATCCTCTTGTTCCTTCCTTTCTGCACAGCTATCTTGTTTGTTTGTCCACACTTTTTATTTAATTTGTGCATCAGTCCACTCCTTATTGCTGCCTGCCATACCTGGCTGAGATTACTGCAGGGAGATAGTAATTGAAGGACAGTTCCTTTTTTTTTTTTTTTTTTTGTGGGAGATTAAGATTGGCATTTCTGCTAGAGTGCCATCCCTGTCTGTGTCATCTCTCACTCAGTGGGCCATAGAAAGCCTATTTATTTTTTTGCTTGATTTGGGTTCTAAAATCTACCTGAAAAAATCACTACATCAATCAGTGGGAGAAAAATATTGGTCTCAGGGCTTGTGTGCCACTCCTTACTCCTGTGTGTGCCATCTCTCACTCAGTGGGCCATAGAAAGCCTATTTATTTTTTTGCTTGATTTGGGTTCCAAAATCTACCTGAAAAAATCACAACATCAATCAGTGGGAGAAAAATATTGGCCTCAGGGCTTGTGTGCCACTCCTGACTCCTGTGTGTGCCATCTCTCACTCAGTGGGCCATAGAAAGCCTATTTATTTTTTTGCTTGATTTGGGTTCTAAATTCTACCTGAAAAAATCAATAAATCAATCAGTGGGAGATTAATATTGGCCTTTGGGCTTGTGTGCCAGTCCTAAGCGTGCCATCTCTCTCTCTCAGATAGTGGGCCATAGAAAGCCTATTTATTATTTTTTTATTGGGTTTATAAATTTTCCCTGGAGAAAAAAAAAAAAGTGGGAGATTAATATTGGCCTCTGGGCTTGTGTGCCAGTCCTGAGCGTGCCATCTCTCTCACAAATAGTGGGCCATAGAAAGCCTATTTATTTTTTGGGTTGATTTGGGTTCTAAATTCTACCTGAAAAAATCAATAAATCAATCAGTGGGAGATTAATATTGGCCTTTGGGCTTGTGTGCCAGTCCTAAGCGCGCCATCTCTCTCTCTCAGATAGTGGGCCATAGAAAGCCTATTTATTATTTTTTTTATTGGGTTTATAAATTTTCCCTGGAAAAAAAAAAAAAAAGTGGGAGATTAATATTGGCCTCTGGGCTTGTGTGCCAGTCCTGAGCGTGCCATCTCTCTCACAAATAGTGGGCCATAGAAAGCCTATTTATTTTTTGGGTTGATTTGGGTTCTAAATTCTACCTGAAAAAATCAATAAATCAATCAGTGGGAGATAAATATTGGCCTCTGGGCTTGTGTGCCACTCCTGACTCCTTTGTGCGTCATCTCTCACTCAGTGGGCCCTAGAAAGCCTATTTTTTGTTTTATTTGTTTTCTAATTTCTCCCTGAAAAAATCATTTTATTTTATTTGGTTTCTAAATTATTCCTGAAAAAATCATTTTTTTGTATTTTTTTTTTCTAAAGTCTCCCTGAAAAAAAAAAAAAATCAAATCAGTGGGAGATTAATATTGCCCTTTCTGCTTGTGTGCCAGTCTTGACTCCTGGGTGTGCCATCTCTCTCTCTCTCTCCAATTGTGGGCCATAGAAAGCCTATTTATTTTTTTGCTTGATTTGGGTTCCAAAATCTACCTGAAAAAATCACTAAATCAATCAGTGGGAGATAAATATTGGCCTCTGGGCTTGTGTGCCACTCCTGACTCCTGTGTGTGTCATCTCTCACTCAGTGGGCCCTAGAAAGCCTATTTTTTGTTTTATTTGTTTTCTAAATTCTCCCTGAAAAAATCATTTTATTTTATTTGGTTTCTAAATTATTCCTGAAAAAATCATTTTTTTTGTATTTTTTTTTTCTAAAGTCTCCCTGGAAAAAAAAAAAAAAATCAAATCAGTGGGAGATTAATATTGCCCTTTCTGCTTGTGTGCCAGTCTTGACTCCTGGGTGTGCCATCTCTCTCTCTCTCTCCAATTGTGGGCCATAGAAAGCCTATTTATTTTTTTGCTTGATTTGGGTTCCAAAATCTACCTGAAAAAATCACTAAATCAATCAGTGGGAGATAAATATTGGCCTCTGGGCTTGTGTGCCACTCCTGACTCCTGTGTGCGTCATCTCTCACTCAGTGGGCCCTAGAAAGCCTATTTTTTGTTTTATTTGTTTTCTAAATTCTCCCTGAAAAAATCATTTTATTTTATTTGGTTTCTAAATTATTCCTGAAAAAATCATTTTTTTTGTATTTTTTTTTTCTAAAGTCTCCCTGAAAAAAAAAAAAAAATCAAATCAGTGGGAGATTAATATTGCCCTTTCTGCTTGTGTGCCAGTCTTGACTCCTGGGTATGCCATCTCTCTCTGTCCAATTGTGGGCCATAGAAAGCCTATTAATTTTTTTGCTTGATTTGGGCACCAAAATCTACCTGAGAAAATCACTAAATCAATCAGTGGGAGATAAATATTGGCCTCTGGGCTTGTGTGCCACTCCTGACTCCTGTGTGCGTCCTCTATCACTCAGTGAGCCCTACAAAGCCTATTTTTTTTATTTGTTTTCTAAATTCTCCCTGAAACAATCATTTTATTTTATTTTGTTTCTAAATTCTTCCTGAAAAATTAATTTTTTTGTATTTTTTTTTTCTAAAGTCTCCCTGAAAAAAAAAAAAAATCAAATCAGTGGGAGATTAATATTGCTCTTTCTGCTTGTGTGCCAGTCTTGACTCCTGGGTGTCCCATCTCTCTCTCTCTCTCCAATTGTGGGCCATAGAAAGCCTATTTATTTTTTTGCTTGATTTGGGTTCCAAAATCTACCTGAAAAAATCGCTAAATCAATCAGTGGGAGATAAATATTGGCCTCTGGGCTTGTGTGCCACTCCTGACTCCTGTGTGCGTCATCTCTCACTCAGTGGGCCCTAGAAAGCCTATTTTTTGTTTTATTTGTTTTCTAAATTCTCCCTGAAAAAATCATTTTATTTTATTTGGTTTCTAAATTATTCCTGAAAAAATCATTTTTTTGTATTTTTTTTCTAAAGTCTCCCTGAAAAAAAAAAAAAAATCAAATCAGTGGGAGATTAATATTGCCCTTTCTGCTTGTGTGCCAGTCTTGACTCCTGGGTGTGCCATCTCTCTCTCTCCAATTGTGGGCCATAGAAAGCCTATTAATTTTTTTGCTTGATTTGGGTTCCAAAATCTACCTGAAAAAATCACTAAATCAATCAGTGGGAGATAAATATTGGCCTCTGGGCTTGTGTGCCACTCCTGACTCCTGTGTGCGTCCTCTCTCACTCAGTGGGCCCTACAAAGCCTATTTTTTTTTTTATTTGTTTTCTAAATTCTCCCTGAAACAATCATTTTATTTTATTTTGTTTCTAAATTCTTCTTGAAAAATTAATTTTTTTGTATTTTTTTTTCTAAAGTCTCCCTGGAAAAAAAAAAAAAATCAAATCAGTGGGAGATTAATATTGCCCTTTCTGCTTGTGTGCCAGTCTTGACTCCTGGGTGTGCCATCTCTCTCTCTCCAATTGTGGGCCATAGAAAGCCTATTTATTTTTTTGCTTGATTTGGGTTCCAAAATCTACCTGAAAAAATCACTAAATCAATCAGTGGGAGATAAATATTGGCCTCTGGGCTTGTGTGCCACTCCTGACTCCTGTGTGCGTCCTCTCTCACTCAGTGGGCCATAGAAAGCCTATTTTTTTTTTATTTGTTTTCTAAATTCTCCCTGAAACAATCATTTCATTTTATTTGGTTTATAAATTCTTCCTTAAAAAATCATTTTTTTTTATTATTTTTTTTTTTCTAAAGTCTCCCTGTTAAAAAAAAACAAACAAATCAGTGGGAGATTAATATTTACATTTGCACTTCAGTGACAGTCCTGCGTGTGTGGCATCTCTCTCATTTGTTGCGACCAACAACAGAGTGTGTAACATTGTGCCTGATTTTCGTTGTGGTCTCACCCACCTGTAAAGGGGTAGCTAAATCATACTGAAGTTATAACTCACCGTGTAAGTTGTGTGACAGCAACAAATACCGTTAGTTTGGTAACGTTTTTAAAACAATGAGGAAGTCTGGTGGAAGAGGTCGTGGCCGGGGGCGTTCATTGTCAGCTGGTAATGAGGGTAGTGGTAGTGGTGGAGCATCAGGTGGTCGTGGGAAAAAAAATATTGCACCTAAGTCTGGAGCTGTGGAGCCAGGTTCGTCGTCTGGCTACACAAGGCCTCGAACGCTCCCTTTTCTGGGAGTAGGAAAACCGCTTTTAAAGCCGGAGCAGCAAGAGCAAGTTTTGGCTTATCTTGCTGACTCAGCCTCTAGCTCTTTTGCCTCCTCTCGTGAAACTGGTAAAAGTAAAAGCAGCGCGTCGTTAGTGGATGTTCACGGTCAGGGACAAGTCGCTTCCTTGTCCTCTTCAGCAAAAACAACAACAGAGAAGAATGCAGCAGGCGACACAACGGGTTACTCCATGGAGCTCTTTACACATACTGTCCCTGGCTTAGAAAGTGAAGCAGTTAACAGTCCATGCCCATTACAAGTTGAATCTGACATGGAGTGCACTGATGCACAGCCACAGCCAGACTACTATGCTGGTCCTTTGACTCAGACCACAACATTGCCCTCGCAGGGTGCTGATCAAGAATCAGACCCTGATGAGACTATGTTGCCCCATCACGAACACTATACCACCGACCGACACGGTGACACAGACGAAGTTGCACACGAGCTACAAGAAGAGGTAATAGATGACCCAGTTCTTGACCCCGATTGGCAGCCATTGGGGGAACAGGGTGCAGGCGGCAGCAGTTCTGAAGCGGAGGAGGAGGGGCCGCAGCAGGCATCAACATCGCAACAGGTTCCATCTGCCGGGCCCGTATCTTGCCCAAAACGCGTGGCAAAGTCAAAACCTGTTGGAGGACAGCATGGCCATCCGGTTAAAGCTCAGTCTGCAATGCCTGAAAAGGTATCCGATGCTAGAAAGAGTGCAGTCTGGCATTTTTTTAAACAACATCCAATTGATCAGCGCAAAGTCATCTGTCAAAAATGTTCAACTACCTTAAGCAGAGGGCAGAATCTGAAAAGTCTCAATACAAGTTGCATGCATAGACATTTAACCACCATGCATTTGCAAGCTTGGACTAACTACCAAACGTTCCTTAAGGTTGTAGCACCCTCGGCCAATGAAGCTAGTCATCAACGCAACATCCCTTCCGGCAGTGTAGGGCCACCATTTTCTGCACCACCTGCAGTATCTGTGCAGGTTTCTTTGCCAGGCCAAAGCAGTCAGGGTCAGGGAATCACCAGTTTCGTAGTAGGAAACACTGCATCTAGGGCACCGGCGGCAACAATACCATCTCCCACCGTCTCTCAGTCTGCCATGTCCACCGGCACCCCCACTAGTTCCACGATCTCCAGCTCTCCAGTCCAGCTCACCCTACATGAGACTATGGTTAGAAAAAGGAAGTACTTAGCCTCGCATCCGCGTACACAGGGTTTGAACGCCCACATAGCTAGACTAATCTCGTTAGAGATGATGCCCTACCGGTTAGTTGAAAGCGAAGCTTTCAAAGCCCTGATGGACTACGCTGTACCACGCTACGAGCTACCCAGTCGACACTTTTGTTCCAGAAAAGCCATCCCAGCCTTCCACCAGCATGTTAAAGAGCGCATCGTCCATGCACTCAGGCAAGCTGTGAGCACAAAGGTGCACCTGACAACAGATGCATGGACCAGTAGGCATGGCCAGGGACGTTACGTGTCCATCACGGCACACTGGGTAAATGTGGTGGATGCAGGGTCCACAGGGGACAGCAAGTTTGGGACAGTTCTGCCTAGCCCACGGTCTAGGAAACAGTTGGCTGTAGCCGTTCGCACCCCCTCCTCCTCCTCCTCGTCCTCCTGCAGAAGCGAGAGCTCGTCCACAGACCGCAGTCGCACAACCACTCCATCCGCAGGTCTCCCATTATGGGGTAGCTACTGGCAAACGTCAGCAGGCTGTATTGGCTATGAAGTGTTTGGGCGACAACAGACACACCGCTGAAGTTCTGTCCGAGTTCTTGCAGAAAGAAACGCAGTCGTGGCTGGGCACTGTAGATCTTGAGGCAGGAAAGGTAGTGAGTGATAACGGAAGGAATTTCATGGCTGCCATCTCCCTTTCCCAACTGAAACACATTCCTTGCCTGGCTCACACCTTAAACCTGGTGGTGCAGTGCTTCCTGAAAAGTTATCCGGGGTTATCCGACCTGCTCCTCAAAGTGCGTGGACTTTGCTCACATATCCGCCGTTCGCCCGTACACTCCAGCCGTATGCAGACCTATCAGCGTTCTTTGAACCTTCCCCAGCATCGCCTAATCATAGACATTGCAACAAGGTGGAACTCAACACTGCACATGCTTCAGAGACTGTGTGAACAGAGGCGGGCTGTTATGTTTTTGTGGGAGGATACACATACACGGGCAGGCAGTAGGATGGCAGACATGGAGTTGTCAGGTGTGCAGTGGTCGAAGATTCAAGACATGTGTCAAGTCCTTCAGTGTTTTGAGGAATGCACACGGCTGGTTAGTGCAGACAATGCCATAATAAGCATGAGCATCCCCCTAATGCGTCTGCTGATGCAAAGTTTGACGCACATAAAGGATCAGGCGTCTGCAGCTGAGGAAGAGGAAAGCCTTGATGACAGTCAGCCATTGTCTGGCCAGGGCAGTGTACAGGACGAGGTAGCGGGCGAACAGGAGGAGGAGGACGAGGAGGATGATGGGGATGATTATATTTTTAATGAGGATGCTTTTCCGGGGCCAGTGGAAATTGTTGGCGCGGCAAGGCCGGGTTCTGGTTTTTGGAGGGACACAAGTGACGTGGATTTGCCTGAAACTGCCCCTCAACCAAGCACAACCACAGATTTGAGAACTGGAACTTTGTGCCACATGGCGGATTATGCCTTACGTATCCTCAAAAGGGACACACGCATTACTAAAATGATGAACGATGACGATTACTGGTTGGCCTGCCTCCTTGATCCTCGCTATAAAGGCAAATTGCAAAATATAATGCCACATGAGAACTTGGAACTAATGTTAGCAACCAAACTATCAACTGTTGTTGACCGTTTGCTTCTGGCATTCCCTGCACACAGCGCCCGTGATCGTTCTAACACGAGCTGCAGGGGCCAGCAGACCAGAGGTGTTAGAGGGGCAGAAATCAGAAGTGGCGTTGGCCAGAGGGGCTTTCTGACCAGGTTGTGGAGTGATTTTGCTATGACCGCAGACAGGACAGGTACTGCAGCATCAATTCAAAGTGACAGGAGACAACATTTGTCCAGTATGGTTACTAACTATTTTTCATCCCTTATCGACGTTCTCCCTCAACCGTCACTCCCATTTGATTACTGGGCATCAAAATTAGACACCTGGCCAGAATTGGCAGAATATGCATTGCAGGAGCTTGCTTGCCCGGCAGCTAGTGTCCTATCAGAAAGAGTATTCAGTGCTGCAGGTTCAATACTAACAGAAAAAAGGACTCGTCTGGCTACCCAAAATGTAGATGATCTAACCTTCATTAAAATGAACCACAACTGGATTTCGAAATCTTTTGCCCCACCTTGCCCGGCTGACACCTAGCTTTCCTATTTAAAGGTCTTGCCTGTGGACTATTCTGAACGACTTTTCCAATCTCGTAATTTGCAGCACCTGATTGTCCAGCATCCGACATGTTAACACCTCCCTAAATGGCCAAAGTCCCCACACGGGGCCGTGGTATCGCCACTTGGCGCCAGCACCCGTGAGAGTACTGTTTGTCTGAGGAGGTGGGTGTGCCCGCTTTTGGTCGACGGCACTGCCACTAGGTCCCTCATAGTACAATAAAGTGTCTGGCGGTGGTGGTGCGCACCCAACGTCAGACACACCGTTGTAATATGAGGGGCCCTGGGCCTGTACCGCCGGCCACAAGACAGTCCCCCCCCCCAGCTCAAACAGTACTCTACCACTTGCAAAATTTTCTCTCACAGCTCCACCAATGTTTAGTCTATGCACTGACATCCTTCAATGCCTGGCACTGTCAATACCATTGTATTGACATTTTTCTTATGTTAGGCCTTCGAAGCCTGTCTGCGGTCACTCCTTAAACTAGGCCTCCACTGACCTGTCTACTGCTGTCCGTATTCCCCTGGAACCAATTGTAAATTGCCTACATCCCAATTTTTGTTATGTTAGGCCTTCGAAGCCTGTCTGCGGCCCGTTCTTTCCACTACTACTACACTGACCAGGCCACTGCTGGCCGTGTTCCCCTGGAACCAATTTTAAATTGCCTACAGCCAGCCCAATTTATTATGTTAGGCCTTCAAAGCCTGTCTGCGGTCCCTCCTTCCACTAGGCCTCCACTGACCTGTCTACTGCTGCCCGTGTACCCCTTGAACCAACATCAGAAAATATAAAAATAAGTATTTTGCTTATAAAAAAGAAAATACTGGAGAGATATCAAATGCAGACATTTTAACATTAAAAACAAACACATACAACAAAAATCTGGTACAGTACTAAAAATGGCCACCAGCTACAATAACTTTCTCCTGCAAGTAGTTAACTGAAAGTTTTTTTCAATTTAAAATACAGATATGGCATCCACTGAGTGTTGTCCTGTTGCGTCTTCTTTATATTATTGCCAAGAAGATGCAAAACAATGAAAATAATAAAATCATTATTTACCAAAAAAATAGAGTAAGTCAAAACCACATTGCAAATAAACATTCATTACAAATAAAGAAGCAGGGCGCGTCCGAGGGTGAGTATATACCTAATAAGAATATAATCACCCTCGGACGCGCCCTGCTTCTTTCCGACAGCCTTCCTTCCTAAGAATCAGCCCTTCCGTGGTGTAGAGAGAGGGTGTGTTACACTCCAAGGTGTTCCCCAGGTTGCCTTTCCTGAGCTTCGATCTTCATGCTCTCGTTTAGTAGTTGTCGGAAAGTAGGCTGCATTAGGCCTACAAATTGGGTATGGGGTGGAGAGAGATGGTGTGTTACACTCCAAGGTGTTCCCCAGGTTTCCTTGCCATTGCTTCGGTCTTCCGACTCTCGTTTAGTAGTTGTAGAAAACTACACTGCATTAGGCCTACAAAATGGGTATCGGGTGGAGAGAGATGGTGTGTTACACTCCAAGGTGTTCCCCAGGTTTCCTTGCCATTGCTTTGGTCTTCCGACTCTCGTTTAGTAGTTGTAGAAAACTACACTGCATTAGGCCTACAAAATGGGTATCGGGTGGAGAGAGATGGTGTGTTACACTCCAAGGTGTTCCCCAGGTTTCCTTGCCATTGCTTCGGTCTTCCGACTCTCGTTTAGTAGTTGTAGAAAACTACACTGCATTAGGCCTACAAATTGGGTATCGGGTGGAGAGAGATGGTGTGTTACACTCCAAGGTGTTCCCCAGGTTTCCTTGCCATTGCTTCGGTCTTCCGACTCTCGTTTAGTAGTTGTAGAAAACTACACTGCATTAGGCCTACAAAATGGGTATCGGGTGGAGAGAGATGGTGTGTTACACTCCAAGGTGTTCCCCAGGTTTCCTTGCCATTGCTTCGGTCTTCCGACTCTCGTTCAGTAGTTGTAGAAAACTACACTGCATTAGGCCTACAAAATGGGTATCGGGTGGAGAGAGATGGTGTGTTACACTCCAAGGTGTTCTCCAGGTTGCCCTTCCAGAGCTTCGATCTTAATGCTCTCGTTTAGTAGTTGTTGGAAACTACGCTGCATTAGGCCTCCAAATTGGCTATGGGGTGGAGAGAGATGGTGTGTTACACTCCAAGGTGTTCCCCAGGTTTCCTTGCCATTGCTTCGGTCTTCCGACTCTCGTTTAGTAGTTGTAGAAAACTACACTGCATTACGCCTACAAATTGGGTATCGGGTGGAGAGAGATGGTGTGTTACACTCCAAGGTGTTCCCCAGGTTTCCTTGCCATTGCTTCGGTCTTCCGACTCTCGTTTAGTAGTTGTAGAAAACTACACTGCATTAGGCCTACAAAATGGGTATCGGGTGGAGAGAGATGGTGTGTTACACTCCAAGGTGTTCCCCAGGTTTCCTTGCCATTGCTTCGGTCATCCGACTCTCGTTTAGTAGTTGTAGAAAACTACACTGCATTAGGCCTACAAATTGGGTATTGGGTGGAGAGAGATGGTGTGTTACACTCCAAGGTGTTCCCCAGGTTTCCTTGCCATTTCTTCGGTCTTCCGACTCTCGTTTAGTAGTTGTAGAAAACTACACTGCATTAGGCCTACAAAATGGGTATCGGGTGGAGAGAGATGGTGTGTTACACTCCAAGGTGTTCCCCAGGTTTCCTTGCCATTGCTTCGGTCTTCCGACTCTCGTTCACTAGTTATAGAAAACTACACTGCATTAGGCCTACAAAATGGGTATCGGGTGGAGAGAGATGGTGTGTTACACTCCAAGGTGTTCTCCAGGTTGCCTTTCCAGAGCTTCGATCTTAATGCTCTCGTTTAGTAGTTGTTGGAAACTACGCTGCATTAGGCTGTTATGTTTGCTAATGACAGGTGTTATGAAGGCAATCCAGAAACACAGTGTGCTTAGCGATCAGAGCGCACACAGTGATCTGACAAATACCCAAAAATACAAGAACGAGCTCTGAGACGTGGAAACTCTGTAGACTGCACACCTGATCCTATCCTAAACACAACTAAAAGCGGCTGTGGATTGCGCCTAACAACTACCTAGGCAACTCGGCACAGCCAAAGAAACTAGCTAGCCTGAAGATAGAAAAATAGGCCTGACTTGCCCCAGAGAAATTCCCCAAAGGAAAAGGCAGCCCCCCACATATAATGACTGTGAGTAAGATGAAAAGACAAAACGTAGGGATGAAATAGATTCAGCAAAGTGGGGCCCGATATTCTAGGACAGAGCGAGGACAGTAAAGCGAACTTTGCAGTCTACAAAAAACCCTAAAGCAAAACCACGCAAAAGGGGGAAAAAAAACCCACCGTGCCGAACTAACGGCACGGCGGTACACCCTTTGCGTCTCAGAGCTTCCAGCAAAACAAAAGACAAGCTGGACAGAAAAAAAGCAACAAAAAAGCAAAAAGCACTTAGCTATACAGAGCAGCAGGTCACAGGAACAATCAGGAGAAGCTCAGATCCAACACTGAAACATTGACAAGGAGCAAGGATAGCAGCATCAGGCGGAGTTAAGTAATGAAGCAGTTAACGAGCTCACCAGAACACCTGAGGGAGGAAGCTCAGAAGCTGCAGTACCACTTGTGACCACAGGAGTGAATTCAGCCACAGAATTCACAACATTAGGCCTCCAAATTGGCTATGGGGTGGAGAGAGATGGTGTGTTACACTCCAAGGTGTTCCCCAGGTTTCCTTGCCATTGCTTCGGTCTTCCGACTCTCGTTTAGTAGTTGTAGAAAACTACACTGCATTACGCCTACAAATTGGGTATCGGGTGGAGAGAGATGGTGTGTTACACTCCAAGGTGTTCCCCAGGTTTCCTTGCCATTGCTTCGGTCTTCCGACTCTCGTTTAGTAGTTGTAGAAAACTACACTGCATTAGGCCTACAAAATGGGTATCGGGTGGAGAGAGATGGTGTGTTACACTCCAAGGTGTTCCCCAGGTTTATTTGCCATTGCTTCGGTCTTCCGACTCTCGTTTAGTAGTTGTAGAAAACTACACTGCATTAGGCCTACAAATTGGGTATCGGGTGGAGAGAGATGGTGTATTACACTCCAAGGTGTTCCCCAGGTTTCCTTGCCATTGCTTCGGTCTTCCGACTCTCGTTTAGTAGTTGTAGAAAACTACACTGCATTAGGCCTACAAAATGGGTATCGGGTGGAGAGAGATGGTGTGTTACACTCCAAGGTGTTCTCCAGGTTGCCTTTCCAGAGCTTCGATCTTAATGCTCTCGTTTAGTAGTTGTTGGAAACTACGCTGCATTAGGCCTCCAAATTGGCTATGGGGTGGAGAGAGATGGTGTGTTACACTCCAAGGTGTTCCCCAGGTTTCCTTGCCATTGCTTCGGTCTTCCGACTCTCGTTTAGTAGTTGTAGAAAACTACACTGCATTACGCCTACAAATTGGGTATCGGGTGGGGAGAGATGGTGTGTTACACTCCAAGGTGTTCCCCAGGTTTCCTTGCCATTGCTTCGGTCTTCCGACTCTCGTTTAGTAGTTGTAGAAAACTACACTGCATTAGGCCTACAAAATGGGTATGGGGTGGAGAGAGATGGTGTGTTCCACTCCAAGGTGTTCTCCAGGTTGCCTTTCCTGAGCTTCTATCTTCAGGCTCTCGTTAAATTGTGGTTAAATGGAACAACTGCATTTGGCGTACTAGTTGGTTTGGGGCCTACTAACAGTGTCTGCCGCTCCTTGCTGTTCTCCTGGTTTCCTGTCCTGAAATTCCGTTTTCAGGCGCTCGTTAAGTAGTTGTTAATGTTAGACTGCCTTTGGCCTACTAGTTGGGTTGGGGCCTACTATCGGTGTCTGCCTCTCATTCCAGTTGTCCTCCACTGCAATGCCCCCTGGTTATTCCTGTGTTACCAATTTTGAACTGCATTTAGCCAACTTTATTCTTTGGGCCTATATCTGTGTTTCCTCCTCATCCTGCCCATTGCCCAGCCAGTGATAGATGAGTCTGCTGGTACATTGACCCATAACGCAACATTCCCCGTGCACGCTGCACAACAACATTGTGACCCTGCTGAAAGTCAGGTTGCTCTTCCCGCATACCATGCCACCTTACACGGGGACAAAGAGGAAGGTGCAGATGAAAGTGCAGGTTCCTTCATCAGGTGGGGGGAGGAATACTAGTTGGCGACGTCACTGGCACAGGGCCTCTCATAGTGCGCAAAAGTGTTGCTGCCGGTGGGAGGCGCCCCCGCCGTGCAAACACACCGCTGTACTTTGAGGGGCCCTGTGCCAGTGCCAATGCCAACGAGTGGGCCCCCCCTGCTTGCTCAGGTTCACAGCACTTGCAAAGTTGAAATACTTACCTCTCCCTGCTCCACTGCCGTGACGTGGTCCAGATTTCCTGGGCCCAATAATTACTTGAACCAGCCCTACCCACCACAACTTTAGCCAAATGACCCCCAATTTCAAATGCCTTCCAATTATTATAAGGTAAATTACGCTTGACAAGCTTCATTAAGAAGAATGGATGGTTTTGACATTAAAATGGGCACGCTAGGTGTTTTCCTGGCCCCCACTCACTGCCGACTATGCTGCCCTATTGACTTGCATTGGGTTTCGTGTTTCGGTCGATCCCGACTTTACGTCATAATCGGCCGATTTCACTCGACCCGACTTTTGAGATAGTCGGGTTTCGTGAAACCCGGCTCGACTCTAAAAAGGTCAAGGTCGCTCATCTCTAGTTGAGACCCAAGGATGTGACTGGGAGCGGAATCTCCCACACCTACTATTCGCTTACCGAGGTTCCGCAGGCCTCGACGGGGTTCTCCCTCTTCGAGCTCCTGTATGGCAGACGAGTCTGGGGACCCCTTGGGTTGGTAAGGGAATCCTGGGAAGAGGAGCCAAACCATTCTGAAGTGTCCATAGTGAAGTATGTCATGCGCTTCCATGACAAAATGCAGACCTTGACGCAGTTGGTGCATGAAAACATGATGCAGGCTCAGGCTGATCAGAAGCACTGGTTATACCAGAACGCCCTGGAGCAGACCTACCAAGTGGGTCAAAAGGTGTGGGTGCTGGTCCCCGTACCAAAGGATAAGCTTCTGGCAGCCTGGGAAAGCCCGTATGTCGTCCACCAATAGCTCAACTCGGTCACCTACGTGGTCACGCTTGACCACGTTCGGCTTAGGCGAAAGGCCTTTCACATCAATATGATGAAGACTCATCATGAATGTGAAGCCTGCATCCTACTGGTCTGCAGCCTGCCCTGATGACGGGGAGGAGGACCCCCTCCTGGACATGCTGGCCCAAGCCAAGGCCGGTTGGTCCATCGAGGACGTGGAGTGTTATGATAAGCAATTCAGTACCACAATGGACATAGCGGTCAGAGCACATACAGTGATCTGACAATAACCCAAAATCATAGAACGAGCTCTGAGACGTGGGAACTCTGCAGACCGCAATCCCTAATCCTCTCCAAACAACACTAGAGGCAGCCGTGGATTGCGCCTAACTCTGCCTATGCAACTCGGCACAGCCTGAGAAACTAACTAGCCTGAAGATAGAAAATAAGCCTACCTTGCCTCAGAGAAATACCCCAAAGGAAAAGGCAGCCCCCCACATATAATGACTGTGAGTAAGATGAAAAGACAAACGTAGGGATGAAATAGATTCAGCAAAGTGAGGCCCGACTTTCTTAACAGAGCGAGGATAGGAAAGATAACTTTGCGGTCTACACAAAACCCTAAAGAAAACCACGCAAAGGGGGCAAAAAGACCCTCCGTACCGAACTAACGGCACGGAGGTACACCCTTTGCGTCCCAGAGCTTCCAGCAAAACAATTAGACAAGCTGGACAGAAAAAATAGCAAACAAATAGCAAAGAAGAACTTAGCTATGCAGAGCAGCAGGCCACAGGAATGATCCAGGGAAAAACAAGTCCAACACTGGAACATTGACAGGAAGCCAGGATCAAAGCATTAGGTGGAGTTAAGTAGAGCAGTACCTAACGACCTCACCACATCACCTGAGGTAGGAAACTCAGAAGCCGCAATACCACTTTCCTCCACCAACAGAAGCTCACAGAGAGAATCAGCCGAAGTACCACTTGTGACCACAGGAGGGAGCTCTGCCACAGAATTCACAACAGTACCCCCCCCTTGAGGAGGGGTCACCGAACCCTCACCAGAGCCCCCAGGCCGACCAGGATGAGCCACATGAAAGGCACGAACAAGATCGGGAGCATGGACATCAGAGGCAAAGACCCAGGAATTATCTTCCTGAGCATAACCCTTCCACTTAACCAGATACTGGAATTTCCGTCTTGAAACACGAGAATCCAAAATCTTCTCCACAATATACTCCAACTCCCCCTCCACCAAAACCGGGGCAGGAGGGTCAACAGATGGAACCATAGGTGCCACGTATCTCCGCAACAATGACCTATGGAATACATTATGTATGGAAAAGGAATCTGGAAGGGTCAGACGAAAAGACACAGGATTAAGAACCTCAGAAATCCTATACGGACCAATGAAACGAGGTTTAAACTTAGGAGAGGAAACCTTCATAGGAATATGACGAGAAGATAACCAAACCAGATCCCCAACACGAAGTCGGGGACCCACACAGCGTCTGCGATTAGCAAAACGTTGAGCCCTCTCCTGGGACAAGGTCAAATTGTCCACTACATGAGTCCAAATCTGCTGCAACCTGTCCACCACAGTATCCACACCAGGACAGTCCGAAGACTCAACCTGTCCTGAAGGGAAACGAGGATGGAACCCAGAGTTGCAGAAAAATGGCGAAACCAAGGTAGCCGAGCTGGCCCGGTTATTAAGGGCGAACTCAGCCAAAGGCAAAAAGGACACCCAGTCATCCTGATCAGCAGAAACAAAACATCTCAGATATGTTTCCAAGGTCTGATTGGTTCGTTCGGTCTGGCCATTAGTCTGAGGATGGAAAGCCGAGGAAAAAGACAAGTCAATGCCCATCCTACCACAAAAGGCTCGACAAAACCTCGAAACAAACTGGGAACCTCTGTCAGAAACGATATTCTCTGGAATACCATGTAAACGAACCACATGCTGGAAGAACAATGGCACCAAATCAGAGGAGGAAGGCAATTTAGACAAGGGTACCAGATGGACCATCTTAGAAAAGCGATCACAGACCACCCAAATGACTGACATCTTTTGAGAAACGGGAAGATCTGAAATAAAATCCATAGAGATATGTGTCCAAGGTCTCTTCGGGACCGGCAAGGGCAAAAGCAACCCACTGGCACGAGAACAGCAGGGCTTAGCCCGAGCACAAATCCCACAGAACTGCACAAAAGTACGCACATCCCGCGACAGAGATGGCCACCAAAAGGATCTAGCCACTAACTCTCTGGTACCAAAGATTCCAGGATGACCAGCCAACACCGAACAATGAACCTCAGAGATAACCTTATTCGTCCACCTATCAGGGACAAACAGTTTCTCCGCTGGACAACGATCAGGTTTATTAGCCTGAAATTTTTGCAGCACCCGCCGCAAATCAGGGGAGATGGCAGACACAATTACTCCCTCCTTGAGGATACCCGCCGGCTCAGACAAACCCGGAGGGTCGGGCACAAAACTCCTAGACAGAGCATCCGCCTTCACATTTTTAGAGCCCGGAAGGTACGAAATCACAAAGTCAAAACGGGCAAAAAACAGCGACCAACGAGCCTGTCTAGGATTCAACCGCTTGGCAGACTCGAGATAAGTCAAGTTCTTATGATCAGTCAATACCACCACGCGATGCTTAGCTCCTTCAAGCCAATGACGCTACTCCTCGAATGCCCACTTCATGGCCAGCAACTCTCGGTTGCCCACATCATAATTTCGCTCAGCAGGCGAAAACTTCCTGGAAAAAAAAGCGCATGGTTTCATCACTGAGCAATCAGAACCTCTCTGCGACAAAACAGCCCCTGCTCCAATCTCAGAAGCATCAACCTCGACCTGGAACGGAAGAGAAACATCTGGTTGACACAACACAGGGGCAGAAGAAAAACGACGCTTCAACTCTTGAAAGGCTTCCACAGCAGCAGAAGACCAATTGACCACATCAGCACCCTTCTTGGTCAAATCGGTCAATGGTTTAGCAATACTAGAAAAATTGCAGATGAAGCGACGATAAAAATTAGCAAAGCCCAGGAACTTTTGCAGACTTTTCAGAGATGTCGGTTGAGTCCAATCATGGATGGCTTGGACCCTAACAGGATCCATCTCGATAGTAGAAGGGGAAAAGATGAACCCCAAAAATGAAACCTTCTGCACACCAAAGAGACACTTTAATCCATTCACAAACAAAGAATTAGCACGCAGGACCTGAAAAACCGTTCTGACCTGCTTCACATGAGACTCCCAATCATCCGAGAAGATCAAAATGTCATCCAAGTACACAATCAGGAATTTATCCAGGTACTCTCGGAAGATGTCATGCATAAAGGACTGAAACACTGATGGAGCATTGGCAAGTCCGAATGGCATCACTAGATACTCAAAATGACCCTCGGGCGTATTAAATGCAGTTTTCCATTCATCGCCTTGCTTAATTCGCACCAGATTATACGCACCACGAAGATCGATCTTGGTGAACCAACTAGCCCCCTTAATCCGAGCAAACAGATCAGATAACAATGGCAAGGGGTACTGAAATTTAACCGTGATCTTATTAAGAAGGCGGTAATCTATACAAGGTCTCAGCGAACCATCCTTCTTGGCTACAAAAAAGAACCCTGCTTCTAATGGCGACGATGACGGGCGAATATGCCCCTTCTCCAGGGATTCCTTCACATAACTGCGCATAGCGGTGTGCTCAGGCACAGATAAATTAAACAGTCGACCTTTTGGGAATTTACTACCAGGAATCAAATTGATAGCACAATCACAATCCCTATGCGGAGGTAGGGTATCGGACTTGGGCTCATCAAATACATCTCGGTAATCAGACAAGAACTCTGGGACCTCAGAAGGGGTGGATGACGAAATTGACAGAAATGGAACATCACCATGTACCCCCTGACAACCCCAGCTGGACACCGACATGGATTTCCAATCTAATACTGGATTATGGACTTGTAGCCATGGCAACCCCAACACGACCACATCATGCAGATTATGCAACACCAGAAAGCGAATATCCTCCTGATGTGCAGGAGCCATGCACATGGTCAGCTGGGTCCAGTACTGAGGCTTATTCTTGGCCAAAGGTGTAGCATCAATTCCTCTCAATGGAATAGGACACTGCAAGGGCTCCAAGAAAAACCCACAACGCTTAGCATACTCCAAGTCCATCAAATTCAGGGCAGCGCCTGAATCCACAAATGCCATGGCAGAATACGATGACAAAGAGCAGATCAAGGTAACGGACAGAAGAAATTTTGACTGTACCGTACCAATGGTGGTAGACCTAGCGAACCGCTTAGAGCGCTTAGGACAATCAGAGATGGCATGAGTGGAATCACCACAGTAGAAACACAGACCATTCAGACGTCTGTGTTCTTGCCGTTCAACTCTGGTCAAAGTCCTATCGCACTGCATAGGCTTAGGTTTAATCTCAGGTAATACCGCCAAATGGTGCACAGATTTACGCTCACGCAAGCGTCGACCGATCTGAATGGCCAAAGACATAGATTCATTCAGACCAGCAGGCATAGGAAATCCCACCATGACATCCTTAAGGGCTTCAGAGAGACCCTTTCTGAAAATCGCTGCGAGCGCAGCTTCATTCCATTGAGTGAGTACGGACCACTTTCTAAATTTCTGACAATATACCTCTATTTCATCCTGACCCTGACACAAAGCCAGCAAATTTTTCTCTGCCTGATCCACTAAATTAGGCTCATCGTACAGCAATCCGAGCGCCAGGAAAAACGCATCAATATTACTTAATGCAGGATCTCCTGGCGCAAGGGAAAATGCCCAGTCTTGAGAGTCGCCACGCAAAAAAGAAATAATAATTCTCACTTGTTGAGCTGGGTCACCAGAGGAGTGAGGTTTCAAGGCCAGAAACAGTTTGCAATTATTTTTGAAATTCACAAACTTGACTCACCATAAAACAAATCAGGAATAGGAATTCTTGGTTCAAACATAGGCTTCTGAACCACCAAATCTTGAATCTTTTGTACATTTATAACGAGATTATCCATTGAAGAGCACAGACCCTGAATGTCCATGTCCACACCTGTGTCCTGAACCACCCAAATATCTAGGGGAAAAAAAAGGCAAAACACAGTGCAAAGAAAAAAAAATGGTCTCAGAACTTCTTTTTTCCCTCTATTGAGAATCATTAGTACTTTTGGCTTCCAGTACTGTTATGATAGGCAATTCAGTACCACAATAGACATAGCGGTCAGAGCACATACAGTGATCTGACAATAACCCAAAATCATAGAACGAGCTCTGAGACGTGGGAACTCTGCAGACCGCAATCCCTAATCCTCTCCAAACAACACTACAGGCAGCCGTGGATTGCGCCTAACTCTGCCTATGCAACTCGGCACAGCCTGAGAAACTAACTAGCCTGAAGATAGAAAATAAGCCTACCTTGCCTCAGAGAAATACCCCAAAGGAAAAGGCAGCCCCCCAGATATAATGACTGTGAGTAAGATGAAAAGACAAACGTAGGGATGAAATAGATTCAGCAAAGTGAGGCCCGACTTTCTTAACAGAGCAAGGATGGGAAAGATAACTTTGCGGTCTACACAAAACCCTAAAGAAAACCACGCAAAGGGGGCAAAAAGACCCTCCGTACCGAACTAACGGCACGGAGGTACACCCTTTGCGTCCCAGAGCTTCCAGCAAAACAATTAGACAAGCTGGACAGAAAAAATAGCAAACAAATAGCAAAGAAGAACTTAGCTATGCAGAGCAGCAGGCCACAGGAATGATCCAGGGAAAAACAAGTCCAACACTGGAACATTGACAGGAAGCCAGGATCAAAGCATTAGGTGGAGTTAAGTAGAGCAGTACCTAACGACCTCACCACATCACCTGAGGTAGGAAACTCAGAAGCCGCAATACCACTTTCCTCCACCAACAGAAGCTCACAGAGAGAATCAGCCGAAGTACCACTTGTGACCACAGGAGGGAGCTCTGCCACAGAATTCACAACAGTGGAGGTAAGCGCCTAGATAACCGAACCCCAGTGGTCGCAGTTGCAGATCCCTCTGGAACCCTTCTGGGTCATGTTTTTTCAACTGACCAGGAGGAACTGTGTTAGCAGTCCACGAGGTGGACCCTGGGAATCATGCCCCACTACGGCGAACACCCTATCTGATCTCCGAAGAGGTGCAGCAGGTTATGCACCAGGAGATCGATGAGATGTTACAGCTGGGGGTGATTCAATGGTTCAAAAGTGCGTGGGCCTCACCTGTAGTTCTCGTGCCAAAGAAGGATCAGATCACTCGGTTCTTCATGGACTACAAGGGGGCTCAATGCCATCACAGCCTCCGAAGTGCTCCCAATACCGCACATCGAGGAGCTGCTTGAGAGGTTAGCTGGAGCCAAATATCTGACCATAATGGATCTGAGTCGAGGATACTGGCAGATTCCCCTGAGTCCTGAGGAGAAGTCCACCTTTATCACACCATTCAGACTGTACAAGTCCACGGTCATGCCCTTCGGCATGAAGAATATCCCTGACACTTTCCAGCGGATGGTCAATCACCTGCTTCAGGGACTGGAGAAGTACACAGTGGTGTCCCTGGATGACATTGCCATCTTCAGTTCTTCCTGGGGTGAACACCTGCAGCATCTTCAGGAGGTGCTCAGGCGAATTCACCGAAATGGTCTAACCATCAAGCTGGGAAAGTGCCAGATGGGCATGAGAGAGGTTCACTACCTGGGGAACCGGATAGGCAGGGGCTCCATAAAGCCAGAGTCTGGGAAAGTGGACGCGATCGCGCCCTGTCCCATCCCCAGGAGCAAGAAACAGGTAATGTCCTTCCTAGGCACTGCAGGGTAATATAGGCGCTTCGTACAGCACTACAGTAGCCTGGCAAAACACTTGACTGACCTCACCAGGAAGAAGCTACCCCAAATAGTGGACTGGACCGACAGCTGTGAGGAGGGCCTTTCAGGTGTTGAAAACAGCCCTGTGCAACACTCCTGTGTTGAAAGCAGTTGACAGCAGTAGACAGTTCTTGGTGCACACCAACACCAGCGAGCTTGGCCTCAGTGCTGTGCTCAGCTAGGTCGACTCCAGGAACCATAAGCACCCAATGTGTTGAATATGAGCGTGAAGCTTCTGCCAAGGGAAGTGGCCTATTCCACAATCGAGAAGGAGTGCCTGGCCATAGTCTGGGCCCTGCAATGGTTGCAGCCCTACTTGTATGGTAGCACCTTCACTGTAGTGACAGACCACAACCCTCTGCGCTGGCTACAAGCCATGTGTGGAACCAACAGAAGGTTGCTACGCTGGAGCCTTGACCTCCAGCAGTACAACTTTACCATTGAACACAAAATGGGCAGGGAGCATGGCAATGCAGATGGGTTGTCTTGCAGGGTGAACCTGCTGAGGTGCGTATGGCGGAGTACCGAGAGGTCTTGCCTCCGTAGCACACACCAAGAGGGGGAGGTGTCACGTTAATATACAAAATGGCGTATGATTTTTGCACCCTTAGCCATGGTCCTGAACACCCACACTGCAGATTCCACCCTTTCCTCCACAGCACTATGCTCGCTGCTATAGACCCTCTGTAACTCTGCACTCCTTCCTTCCTTCCCCCATCCTGCAAGCCAGAAATGTTAATTAGGAAGGAATTCCTTTGTCCAAAAGAAGCACGTGCTTTCCTTTGTATATATGGGAGATAGTAAAAAGGGCATATCTCGGGCCCAATCAATGATAGAAAAATGATGGATACATATTCGGAATGGGATTTAATAGAGTTTCAAAACGGGGGCCTCTTGCGGGAGTCAGGCCCAAAGAGAACCAGAGAAACGAATATCTCCTGAACCATGTGGGATAATTTGCTCACGTTTGGATTCAATAGAAAGCTAATTTCGATATAAGATGAGGGATTTGTGTTCTGTGACCCTGCTAGGTTCGCAAAAGCACATCTAGGAGTTTTATAAGTTTTCTACCAAAATGTGCACCCTTGCAGCTTATGGGAGGGGGCAGGCAAACCAGCCCCTTTAGTGAGGTCACAAGCCTGCAAATATAAGTTACTGCCAGTGAGCCCAACCTTTATTATTCCCCGGGATCTCACCAAAGAAAGACTATCTCATGAATTGGGACATATGGGGCTCCGCCTACCAGCATGGTTTGCCGGAAATGATTTGAGCACATGTGAGTTTTATCTTTCTAGTTTAATCCATGTTATTTTATAATTGCTTTGTACATACGTTGTCTCATATTGTAACATCTTTACATATAAAGCTTTATAAACACTGCCTAATCTATTATGGAGTAAAATATATAAAATACTAGCTTTGTTCTCCTGCTCTAAAACATACCCTAAGTCTTCTGAAGTGAATTGCTCTACTGATTTGGGTTGGCTTTGGACCTTTTTAATCGGAGCTGGTGGCAGCATACTTGTTCTGTGCATTTGGGAGTCATAGCGATGGCAGCATTGATAATTATTGTTCCTGCCTGAGTAGGTATATCGCCCTCGCTGCCTCATGCCCAATAGCCAGTACATAGCAGGCAGCCTTTCTGGCGAATAATTACCCTAGGTGCAGTACCTAGTCTGACCTGAGAGTAAGGGAGAGCTGCAAGTTCCAAACCGGAACTGGGAAGTGGGATATAGATAAATCCCCTTCAGAAGAAACCAGGGGCAACCAAACAATCCCGGTTCATGACAAATTGGTGTGAGTAGTGGGGATGATAAAGATATCCTCCCCGGGATCCCTGACATACTACTAGGATCCGTGACATAGTGTTGACCATCACGGTGTGAATCATGACACAATGCTGTTAGTTTGGCTCAGTATAGCTTTGTCCACTATATTAGTTTCTCTCATTGAGAGCCATAACTTTGGCTGCCTCAAATGTACAAATGGCAAATATACAATGGCAATTTGTAAACAAGATTGAAATACTGTATACCGAATGCATTCAGCCAATCACATAGCTGCATTTCTTGTAAAACATTTACAGATGTGACAGACAATGCTCATAGTGACACAATCTTGATAAATGTTTGTTTATTCACTTCACAAACAGTTCTAAGCCTCTATATATTTGCTGTTTGTCATTGTAAAACATTAAGGTTTACTGAAACTATCCCTGTGTTGGTTTGATCTCAATGCTTGTGGCTTTTATTTTCTAGGGGTTTATGGCCCCTCGTCTGATGACTTCATGATATCTCAGTTTTATCCAACCTTGAAAACTGGCCACTTGAAGGTCTTGGTGAAACTAGAGTTACTACATAGTGTAAATCACTATATAAGACCAGAGAAACATGACTAAGACAGATGCCAAAACTGGGGTACTGGGGTACATGTACAGTGTGCTGATACCTGCATAATTGGGGACGCTCATGCAGTGTAGGTAATCTCCCAGGGGTTCTCTGTCTTGGTATTGCTTCTCTGATATTCCAGACAGATGATGTTTAAACGCCTCTTGGTGATGATCTAAGTATACTGTATGTAGTTGTTAATCTTCATATATACATAATCACTATATTTATGTAATCCTTATCTGTATTTATTAACCTTTGTATGTTAACATATGCAAAAGTGTATGCACTCACACTAGCTTGCAATAAAATTGCGTTGTATTGCAAGTATTTGCCTTTTTTAAAGCCGTATCTGAACCTTAGTGTTAAAAACATGGCAAATAAAATGGTCAAATTCTCCTGTAAATAATTCTGCAAAGAGGGAACCATCATACCATTAAAAAATACGAGTGGATTTTCATAGGCCCATCCAGTATGTGGGTTCTAAGGCGGAATGGGGTGCATATGACTGACTATGCAGCAGGGCTGGCCTTGCTGCCAATGTGTAAAACAAAGGAGTACTGGAGTCCAAAATGCTTATTGTAAAGTGGATTTTCATGGGCCCATTCAGTATGTGGGTTCCAAGGCCTAATGGGGTGCATATGACTGATTATGCAGCAGGGCTGGCCTTGCTGCCAATGTGTAAAACAATGGAGTACGGGAGTACAAAATGCATATTGTGAAGTGAATTTTCATGGGCCCATCCAGTATGTGGGTTCAAAGGCTTATTGGGGTGCATATGAATTGGTAGCAGGGCAGGCCTTGCATTCAATGCAACACATTTTCAGGAGTCCCCCCTGGACATCTTATGACAGGGGTATTTGGTGCGTCGTAATTCTTGGCAGCCAATCCAGTCACAGCATAGGCTACAACAGCTTAGGAGACCCACTGTTTCATAATGGCCCTTTAAGGAGATTAATGTCGCCTGATGCACCAGTAAAAATAGGCTCTGTGTCTTTAAGAGTCCCTCCTTCATAAATTAAACAAGATGGGTCTGCTTATGTGTCACACACCACATGGCCAGCTAGGGTTGTTACATGTTGCAATGACATTTCCCAGTGAATGCATTTGTAGTGGTTGAAAGCAATTTAACCCTCCTTCAGAGAGACTTACCTTACGGAGGACATTGTTCACAAACATGTCACAAACCAGTCCACATCCATTATTCCCAAGCACACGATAGATGGGAGGTGGCCTACCCTGTAGAAAAAAGGGATTGGCTCGGAAGGGAAGAAAAACCGAGATATGGAGGTCAAGTCCACTGATTCGTTTAGCATGGTGCCAGCCCATGATTACTGACCACAGTAGGAAGTTATCCCTAACCTCCACTGGGACCTCGGCTTGTCGTAGGTGAAGCAGAGCAGGGGGACTAAAATTGTGGCACCCCAGGAGTTCAGGTGCCACAGTGGTATTGCCTTTCTCTCGGGGAGGGTGATGCCATGCCAGGAACCGAGGAGAATCTCTTTGGCAGGTAAGCTGTACATTCAACACATTCTGACTCCATTCCAGAATGGGGAGCTCTGAACCCGGTTTTCAGGGGAGCTGAAGTCCCACTGCAGAACCGGAGGGCAGGAAACTGAAAGTGACTTGTCCACATTATAACTGAGGTACAGCAACAACCAGAGCCTAGAGTCACCGTGAATAGAAACCCCAAGAAACGGCTCGAGTTGCTTTCCGTGCAGGTACTGTCCCAGGACAGGAGAGAAAAAGTACCTTGCCATAAAGCCGCAGGCAGCAAGGGACTAATATTCAGTGCATAGTGGAAGGCTCCCAATCTGACCATACCAAGGGGGTTCAATCCGTTTCCAGCCTGCCTGGACTCCACCGTCACCTGTTGCCGGTACCCTGGACTGAAACTGACTGCCAACAGTAAACCAGGTAAAGACATTGCAATCCCATGTCCTTTGTATATTCTGGCACTACACCACTCTGGCCAAACACACCGGGAGCCCTGGGGAGCCCACTTCACCTGTGGGAAGTGAAACCATATTTGCTGCAGCACCATTACCCCCAGAGGACCCCTTTAAGCAGCGTCGGTCACTCTGGACCGAGAACCACAGGTGGTGTTACAAACTTTTATTATTTTCATATCCCCTTTAAAGACTGCTCCCCTTTTACTTGGGCACCCAGGGCCACGGACTGGGTCGCCACCACCGTGTCCTCCCCTTTAACAACGGCCGAACCCGGTACGAGTATCCCAGGCCCTGGCGGGCGACTCAAAATGTTTACACATCGCCAGATCTATTGGAGTATTGGTGAAGCAGGTGAAGTCATAAATCCAGTACAGGGAGTGTTGGAAGACAGCCACTATACTATATAGACTATATTAGGGAGATTAAGACTACCCAAGGATTTAGTTTGTTGCAGCTTAAAAATACTAATTCTAGAGACTTTTGTTAAAAGCCAGTCATCAGCTTTAGATAATAGAACCAGCAGCATCGGTAAGGGAAAGAAAAGTTTAGGGAAAGAGATCATTTTAATCTGATGGGCCTTGCCTGCAAAGGACAGTTTAAGGCAGGGGTGTCAAACTGCATTCCTCGAGGGCCTCAAACCATGCGTGTTTTCAAGATTTCCTTAGCATTGCACAAGGTGCTGGAATCATTCTCTGCAGGTGATTAAATTATCACCTGTGCAATGCAAGGAAATCCTGAAAACATGACCTGTTTGCAGCCCTCGAGGAATGCAGTTTGACACCCCTGATTTAAGGGATTTCCAGGATTGTATTTCCTGTTCAACCGCAGAAATGAGGGGTTGAACTTTCAGTTTATAGATGTTATGGGGGTTTGAGGGTAGTAGACCCCAAAATCTCTCCTCCACTGAAAGGGGAAAGGGAACGGCCACCGATTCTGAACAGCTTTGAAGATAGCTAGAGCATTAGATTTGTCGTTATTTATGCAAAATCACGAAACTGCTCCAAACTCTTTAAAAGCATCCATTATAGAAGGAATGGATTCCTTAGGATTGTATCTCATGAGTAAAATATCATCAGCGAATGCCAATGTTTTAATTGTGTGGTGACCGATCCCAATACCCTCAAAGGAAGGGGTCATCTCCAAGTACCTCATCAAAGGGTCCAGGGCAATATTAAATAACAGAGGGGACAGGGGACATTCCTACCTCGTACCCCTGAAGATGGAAAAAGAGATTGACTGAATACCATTAAGCCAAATCGAAGGTTAAGGGTTGGTGTAAATTGTCCTTACAAAGATGAAAAAGGTAAAGCCAAACAATCTATACTTAAGGGTTCGAAAGAGGTGAGAACAAGGCACTCGATCGAAGGCTTTATCAGCATCAAGGTTGACAAGCATTCTGCTTGGCTTAAGCCTGGTAACTATGTGTAATGGCAGCCAATGCCGTCCTAATATTATAAGTAATACACCGACCAAGGACAAAACCCGTTTGAGAAGAGGTGAGAATATCAGGAAGTATAGACTGAAGTCTATTAGAAATGCTTTTGGTAAGCAATTAAAAATCAACATTTAGGAAGGAGATTGGATGGTATGAGGCAGGGAGAAGCGGGTCCCTGCCTGGCTTTAGCAACAAAGATAAACAAGCTTCGTTGAATCGGTCAGGCATAGAACCCAAATCAATAATATGATTAAAAAGAGAAGTAAGATGGGGAGTGAGTAAAGGTTGTAACATTTTATAAAATTCAACCGAAAATCCTTCTGGGCCAGGTGCTTTAAGTATCTTTGAAGACTTGATGACTGACCCCACCTCCCCAAGATAGATCAGCTGGTTAAAAATATCCCTTTGGGAAGTGGAAAGTTTTGGTGGTTCAACCTTATATAAAAATTTGAATCCATCCTTGAATCTCTAAAAATCGCACAGATTTGAGTCGGGTAACGGGTAATAGAGCCATCGGGTAATGCAATATTAGAGACTCTAGTAACCACTTTAAATGGCTTCATAAGGGATGCCAAAAGACAGCCCGGTTTATTATCCCACCGAAAGCATCGATTGCGTTGTTGAGCTAACTGATTGTGTGCCTGTTCATGCAATAGGGTGTTTATGTTTAGCCGTAAGGTAAACCTCTTTGAAGGAGGGAGTGCTATGATTGAGTAAGCCGGTCTATGAGAGGCCACATTGAGGACAACAATTTTTTTTCTTTCGGGGACACAAAAGAGATAATATGTCCCCTAAGCACCGCTTAGCAATGGCCCAGAATAAGTTGATATCGTCTAGGTGTTCCAGGTTATCCTCCATGAAAATCTCCCACCAAGCAGTCACATAGCATTTGAAGTCATCTGAAGTGTAAAGATATGAGGGAAAACGCCAACGAAAAGTTACAGTTCTACTAGTGGGGAGTTCCAAAGTAAGTTAAACCCGAGAGTGGTCCAAAATAACCAATGGGAGGATATCAACTGTTTTAAAGAAGGAAAGAAGAGGGGCAGAGATTAACCAATAATCATTACGAGTATAAACGTCATGTACTCTACACTCCCTGACAGAAGATATGTCGCTTATCCATGCTACGTAAATAAAAGCTTATAACCTGATGTTAAAATCGTCCATTGGTTGTATAAATTATTCTTTTGAAAGCTGAAACCCTCCAAAATGTGGTTTAGGTTAGGAAAATAAATTGGCATCAATGCAGAAATATTGATCAGTTAATGGACACAAACTGGTCAGATTTTGGCAAGACAAAAGTTTTGTCGCTTGGTCATATAATGCACCAAATCTTAGTTTACATCCTCACCTGTGCTCAGTAAATGATTGGTTAATTAGTGTGTGTATAAAAAGAAACCAAGCACCCCAGACCTTCACTTGAACTGCAACTTGAGCTCTGACAACATGTCAAAAATCCACCCTACGACCAAAGCCTGGATTATCAAGAGGCTGAAGACCAGATCCACTGCAGAGGTGGCTGCCCACTCTCCCCAGTCCCACAAGCTCGCTGCCTCGGGGTAATCCTTGACGCTGATCTCTCCTTCAAACCACATATCCAAGCCCTTTCCACTTCCTGCCGACTTCAACTCAAAACTTTTCTCGAATCCTTTCATTCCTCAACCAAGAATCTGCAAAAACCCTAGTCCATGCCCTCATCATCTCTCGCCTTGACTACTGCAACCTCCTGCTCTGTGGCCTCCCCTCGAACACTCTCGCACCCCTCCAATCTATTCTAAACTCTGCTGGCCGACTAATCCACCTGTCCCCCCACTATTCCCCAGCTTCTCCCCTCTGTCAATCCCTTCACTGGCTCCCCATTGCCCAGAGACTCCAGTACAAAACCCTAACCATGACATACAAAGCCATCCACAACCTGTCTGCTCCATACATCTGTGACCTCGTCTCCCGGTACTTTCCTGCACGCAACCTCTGACCTCACAAGATCTCCTCCTCTATTCCCCTCTTATCTCCTCTTCCCACAATCGCATACAAGAACTCTCTACCACAACATATCAGACTCTCACCTACCATCAAAACCTTCAAAAAAGCCTGAAGACTCACCTCTTCCGACAAGCCTATAACCTGCAGTAACCACCGATCGACCGAACCACTGCATGACCAGCTCTACTCTCGCCTACTGTATTCTCACCTATCCCTTGTAGATTCGCGGCAGGGTCCTCTCTCCTCCTGTAACAGTTATGACTTGTATTGTTTAAGATTATTGTACTTGTTTTTATTATGTATACCCCTCCTTACATGTAAAGCGCCATGGAATTAATGGCTCTATAACAATAAATAATAATAATAATAATAATAAAATTCTGCAGCAGGATGGTGCTCCATCTCATACATCCATCTCTACAACAAAGTTCATCCAGGCAAAAAAGATCAAGGTGCTCAAGGACTGGCCAGCACAGTCACCAGACATGAACATCATTGAGCATGTTTGGGGTAGGATGAAAGAGGAAGCTTGGAAGACAAAACCAAAGAATCTAGATGAACTCTGGGAGGCATGTAAGACTGCATTCTTTGCTATTCCTGATGACTTTGTTAATAAATTGTATGAAGCATTCCTGAGCCGCATGGATGCAGTCCTTCAAGCTCATGGAAGTCACACAAAATATTAAATATGACTCTAATAGCACCACAACTTTATTCACCAATGTTATGCAACATATACTTGTATTTTAAGTTAATTATTTGTTTGAATATCACATCACTTTCTATGGGCGACAAAACTTTTGTCTTGCCAAAATCTGACCATTAACTGATCAATATTTCTGCCTTGATGCCAATTTATTTTCTTTACCTATACCACATTTCGGAGGGTTTCAGCTTTCAAAAGAATAATTTATACACCCAATGGATGAATTTAACGTCAGGTTATAAGCTTTTATTTACATAACATGGATAAGCGACATAACTTCTGTCAGGGAGAGTAGAATAAAAGGTGTATTCTCTCTCTGTAGGGTGGCAGCATCTCCAAGCATCATCTAGATCAAGCCTATCTAGTAGGGTAAAAATCACTCCAGTTGAAGAATGAGATGCAGGCAGAGGTGTAGATCTATCAAGGAAGATGTCTTGAAGGGTATTTAAATCTCCACCTAATAATATATTAGTGGGATGCCAGCCATGAACAACTTCAAAGAGTCTAGCAAACAAGGAAGTATTGGCAGTGTTGGGTAAATAAACATTAATGAGGCAATATTCCCGCTGTTCAGTAAGGACTCTGACTAGTAAATATCATCCCGACTTAACTCTCACTATATCTTGTATAGAGTATTCAAGGTCCTTATGAAACAAAATGGCCACCCCACGCTTCTTCTGTGAAAAGGAAGCCTCCAAGCACTCCAAATAATGTCTATTACGGAGCGCTGGGTGCCCTCTGCAAAGTCAGTGAGTTTCTTGTAAAAAGATGATATGCAGGCGCAAGCGGGTAATATGGTCTAAAACCTTTCTGCACTTTACCGGTGAGTTAAGACCAGCCACATTCCAGAATAAAAGTTTGAGAGAGTCTATATTAATTTCAGAAGCTATATCATCAAAGGTAGCCATGTTAGCCTATCTCACATGGAAGCCAAAAAGTAGAAATAGTAAAAAGAGGACAAATGAGCAAAGGTCAGTCCCAGCAAGCAAACCTTAATACCCAAATTAAGCAAAAACACTGAGTACAGAGTGTGCCCAAGGAAGGGAAACTCCCCCCCCCCTACCACCCCCAATCCCCAAATGAACTGAAAAACAACATATAAACCAAAATATTGAACATCAGGTTAAATTATCCCGACTAATAGCATCCCTTAGAAAGGAAATTTACAAGATAAGAACAAAGATTGTGCAAATTAAAAAAAAAAAACTAGGTAATAATTGAGCAATAAGACTACATTACCACCCAGGTCCCAATATTTAAAGGTAATAAAACATATGACCACAAACCAAAGTCAAAGTCAAGTAACCATAGAGGATGCCTGTGAGGACTGCTCTATTTCCTCCAATGCATTATCAGGATCGTCAAAAAACACCGGCTTTCTGTGAAGCACCACCCGGCGTGCAGGGTATAGAAGGGCAAAACGTGTACACTTAACATTTAACAGTCTACAGACTGATGAAAAAGCACGGCACTTGGCCACTACAGTAACACCCCAGGTAACCGGTTGTTACATTGGTGTTGCCTTCCTTTTGGGAAAGGTGATGTCATGCCTGGAGGCAAGGAGGATTTCCCTTTAACAGGTAATACACCTACATGCAACACATTCTGAATCCAGGCCAGAAGGGGGAGTACCACAGGTGGCGTCACAAACTTTTATTATTTCACAAACCCCTTTAAAGACTGTCCCCTTTACTTGGGTGCCCAGGGCCATGGACCAGGTCAGCGCCGCCGTGACACATTTTTTAAAGTACCGGACCCGATACTGAGTACCCCATGGCCCTGGCAGGCATCCCAACTTGGTGTCACGAACAGGATGGACCTGTGCGCCATGGACTGTATTGAATTGTTTAATGTCCACCATTGTTATACCATGAGGTGGGTGAGAAACAGAGATGTGCTGTCAGGGGTGGAGCTCATGGATGGACGTGAAAGATGGACCTGCCCACTACAGAGACTTTAATGTAAAGAGGACATGTCCTTCTGGAGGATGGATCTGCCCCCAGAGATGGCTGGCGGGAGAGTGGAGCAGAGACCGCACATGAAAGGAGAAGGATGGAGACATGGGAAAGCTTAGTTACAGCATGGCTGCACGCTACCCGGTGATGGCGGACAGCAGTGGAGAGCCGCAGGGACCTGCCGACACCAGAGAGAATGTCCCCAGGCAGCCAGAAGAAATCCCCAACCAGATGACAGC
The DNA here is from genome assembly GCF_032444005.1 of Ranitomeya imitator. Lineage (NCBI taxonomy): Eukaryota > Metazoa > Chordata > Amphibia > Anura > Dendrobatidae > Ranitomeya > Ranitomeya imitator. The sequence continues at coordinate 571,308,468 of NC_091282.1, read as the reverse complement.
ATTGGATCCGGAGCTCCTTAGCACAGAAATGGAGGAGCTGGCCCGACAACTCCTGCGGACCCAGATGGCAGCGGTGACCGCATGGAAGGAGTCCCTGATCAAAAGAGTGAAGACCGTCAAGCAACAAACCTTTTGACCAGGGCTCACAGCCCCAGTGGAGCAGGAAAGAGAGACACTGCTGGAGAAGACGATGACACTTCAGCCCCAGGCCCTGCAACCAGCACACCTGACCCCAGCTGAGGTGGAGAAGGACATCGGCACCGGAGAGACAGGTATGCAAACTGCCCCTGTATATGAGGAAACCCTGGTGGGACCCTTAGAACCCACCCCCAACCCTAACGCCGGGCCAGGTAATTACAACTGTAACCTGGGACCGCTTGATAGACCTGGGGGGTATACTCACAGACCTGCTGGTACCTGAACCCTTGCCCCTGAGAGCATGCAGGCAAGAGGAAACCATACACTTGAGGCACCCTAAGGCTATGTGCACACATTGCGGATTTGGGTGCAGAATTTTCTGAACAAAATCTGCATCTCCTGGTAGAAAATGCAGATGCAGATTTGATGCATTTTTTTTGTGGATTTTGTGCGTTTTTGTTGTGCATTTGCTGCGGATTTCATGTGTTTTTTACCCCTGCGGATTTCTATAATGGAAGGGTGCAGAAACGCTGCAGATCCGCACAAAAGAAGTGACATGCTCCTTCTTTCAATTCGCTGCATTTTCCATGCGGAATTTTTCGCACCATTAGTACAGCATTTTTTTTCCTATTGATTTACATTGTACTGTAAATCACTTTGCGAATATGCAGCGTTTCTTCACGGCAAAAAACGCTGCGGATCCGCAGTAAATCCGCAATATGTGCACATAGCCCAAATCAGACCATATGGGTATGAGCACATGCTGTGGATTTTGCTGCGGATCCGCAGCGGATTGGCCGCTGCAGATTCGCAGCAGTTTTCCATGCGTTACAGTACCATGTAAACCTATGGAAAATAAAATCCGCAGTGCACATGCTGCGGAAAAAAAAAAAAAAAAGCGCGGAAAAGCTGCGTTGTTTATTCTGCAGCATGTCAATTCTTTGTGCGGATTCCGCAGCGGTTTACACATGCTCCATAATAGGAATCTGCAGGTGTAAAACCGCAGGTGAAATCTGCACAAAAACTGCAGAAAAACCACGGTAAATCTTTGGTAATTCCGCAGGTAATCCGCACAGACAAATTCAGTCCGGAAAAATCCACAAGACTTTCCGCAACGTGTGCACATAGCCTATGGGATTCCCAGAGGAGGCCCAGGCAGCAGCTAATCGCGTAGAGATAGTAGAAAAAGAGGAGTACTACCGGCGGCAAATCTTAAAACTTGTCGCAGAGGATAAAGAGCACAGAGTTAAATGGGAAGCTATGGAGGAACGCAATATGCTGGCTAAAGCCCGGTCCCACAAAATTAAACCCGTGGATAGAGGACCAATAACACTAGGAACCGTGGTCATCTTTACCTGGACAGAGGATGGGGGTTTGTTGAAGAGCATGGAGGGCATACAGTTTGTCAACCGCAGAGACGTTGAATCACACCTCTTCAAGGGACACCCTGACTGTGATCTATACCCTCGAAGTATAAAAAGGACAGCGCCACACCAGGAAGTGACAGACAGTAACTTTCTTTATTCTGCCTCCTGAGGCGAGGAGGTAGAATAAAGAAAGTTACTGTCTGTCACTTCCTGGTGTGGCGCTGTCCTTTTTATACTTCGATTGTGGACTCTTTTGCTGGGACGGACCCCCTGGTGTGGACGAGCGCCCTGATGTCCATGGAGACGGTGTCCGTATTGGGTGCGGTCTAACACATTTGTTGGATACTTGTGATCTATACCCTGGCGACAAAGTAACATTCACCCGGCACAATGGTGAAAGGGGATACTATGCCCTGCATATAAAAAGTGCACAGAAGAGCGTGCCAATAGTGGTGTAGCAATTGAGAGTAGAGTGCATACCTAGGCTACACAAACCCCAGTTGCTGGACTGTTTTCAGTTGAGTCGCCAGTTGTGACATTTGCAAAAAAACTTCCCCAGTCAGGATGCAGTGGACACCAGGATCTACCTTTAAAAAAAGAAATAAGTAACTGGAGACACAGAGTTACCTGGTTTAAAAATGTTGATTGTGTTTATTAATGTTTATATGACGTTAACAGGACAGTAGGGTAATGAACGGTGAATACCTGAGAACTTTCCCCTGTATATAGTTGGCACCTCTTTAGGTGCCCCTTATTGATTTTATCATGCGCCGTCAGGTTGCGTGGAACCCTGTTTGTTTACAGACAAAAAACGCCTGGCGTGGCTGAAGACCAGGTCTGGATGTTATGCCTTGTAGTCTGACCAAGACCTACGTTTGGTGTTTATGACATGTCCCCCGCTTCATTGCTGTTATTGATGCACAAGGACACCATATATTAAAATGTTTGCACTTTTCATTCAAATAATCATTTTTAGCTAATCTAAGTGGTTTTTTTTAAACAGTTTTTGCACTATTATATTGCTTGTGAAGATGGTTGTTCAAATACCAGAAAAAAAAATACAAAGCTTGTTTTATATTTTTTTTATATCCAAAAGGGAACATGGTATTTTTTCGATTTTTGTAAAAATTGATTATTTTTGCAGATAAAAAAAAAATCTTGATCTAAATGTTAACTATAAGTAATAATATCAAACATTATGTAGATATACTTTTTTCAAAGGCAAAAAAAAAAAAAAAAAAGCTTTTTTCTCTATAAAATGGCAAAAAACGTTGTTTTTTATACACTTATACTGTTCCCGGTCATTTTTGACCGGACCTAACATCCTCGTCTGTATCGGAGTCGTTTATAAACTCCTCCAATTCAGCTTGGGTGAAGTGTCTTCTTCTCATGCTGTAAGGCATCACTGTTGAATGAAAAAATAAAATATATCCATAAACAATGAATGAAAAAAAAAATCAAAACAATTTCGCAACAATACACACAATAACGTCCCGTCACACATTGAGATATGCCCTGTGATTATGGTGCTGGAGCGTCGCAAACAAAAATGAGGCATGCACTCATTCTATCACAGCAGTGAGAATATGTACTCATAAGCAGACATTGAGTCTACACAACCCTAATGCTAACCCCCTATCATCCATTCTATCACAGCAGTGAGAATATGTACTCATAAGCAGACATTGAGTCTACACAACCCTAATGCTAACCCCCTATCATCCATTTTATCACAGCAGTGAGAATATTGAATAATTTTAGAATAAAAGAATAATTTATCTGTAACATACCTGTAAAAATGGGACTTCAGAGCTCTGACGTCTGAACCTCTGCTCACTCTGTGTTGTCTCCAGCTGAACTGAAACTCTACACTGCTATGTTATCTGTCTACAGATAAGATCAGAGCAGACACCACCCTGCAGCAGGAAAAAGCTCAAAGTACAACACTTTAGGTGAATTCTGCTTAGGACAGCATTGCACAGTGTAATACTGTACAACCAGCAAACACATGGAAAATCAGAAAATCATGATTTACAATATGAAATGTTCACAACTGAATGGAACTAGATCTATATGAACAGCAGGGTAAATAAAAACCAGTGAAATAAATTGCGCATAGCTATACTGGAAGCGAATCCGTCGGCTGTATCGCAACTTGAAAATGTTGGTATGTGAAAATCTTTTCTGACCAAAAGTAGTCAGATACATTGATAAATAGTAGTAAATGCAATATATAGTTCAAAATGAGGTGATAGCACCTTTATTTTTGTCAAAAATTGTCTGGAGAGCTGAATAAAGGCCTATCGGTCATTTTTGACCGAACAGTAACAAGTGTAAAAAAAATTGTACCAAATAAAGTAAACAAAAATTAAAAAAAAAAAGTTTCCACAGAGAGTACCCCCCTAATGACGAAAAGTCAGGGAGCCTCAAGTCTCAGAATCACACGCTGAATTTTTATAACATTATAGAATTTCAAAAACGGTCATTTTTGACCTAACAGAACAGCAGGGTTAATACCTGTTTAACCTGTTGATATGCATATCCAAAAATGTTTTCATTATTCATAACCTGTATTCTGCCACCGATATATGTGGATGATGTATCCGAGGGATGTGATCACGAATCGCTATATAAACAATGGCGGACAGCGTTACTCACTAACTGGGCTCCTAGTCCTTATCAGTTGTGCATGGTGATCCAGAAGGATGATGCAGTGATACATTCAACAGGTTTTATTTACAGTACCTTGGTGAGAGTGAGGACTGTAGGTTAGAGCTGTTACAGAATCACCAGATAGAGATAATAGAAGCTCCAGATTAGAGGTAACAAGAGAATCCTTTCTCCAGCTCTGCAGCACATGTGAGATCCAAAATGGCACGGAGTACAAAAACAGGAAAAGAAGGAAAAAGATAGGAGCTATGACAGAAAGGTATTGTGGGAAAGTACCTTGACAAATATTACAGTGTGATACAACAACGGCGAGTAGATGGCAGCAAAGCACAACAAATACAACAAATGATAGAACCAGGCATATTAGCACTACATAAATGTCCATGTATGACTGAAAGTCTATCAGAATAAACTGAGCAGCACACTCCCCATCTGAAATCCTCGGATTTCACTATACCAACAGTCTCAAATTGGAAGTGTTTACCTGAAGTACATGGAGGGATACCTCAACCAGTAAGATAAAAACAAAGCATGCAATGCAACAATAACTGATTGTATAACAAGATAGACGAATGTCTATAACGAGTTCCTGAAGTAATCCAACAGATAACCCATCTTCGGATTGGAGAAGCCGCGCTAGGCCAAACTGTCTCCAACCCATTTGTAATCCAAAGGTTGAAGTTCCTTGAAAGAGTTCCTACTGATTGGATGGATAATCAATCCTCAACCGGTAAGAGTAAGATAATCTCTGATATAGGCCTAATGAAAGATTTGGGGTCACCTTGCTTAGTAACTGTCACTTCTACCTTGCGTACCTTGCCATCGTCACTTGGAAAGGTTTTAGATATAAGTCCCATAGGCCATGTGCTTCTTTCCTCCTTCTGGTCTTTCATGAGGATAATATCTCCTACTTGTAAATTTGGCTTTACTTGTTGCCATTTTCTTCGTTTTTGGGGAAGTGTCAGGTACTCCCTCTTCCATCTTGCAATGGCACGAACCAGCCTCGTCCATCTTGAGAAGCGATCAAAATGCCGACAGTCCAAGCCAACCTCCTCCTTGAATTTGGTGATGAAGGTGCTGACATCAGGACGGATCTCTGGGTCGACATCTGGATCCTCAAGGCTGAAGCTGTCTTCAACGGCAGTCTCTTTGTACTATTCGTGAAGGAACTCCGGTCCTGTCAACCAAGAAGAGCTTGCGAAGGCACCAATAGACACTGGTCTAGTAGCAAGGTCCGCAGGGTTAAGATGGGATGGGACGTGCTGCCATTGCTGGGGTTTGGAGGATTTCCTGATCCTTTCCACTCGGTTACTGACATAGACGTAGAAGCGTTTCGTCTGGTTGTATATGTAGCCCAGAACTACCTTACTGTCTGTGTAGAATTTTGTGTCATCCACGTGAATAGCTAGTTCACTCTGTATGAAGTCTGCAATCTCTATGGCTAGTACAGCCCCACAGAGCTCGAGTCTGGGTATGGTGTGCTCGGGTTTAGGAGCCAGTTTAGCCTTTCCAAACAGAAATCCAACATGGGCTTCATTATTAGAGTCTACAACCTTCAAGTAAGCGACAGCGGCAATAGCTTCAGTGGAGGCATCAGCGAATACATTAATCTCCTTCCTTTGACTTGTAGTTAGGGATGCTGGAGTGTAACAACGTGGTATGTGGATCTTATCCAAGGCGCAAAGAGATTCTCTCCATGACTTCCACTTTAGTTGTTTGTCTGCAGGGAGTGGTATATCCCAGTCCTTAATGTACTCTGAGAGTTGTCTCAGCAGGAGCTTGCCTTGTATAGTCAGGGGTGCGACAAACTCAAGTGGATCATATAGACTGTTCACCACTGACAGAACCCCACGCTTAGTAAATGGTTTTTCTGCACCACTAACCTGAAAGCTGAAGGAGTCCTTTAGCAAGTTCCACCTCAGGCCTAGACTTCTCTGTACTGGTGGATTGTCTGAGCCTAGGTTCAAGTCCCTAAATTCTGCGGCATGATCATTAGGGTGAAAGGCCTTCATGACAACAGCACTATTGGAGGCAATTTTATGCAATCTTAAATGAGCTTTAGAAAGCATACCTTGTGTCCGTTGGAGCAGATCTATGGCTTCCTCCACTGTAGGAAGGGATTTAAGACCGTCGTCCACGTAGAAGTCCTTTTCAACGAACTGTTGGGCATCCTTCCCGAACTCCGCAGCACCATCGGAGGTGGTCTTACGTAGGCCGTATGTAGCGACTGCAGGAGAAGGACTGTTTCCGAAAACGTGCACCTTCATGCGGTATTCGATCATTTCCTTGTTGGTGTCGTTGTCTTGGTGCCATAGAAAATGGAGATAATTTCTGTGATCTTGTTGCACGATGAAACAATGGAACATTTGTTCGATGTCGGCGGTAATGGCGACCGGTTCCTTTCTGAACCTCATGAGCACTCCCACCAGGTTATTAGTCAGGTTCGGACCAGTGAGGAGAACGTTATTCAGAGATACGCCGTCATGTTTGGCGCTTGAATCGAACACTGCCCTGATTTGTTTCGGCTTTCTTGGATGATACACTCCAAAGGAAGGTAGATACCAGCATTCTTCATCAGCTTGCAATGGTGGAGCTGGCTCTGCGTGATCATTGCGAAATATCTTGTCCATAAAAGCTATGAAATGTTCCTTCATTTCAGGCTTGTTCCTTAATGTTCTCTGCAGTGAGATGAATCTAGATAAGGCCTTTTCTCTGTTGTTAGGAAGCCTGGTCCTTGAAGCCTTGAAGGGTAAGGGAGCAACCCAGCGGTCAGATTCATTTTTGAAGAATCCACTGTCCATAATTTTAAGAAACTCCTTGTCTTCTAAGGCGACTTTGTTGTCATCTTTTGTTGTGTGAAACACTGTTCTCCCTAAGTCATCACCATAAGGAGTGGGAATGATGTCAGGCTCCTGGATGCAATCAGAGAACCTCTCTTTCACTTTGTAGTGATGAAGGCATGGCTTAAAGTGAGTTGCGCGACCATTTTGGAGCACATACGTTTTACAGGCATTGACTTCGGGTGCCTTGTGACTCCTATCCAGACATACATCACCCACGATTACCCAGCCTAGGTCGAGTCTTTGGGCGTATGGAGCATCATCTGGGCCGTTGCATTGTTGGCGTACCTTGTGGACCTTCAGAATGTCCCTTCCGAGTAGAATTAGAATATCAGCATTCATGTCCAGAGGAGGAATTTCATTAGTCAGGTGCCTTAAGTGGCGATGATGAAGTGCGGCTTCCGGAGTGGGAATCTCCTCCCTGTTATCAGGTATCTGGTCACATTGAATTAGGGTTGGCAAGGGTATATGCACGTTTCCCTTGATTGAAGAGACTATGTACCCAGAGGCTCTCCTGCCAGAAGTCTCAATACGACCAGAGCAGGTGTTGGGGGTGTATGGAGTCGTTTGTCCCTTTATGTTGAAGATTTCAAAGAATTCGGGCCTTGCTAGAGATCGGTTACTTTGCTCATCTATTATGGCATACATTTTGGAGGCCTTGTCGGGTTGTCCTTCTGGATAGACCTTAATCAGACATACCTTGGCACAGCATTTAGGATCAGTCCCTTCTCCACATACCTCAGTACATGAGGAGGAAACAGCGGTTGCAGTTGGGTCAGGGACCTGTGGCTCCCCGCCATGCTTTTGAGCAGGGTTAGATGCTGCAGAAGGTTGTGAGTTGTGTGGAGCTGGCGTGGGATGCATGGCTGTGACGTGTTTATCACTGCTGCATTCAGTGCACTTAATGGCTGCCTTACAGTCCTTAGCGAGATGGTCTGAGGAGGTGCAACACTTATAACATATCCCAAGCTCCTTGAGGGTATCTTTACGCTCCTGCAAAGTCCTTGCTCTGAATCCACGGCATTCTTTAAGTGGGTGAGGCCTTTTGTGGATAGGGCACATACAGTTACTGTCCATGACTTTAGGAGCAACATTATTTGTCTTAGTGAAGGCAGGTGTAGTAAGTGGAACGTCAGTCTTTCTCACAGATACTGTGTTCCTTGAATCTCTACGTTTGGCAATGTTATCATACCTTGTAGATGATGATGATGCTGGTGGAGTAGGCTCAGTGAAGTCGCAGCTGGGATCATTCTTCTTCCGAGCTTGGTCACTGATGAACCTGGAAAAATATTAAAAGGGGGGAAAGGACACATCATGCTGCCTTTTATACCGTGAGCCGTGGTCTGCACATTTATCCTGCATGCCGTGTGGCAACTTGGACACTATTGGATTAACGCCATGAGCAGCATCTAGGTAGCGCCGTCCTGAGAAACGTGGGTCTAATTTTGCCAATTCTATTTCCTTTAGCAGGTCGCTCAGATCTTGAAGTTTTCTATTGTCCTTGTTAGTTATCTTTGGGAAGGTTTGCAGTCTTTTAAATAAGGCACATTCTATGGCTTCTGAACTGCCATATATTTGTTACAGTCTCTCCCAGGCTGCAACAAGACCTGCATCTGAATAGTCCACATGAACTGCCCTTATTGTCTTTATGCGCTCTGCTGATTCAGGGCCTAACCAGTTAGCAAGCAAATCCAGTTGTTCCTTGCCGGTGAGATTAAGGTCTTGGATCACTGCTTGAAAGGTGGATTTCCAGGCTCTATAATTCTCAGCACGATCATCAAGCTTTGAGAGACTAATGTTTATTAACTCCCAGCGAATCATGTATCTGGCAAAGTCAGACATATCCGATCTCCCGGTCATTGTTGCAGGATGAACTTGTGGTATCCGTAGGGAATGTAAGTTCTCTGGCTTATATGACTACGACAAATCAGGACGAAATGATGCGGCATAAGGGTTAAACTGCGGTTTAGTCTCTATAGGTTCTGCTGGCTGTTGCCTAAATTGTGAGTTAGTGCTGGAAGTTACCTTGTTGGCAGTAGGTGGCGACATTTCTTGACTTGCGGGCGCATCCATGTTAGAAACTGGAGGTGGTGCTGGTGCAGATGTTAAATGTCTTAGCACGTAGTCTGAAGTGCGATCAGCTGAGTCCTCCATTTCTTCTGGAATAAGACAGTCCGAATTATCTTCTTGTCCCAATGCTTGTTCAAGGACCTTCAGTTTAGCAAGGGCTGTTGCTTCTTCCCTTTCTGCTTGGAGTATTTTTAATTTCCTTTGAGCTTCCATCTCATTTCTTTGAGCTTCCACTTCCACTTCAGCCTCCCTTTTAGCAAAGGAGCTTTTTACTCTAGCTTCCTCTGCAGCTGCACGGATCTCCAGTAGCTTGTCGGACAATGTTGACTTCCTGGAGTGAGATGATCTGGAAGACCGAGCTGTGATTTTGGTCGATGTTGTGCGATGTGACCTAACCTCTTGGAGGTGAGCGATGCAGAGTTTTGCTTTATCCTGGGCATCTCGTACTAATGAGGTCTTTTCTTGGAGAAGAGTTTCCCTTTCAGTTACTTCTGCTGGGGCATCTTCCATGTCACAGTTACTCAGGAATGTGATGTACTTTGCAGACAGTCTCTGGTAGCGATCATAGATGGCAGATAAACTTTTCAATGTGGCGGTTAAACCTGCGGTGTCACTGTGATAGTGTGGAAGAGCTGCTAAATAGTGATCAACTCTGCCCCATAAATGTTCTAGGTTATCATGGAACTCGTCTCTAGTAGTCTCAAACTTCTCTCTGGCCTTTTGTGTCGGCTTAGTTACACGTTTGGGTCGTACGTCCTGCGCTGCAGTAAGTGTGGACTCTGCTCCTGCAGCATCTATGGTGTCGGGAACCTGATGTGCTTCACTTGCAGATGGGTCCACGGTGCCCTTTGTGGACATGTTTTAGCTAAGATGGGGGACGGTTAAGACTTGCTAGCAGACAATGCATATGCACACAGACACTGTAGGTCTCTTGTTACTATTCTGCCACCAATATATGTGGATGATGTATCCGAGGGATGTGATCACGAATCGCTATATAAACAATGTCGGACAGCGTTACTCACTAACTGGGCTCCTAGTCCTTATCAGCTGTGTGTGGTGATCCGGAAGGATGACGCAGTGATACATTCAACATGTTTTATTTACAGTACCTTGGTGAGAGTGAGGACTGTAGGTTAGAGCTGTTACAGAATCACCAGATAGAGATAATAGAAGCTCCAGATTAGAGGTAACAAGAGAATCCTTTCTCCAGCTCTGCAGCACATGTGAGATCCAAGATGGTACAGAGTACAAAAACAGGAAAAGAGGGAAAAAGATAGGACGAGCTATGACAGAAAGGTATTGTGGGAAAGTACCTTGACAAATATTACAGTGTGATACAGCAACGGCCAGTAGATGGCAGCAAAGCACAACAAATACAACAAATGATAGAACCAGGCATATTAGCACTACATAAATGTCCATGTATGACTGAAAGTCTATCAGAACAAACTGAGCAGCACAACCTGTTATTGTTTATGTCTTCTTTCCCAGTCTGGGAGCACTGGAGTTAACGGGGGGGAATTAAAATAAACCCTTTCTTTCCTTGTAGGTTCATTCTACATGAAGGAAAACAACTAAGAATAATGCAGGATGTATTTGGGGAGGTGGCGGAGACATTAAAGGCATAGAGGTTTAACCCAATCAAATAGAATAGCAGGAATTTTAATTTTTTTTAAGACGTTTGGAGTTACAAAGATATTGACTATGTTAAGATTTTTTTTTATTTTGTCAGATATTGATGTTTCACTATTCCACGCCCTTCACCTTTTTTTTTTACTTTTCCCACACTTTCATCTTCATCATCATCAGCATCTTTGACATCAACTTCTTCACCTTATTCATCTTCTTCTTCATCTTCTACCTATTTTTTTTATTACATTCTTCATATTCATTTTATTCAACTATTATTATTCTTCCTATTCTACTTCTTCATCATATTCTCATTTGTGACAGGCATTCCCGTAGTTGTTATATATAAAAGTTTGAAGATTACACCTTCCGTTCTGCCTGTCACAAAAGTTACATTTGTCCGCGTTCAGTTTGGCCTGCAGCATCAGGCTTTATCCAGGGGCACCACGAGGAGGAACGGACTCACTCCCAAACACTGCTTAGTCTTCTTCTGCTTATAATTTAGATAATATATTTTGCTCTGATTATTAGGCTTATGCTTAATGTTCTTCTGCTCTTTGTTCTGCAGCCTCTTGTTCTTCTGCTTCTCGGTCTTCCATGTCGTCGTCTCCAGGGTCGTCGTCTCCAGGGTCGTCGTCTCCGCCGTCGTCGTCGTTGTTGTCGTTATCGTGGTGGTCTTCAGGGTCGTTGTCTCCAGGGTCGTCGTCATCTCAGTGGTTGTCGTCTCTGGTGTCGTCGTCATCTTAGGGGTGGTCTTCCGGGTCGTCGTCTTTAGGGTCTTGAACTTGGAAATGTAGCAGAAGGTACAAGAAGGCTGAGAAAATGCCGAGAACCAGCTGATGGAACTGGAACTCGGATGGCTACCCGAAGGTCCAAGAGCCAATGGAACTACCGAGGACCAGCTGACGTTACTGGAACCCGGTTACTAAGCAGGAGGTACCCGTGCTAAAAAGCACTACCAAGGACCGCCTGACGTTGGCGGAACTCGGGTATCCAGAAGGAGGCACCTAAGCCAAAGGCTCTGCCCGGAACCAGCTGACGTTACTGGAACCAGGATGGGGAGCAGAAGGTACAAGAGCAAAAGACACTGCCGAGAACCAGCTGACGGTACTGGAACCCGGATGGGTAGCCGAAGGTCCAAGAGCCAATGGAACTACCGAGGACCAGCTGACGTTACTGGAACCCGGTTACTAAGCAGGAGGTACCCGTGCCTGAAAGCACTACCAAGGACCACCTGACGTTGGTGAAACTCGGATACCCAGAGGGAGGCACCTAAGCCAAAGGCTCTGCCCGGAACCAGCTGACGGTGCTGGAACCAGGATGTGGACCAGAAGGTCCACAGGAGAGGAGAGAACAGCTAGGCCGCGAGGCTGCCGCAGTTACCGAACACCAACAGTCCTACAGGGGGAGCTTGGCCTACTGGCACTACAGAACCAGCCTTGATTGCCAATTCCCGCAGCCCACATAGGAAGCTCCTAAACTGGAGGCACCATGGAGTTGGCTAACCCGACCGCAACACGACGGGGCAACGTATAGGCGTCTAAGTGACCTTGACACTACCCGGAACCAGCTGACGGTGCTGGACCCAGGCTGGGCACGAGGGAGTACCCGTGACAAAGACACTGCCGAGAACCAGCTGACGGTACTGGAACCTGGATGCGTTGGCCAAGTATGCAAGAGCCAATGGCATGACCGAAGACCAGCTGACGGTGCTGGGACCCGGTTACTAAGCAGGAGGTACCCATGCTAAAAAGCACTACCAAGGACCGCCTGACGTTGGCGGAACTCGGATACCCAGAAGGAGGCACCTAAGCCAAAGGCTCTGCCCGGAACCAGCTGACGGTGCTGGAACCAGGATGTGGACCAGAAGGTCCACAGGAGAGGAGAGAACAGCTAGGCCGCGAGGCTGCCGCAGTTACCGAACACCAACAGTCCTACAGGGGGAGCTTGGCCTACTGGCACTACAGAACCAGCCTTGATTGCCAATTCCCGCAGCCCACATAGGAAGCTCCTAAACTGGAGGCACCATGGAGTTGGCAAACCCGACCGCAACATGACGGGACAACGTATTGGAGTCTAAGTGATCTTGACACTACCCGGAACCAGCTGACGGTGCTGGACCCAGGCTGGGCACGAGGGAGTACCCGTGACAAAGACACTGCTGAGAACCAGCTGACGGTACTAGAACCTGGATGCATTGCCCAAGTGTGCAAGAGCCAATGGCACCGAGGACCAGCTGACAGTGCTGGAACACAGTTACTAAGCTGTAGGTACCCGCGCTTAAAAGCACTACCAAGGACCGCCTGGCGTTGGCGGAACTCGGATACCCAGAAGGAGGCACCTAAGCCAAAGGCTCTGCCCAGAACCAGCTGACGGTGCTGGAACCAGGATGTGGACCAGAAGGTCCACAGGAGAGGAGAGAACAGCTAGTCCATGAGGCTGCCGCAGTTACCGAACACCAACAGTCCTACAGGGGGAGCTTGGCCTACTGGCACTACAGAACCAGCCTTGATTGCCAATTCCCGCAGCCCACATAGGAAGCTCCTAAACTGGAGGCACCATGGAGTTGGCTAACCCGACCGCAACACGACGGGACAACGTATTGGAGTCTAAGTGACCTTGACACTACCCGGAACCAGCTGACGGTGCTGGACCCAGGCTGGGCACGAGGGAGTACCCGTGACAAAGACACTGCCGAGAACCAGCTGACGGTATTGGAACCCGGATTTGGACCTATTCAAGATTGTCTTCCTAGAGCCACAACTAGCGGTGTTGGAGCAAAGGATAAGCAGGGGGAGCAGAGAATAGGCCGAAGCCTGCACTGGAGGGGAACAGCTGGCGTTGCTGAACCCCACTGACACAATGGCGGGTGTTTTTCTCGGTGCAGCCAGCACTTCCGGGCACCAACTGGCGGTGTTAGAGCCCAGGGTCAGAAGGAGGAGCAGAGTGTAGGCCGAAGCCTAGTAGAACCAATTTCAAAGGTAACCTTTAACCCCACCTCAGGTGTTACAAACTAGAAGAGCCACACCTTGTGCAGCAATAATGCTGCACAAGTAAAAGGTTGCTGTATGAATTTTTCTACTTGCACACGCTGAATGAAACACGTACATAATTTAGCCCATTATACAGTCAAACTGTATTGGAGGCGTGACTTGCCTTTTTAAGGAGACGCAGCACAGGTGTCAAAATTTACACCTAGGTGCTGGGCGCAGACTATTAAGCGTCGTTATTTGCTGTACAGGAGTCTGCGCTATTGTGTTTTCCCTTGGCCATGCGCTGTGAGCGCTGCCTGTCTTCTCACCATATTTCATGTCAGCCGGTGCGGTTAGCGATGGCCATGAATCCCAGACCCGCAGTGTCTTTTCATAAAGTCACACTGCAGGGCTGGGATTCATGGCCTTGCACAGTAAATATGTTCGCCGCTCACACATGTCCTTACACCTGCTTCAGACTGGGCGGCCTCAGCTGATCCCTTATCGCATGCCGCGGCCATGAGGCCGCACAGTCTGAAGAAGGCGGAAGGAGATGAGTGAAGACAGGCGAACATATGCACTGCACATGCCCATCAATCACACCCTCGCAGTCAAAATATATCAGACAATGAGGGTCGTTGTGTCGGGCAGGGCGGACGCACAGGCACAGCCAGCCAACCAATGATGTCAGAAGATGGGCACCGCTACCAAGGGGGGTGCTGCGTGTCATTAAAAAGGAAAGTCACACCTCAGGGACAATGTAATGGTCTCTAATGAGACACATTTTGTACGTGTTGAGTTCGACGTGTGTATGGAGAAAAAGTGAGCCACCTTGTACAAATGCAGCATTACCGCTGTACAAGGTGGCTGTTATGCATACAAACGCCTGTAGGGGGGTGGGCAGGGTCCCTTTAATTTCAGTTCAGGTGCCTGCGTGGCGTTTGCAGGACACGTTGCCGGCTACACAGCAGGGGAACAGCTGGCGTTGCTGAACCCCACTGACACATTGGCGGTTGTTTTTCTCTGTGCAGCTAGCACTTCCGGGCAACAACTGGCGGTGTTAGAGCCCAGGGTCAGCAGGAGGAGGAGAGGAGCAGAGTGTAGGCCGAAGCCTGCACTGGTGGCAGCTTTAGGTATGTTGTGCCAGCGTGGCTTGTGCTGGACACATTGCCGACTACACAGCAGGGGAACAGCTGGCGTTGCGGAACCCCACTGACACATCAGAGAGTGTTTTTTCTGTGTAGACAACACTTCCATGTGACAACTGACAGTGTTGAAACCCAGGGAATCAAAGAGGAGCAGAGTGTAGGCCGAAGCCTGCACTGGTGGCAGCTTTTGGTCTGTTGTGCCAGCGTGGCTTGTGCTGGACACGTTGCCGGCTACACAGCAGGGGAACAGCGTGCGTTGCTGAACCCCACTGAGACTTTGGCGGGTGTTTTTCTCTGTGCAGCCAGCACTTCCGGTCCCCAACTGGCATAGTTAGAGCCCAGGGTCTGCAGGAGGAGCAGAGTGTAGGCCGAAGCCTAGTTGAACCAATTTCAAAGGTAACCTTTAACCCCCCCTCAGGTGTTACAAACTACAAGAGCCACACCTTGTGCAGCATTAATGATGCACAAGTAAAAGGTTGCTCTATGAATTTTTCTCCTTGCACACGCAGAATGAAACACGTATACAATTTAGCCCATTATAAAGTCAAACTGTATTGGAGGCGTGACTTGCCTTTTTAAGGAGACGCAGCACAGGTGTCAAAGTTTACACCTAGGTGCTGGGCGCAGACTCCTAAGCGTCGTTATTTGCTGTACAGGAGTCTGCGCTCTTGTGTTATCCCTTGGCAATGCCCTGTTAGCGCTGCCCATCTTCTGACCTCATTTCATGTTGACCGTTGCGGTTAGCGATGCCCATGAATCCCAGACCCGCAGTGTCTTTTCAAAAATTCACACTGCGGGCCTTGGATTCATGGCCTTGTGCAGTAAATATGTTCGCCGCTCGCACATGTCCTTACACCTGCTTCAGACTGGGCGGCCTCAGCTGATCCCTTATCGCTTGCCGCGGCCATGAGGCCGCACAGTCTGAAGAAGGCGGAAGGAGATGAGTGAAGACAGGCGAAGATATACACTGCACATGCCCATCAATCACACCCTCGCAGTCAAAATATATCAGACAACGAGGGTCGTTGTGTCGGGCAGGGCGGACGCACAGGCGCAGCCAGCCAACCAATGATGTCAGAAGACGGGCACCGCTACCAAGGGGGGTGCTGCGTGTCAATAAAACGGAAAGTCACACCTCAGGGACAATGTAATGGTCTCTAATGAGACACATTTTGTACGTGTTAAGTTCGACGTGTGTATGGAAAAAAAGTGAGCCACCTTGTACATATGCAGCATTACCGCTGTACAAGGTGGCTGTTATACATATAAACACCTGGGGGGGGCAGGTTCTCTTTAATTTCAGTTCAGGTGCCTTCGTGGCGTTTGCAGGACACGTTGCCAGCTACACAGCAGGGGAACAGCTGGCGTTGCTGAACCCCACTGACACATTGGCAGGTGTTTTTCTCTGTGCAGCTAGCACTTCCGGGCACCAACTTGCGGTGTTAGAGCCCAGGGTCAGCAGGAGGAGAGGAGCAGAGTGTAGACCGAAGCCTGCACTGGTGGCAGCTTTAGGTCTGTTGTGTCTGCGTGGCGTTTGCAGGACACGTTGCCGGCTACACAGCAGGGGAACAGCTGGCGTTGCGGAACCCCACTGACACATCAGCGAGTGTTTTTTCTGTGTAGACAACACTTCCAGGTGACAACTGACAGTGTTGAAACCCAGGGAATCAAAGAGGAGTAAAGTTTAGGCCGAAGCCTGCACTGGAGGCAGGAAAATATCTGTTATTGTGCCAGCGTGGCTTGTGCTGGACACGTTGCCGGCTACACAGCAGGGGAACAGCTGGCGTTGCTGAACCCCACTGACACATTGGTGGGTGTTTTTCTCTGTGCAGCTAGCACTTCCGGGCAACAACTGGCGGTGTTAGAGCCCAGGGTCTGCAGTAGGAGCAGAGTGTAGGCCGAAGCCTGCACTGGAGCAAGTTGAAAGGGAACCTTTAACCCCCCCCCCAGGCATTTGTTGCTGAAAGAGCCATCTTGTACAGCAGTAATACTGCAAAAGGAAAAAGGTGGCTCTTTAAATTATGCTCCTTGCAAACGCTGAACTACACACTCATATAATGTGTCCCGTCCCCTCACACCGTTAAACCGTCCCGGAGGTGGGACTTTCCTTTGTAATGTGACACAGCACAGCCATCATTCCAACCCCCTTGGTGCCGTGCGCCGCCTCCTCAGAGTTGTTTGATTCTGTCACAGAGCCCGCGCTGTAATGTTATCCTTTGGCCATGCACACTTAGTGGTGCCCGTCTTCTGACATCATTTAGGTGTCAGGCTGGCAGTGCCTGTGCGTCCAAGCTGCCCGAGATCCAACCTCGCAGTGTCATCTAATGTAATCCCACTGCGGGCCTGGGATCCATGGGCATGCGCAGTGCATATTATCGCCTCTCCCTCCCCTCCTTCCTGCTTCTTCAGACTGTGCGGCGTCACGGCCGTGGCATGCAATTAGGGATCAGCTGACGCCGCCTAGTCTGAAGAAGCGGGAAGAAGGGGAGTGAGAGGCTAGTATATGCACTGCGCAAGGCCATGGATCCCAGGCCCACTGTGGGATCACATTAGACGACACTGCGAGGTGGGATTTCGGGCAGCGTGGACGCACAGGCGCAGCCAGGCCGACAACAAATGATGACAGAGGACGGGCAGCGCAAACTGTGCATGGCCAAGGGATAACATAACAGCGCAGGGTCCGTGACAGAATCAAACAACACTAAGGAGGCGGCGCACGGAGCCAAGGGGGTAGGAATGACGGCTGTGCTGCGTCACATTACAAAGGAAAGTCCCACCTCCGGGACGGTTTGACGGTGTGAGGCGACACATTACATGAGTGTGTAGTTCAGCGTTTCCAAGGAGCATAATTTAAAGAGCCACCTATTCCTTGTGCAGTATTAGGGCTGCACAAGGTGGCTCTTTCAGTAACAAACGCCTGGGGGGGAACAGGTTACCTTACGTTTTAGTTGTGCCAGCGTGGCGGTCGCAGGACACATTGCCGGCTACACAGCTGGGGATCAGCTGACGTTACTGAAACCCAATAACAGAGGAGCGACTGTTGACTGTGCAGACAGCACGTCCAGGCACCAATTGGCGGTGTTAGAGCCCAGGGACAGCAGGAGGAGAAGATTGGAGGTATTGCCGCACACACAGCTGGGGATCAACTGACGTTACTGAACCCCAATAACAGAGGAGCGACTGTTGACTTAAGTGTTAAGTTCTGCGTGTGCAAGGAGCTAAACTAAAAGAGCTACCTTTTCCTTGTGCAGCATTACTGCTGCACAAGGTGGCTCTTTCAGTAACAAACGCCTTACATTTAGGTTGTTGTGCCAGCGTGGCGGTCGCAGGACACTTTGCCGGCTACACAGTTGGGGATCATACTGGGTCGTATGTTTTGACTGTGCAGCCTGCACTTCTGAGACGCAACTGGCGGTGTTGGAGCCCAGGAATTGCAGTTCAGGTGGTAGAAAGATGAACACATCAGGAGACCTGGATGACACCCAATTACTTAATCAGGCAGAGGAGTGGCGAATTCCTGCAAGATCCAGGCCTGGTTCATTTTCAGAAAAGTAAGCCGGTCAACGTTATCGGAGGATAGTCGCATGCGACGGTCTGTTAGTACACCACCTGCGGCACTAAAGACACGTTCTGATAAGACACTAGCCGCAGGGCAAGCCAGCACCTCCAATGCATACTAGCTTAGCTCTGGCCATGTATCCAGCTTAGAGACCCAAAACTTGAAAGGGGAAGAGCCGTCTGGGAGTACAGTAAGAGGGCAAGACATGGAGTCTGTCACCATCTGACGGAACCGTTGCCTCCTGCTGACTGGAGCCACCGGTGATGGTGTAGACATTTGGGGCGGGCACACAAAAGTTTTCCACAGTTGGGCCATACAGGTCTTGCCTTGGGCAGAGGCACTGCTTCTGCTCCCTCTTTGTGCAGAGCCTCCTCCACTGCCTCGACGCACTGAGCTGCTTTGTAAAGCACTAGCAGCACTCCTCTCAGTTGGACTGTTGAAGATGATGGAATTCACCAGTGTGTCGTGGTACTCCCGCATTTTACGCTCCCGGGTCAATGCTGGGATGAGGTTTTGGACGTTGTCCCGGTAGCGAGGATCGAGGAGGGTGTACACCCAATAATCAGGCATGTTGAGAATGTGGTCGATGCGGTGGTCGTCTCTCAGGCACTGCAACATGAAATCAACCATGTGCTGTAGACTGCCAACTGGCCCAGAAACGCTGTCCCCTGCTTGAGACATGATCTCTGCCCGCTCTTCATCACCCCACCCTCGCTGTACACACTGACCACTGGACAATTGTGTAGCTCCCTCCTCTGGATGGAGCTCTTCCTCCTCCATTGACTCCTCCTCATCCTCCTCACAACGTGTCCCCTGCCTACCCCTTTGTGAGGAACCACGTGGCGCTGACTGTCCAGAAGCTGATGGAAAAGGTGACTCCTCATCCTCCACCTCTTCCGCAACATCATCCATTAATGCTTGCAGTGTTTGTTGAAGCAGGCAGATAAGGGGGACAGTCATGCTGACTAGTGCATCATCTGCACTTGCCATCCGCGTGGAATAATCGAAAGAACGCAAAACCTGGCAGACGTCCTTCATAGTGGCCCACTCTCTGGTTGTGAAGTCTGATCGGCGCTGACTGCGACTTCTTTGCGCCTGATGCA
The DNA here is from genome assembly GCF_032444005.1 of Ranitomeya imitator. Lineage (NCBI taxonomy): Eukaryota > Metazoa > Chordata > Amphibia > Anura > Dendrobatidae > Ranitomeya > Ranitomeya imitator. The sequence continues at coordinate 571,288,969 of NC_091282.1, read as the reverse complement.
GCTGGTACTCCATTACTGCTTGCTGCTGCTCACACAACTGCTCCAACATATGTAACGTGGAATTTCACCTGGTAGGTAGGTCACATATGATGCGATGTTCCGGAAGGCGGAATCGGCGCTGCAGAGCAGCAATGTGGGATCTTGCCAAGCTGGAGTGCCGCAAGTGAGCACACTCTAGGCGGGCCTTGTGCAGCAGTGCATCAAGATCCGGATAGTCCCTCAGAAAACTCTGCACAACCAAATTGAGCACATGATCCAGACATGGGATGTGAGTGAGGTTGCCAAGGGCCAAAGCTTCCACCAGATTTCGGCCATTGTCACACACTACCATGCCTGGCTGGAGATTCGCTGGCACAAACCACACATCGCTCTCCTGCTTGATGGCATTCCATAGCTCCTGCGCTGTGTGGCTTCGATTCCCCAAAGAAACTAATTTCAAGACGGCCTGTTGACGTTTGGCCACGGCTGTGCTCATGTCGGTCGTAACAGGTAAACGTTCACGGGTCCATGTGGAGTTGGACTGTGATGGCTCCTGCAGCGATGATTCTGAGGAACTTGTGTATGGGGAGGAGTCAATGCGTACAGACTGGATTCCTGCAATCCTTGGAGTGGGCAGGACACGTCCTGCGCCACTCGCACGATCTGTACCCGGCTCAACAACATTAACCCAATGGGCAGTGAGGGAAAGGTATCACCCCTGTCCATGTTGACTGGTCCACGCATCGGTGGTGAGGTGGACCTTGCTACTGACGGCGTTCCCTCCACATGCTTGTGCAGGGCAGGGACGGCTTGCCTGCTGAAGTAAAAGCGGCTGGGCACCTTGTACTGTGGGACTGCCAATGCCATCAAGTCACGGAAGCTGTCAGTCTCCACCAGCCTGAATGAGAGCATTTCCAGTGACAGAAGTTTGGCAATGCCTGCATTCAGAGCCTGTGCTCGGGGGTGGTTTGCCGAGAATGGCCGCCTTTTCTCCCATGCCTGTACTACCGATGGCTGTAGACTAGGCTGGGAGTGTGAGGATGACTGGGAACGTGGTGCTGTGGGTGGAATTACACTAGGTCTCTGGACAACAGTGCCAGAGGTTCTTCCATGACGATCCTGGGAGGAAGCCGAACCAGCTGTGTGTGAGCTGGAGGAAGAGGCAACACGAGCTGAAGAGGTGGTAGCTGCCACTGTTGGTTGGCCTAGGTCTTCAGTGTGTTTTTGTAACTCCACCGCGTGCCTGGTCCGCACATGTTTCCACATATTTGTGGTATTGAGGTTGCTGACACTTTTCCCTCTTTTGACTTTCTGATGACACAGCTTGCATTTGACAAAACAAATGTCATCTGCAACTGTGTCAAAAAAGGACCAGGCACTGCAAGTCTTGGGAGCGCCCTTTTTGGCTTTTAGAAGAGACAGGCTCCTAACGGGTGCCAAAGTGGAGGCTACAGGCTCCGCAGTCTTCCCCCTCCCTCTCCCTCTTTGGCCCATTCGGGGAATCTCTTCCTCAGAGCTGCTCCCACCACCTTCCTGTTCCTCACGCCACGATGGGTCAAGGACCTCATCATCTCCACTACCCTCTGCCACCAACTACTCCTCCTGGGTAGTCTTGGCAGCACAGTACGCACCAGAAAGCGGCACCTGAGTTTCATCATCAGATGCGTACTGTGCTGTGGTCACCGGAGGCACTGGCCCACCCACCTCTTCAGAGTCAGAGAGACAAAGCTGTTGGGCTTCACTGCACACTGCCTCTTCTTCCATTTCTCCAATGCTGCTTGGCTGGTCCCCTGTTTCCAAGCCAAGAGATTCAGAGAACAGAAGTAGAGACGGCTCCTGTCCTGGGCTTTCTGACTGCCTGGCCAATTTGGCAGGTGGTGAAGAGACAGATGGCTGGTCTCCAGTGGTCTGTGCCTGAAAGGATGTGGCACTAATTGAAGTCGATGCTGATGCATTAGCTGCCATCCATCCGACAACGGCTTCAATTTGATCTTCACGCAGCAGTGGTGCACGGCGCTCTCCGGCAAAGCTGCGCATGAAAGACTGTTCCCTGCTGAAACTGGGTGATGATGAGTCACCGGTGCCCGCAGCAGGCACAGAATCACCACGTCCTCTCCCTGCTCCTCTCCCTGCTCCGCACCCACGCCCACATGCCTTACTCCCTGCCCTCTTCATCTTGGTTCACAGATAAAGATAAGCAGAAAAGTATTAAGGCCTTAGTGTGCTTATTCCTGAAATGCTCCTCCTAACAGGTGTAAGAAACACTAATTTTCTAAAGTGTGGACTAGACTTTATTAATGATAAAATGTGGCCTACACAAGTGTTAAGTGGTGTTTGGTGAACTTTACTTTTTTTTGGGGGGGGGCAGATCAGGCTACAGAGCGATTTTCACTCACACGGAGACCGTGCAGACAGCCGTAAACGGCGCTGCAAGGCCCAAAAACACTCCTCTAGGTTATCCCATGTAGTGTTTTTCCACAATTTAGCTGGAGACGGGTGGAAAGCCACTAATAGGAAATTTGAGAAAAAATGTGCAGCAGGCTGCACCATGAGCAAAAAAGGACAAGTTTTTTTACGGTATGAGACAGTGACGAACCCTGAGCTGAATACAACCGGCTGTGGCTGCACACAGACTACAGGGTGAGCTGCACTCACACGGAGACCATGCAGACAGCCGTAAACGGCGCTGCAAGGCTCAAAAACACTCCTCTAGGTTATCCCATGTAGTGTTTTTCCACAATTTAGCTGGAGACGGGTGGAAAGCCACTAATAGGAAATTTGAGAAAAAATGTGCAGCAGGCTGCACTATGAGCAAAAAAGGACAAGTTTTTTTACGATATGAGACAGTGACGAACCCTAAGCTGAATACAACCGGCTGTGGCTGCACACAGACTACAGGGCGAGCTGCACTCACACGGAGACCGTGCAGACAGCCATAAACGGTGCTGCAAGGCCCAAAAACACTCCTCTAGGTTATCCTATGTAGTGTTTTTCCACAATTTAGCTGGAGACGGGTGGAAAGCCACTAATAGGAAATTTGAGAAAAAATGTGCAGCAGGCTGCACTATGAGCAAAAAAGGACAATGGATAGAACTGTATGAGGCAGTGTGAACCCCCCCTGAGCTGAATACAACCGGCTATGGCTGCACACAGACTACAGAGTGAGCTGCACACACACACACACACAAGAGAGACCTTGCAGAACGCTGTTAAAACAGTGCTGCAAGGCAAGAGCAAGGTGAACAGTGAACACAGCGGTTGCTAAATTAGCCTGGGAAAAGCGCAATGAAGCAATTCGCTATCTCAACTGGCCCTCAGTTAGAACACAGCGTCCTGTCCCTAACTGAAATCACAGCAGAGTGAGCACAAAATGGCGGCAAGCGTTTTTTATAGTGCATCATGACATCATTTCAGCAGCCAATCACAGCCTTGCCAGTAGTTACATGCCCACCATGCTAAACAGGATGTGCCCACACTTCCATTCATTCCTCATTGGCTGCTGCGTGCAGTTTGATTTCTGGGAACTTCTGATTCCGGTATCCGATATGCGGTAAATATCGGAAATCTGTATCGGAATTCCGATACCCCAAATATCGGCCGATACCCGATACTTGTGGTATCGGAATGCTCAACACTACCCCATAGTCTTCGTTTTTCCAATCTAAATAGCCCCAAGTGTAATAACTTATCTTGGTATTGCAGACCCCCCAGTCCTCTAATAACCTTGGTCGCTCTTCTCTGCACCCGCTCCAGTTCAGCTATGTCTTTCTTATACAACGGAGACCAGAACTGTGCACAGTATTCTAAGTGTGGTCAAACTAGTGACTTGTATAGAGGTTAAATTATGTTCTCCTCATGAGCATCTATGCTTCTTTTAATGTATCCCATTATTTTATTTGCCTTTGTAGCAGCTGCCTGACACTGGCCACTGAATATGAGTTTGTTATCCACCCATACACCCAGGTCTTTTTCATTGACGGTTTTGCCCAGAGTTTTAGAATTAAGCACATAATTATACATCTTATTACTTCTACCCAAGTGCATGACCTTACATTTATCCCCATTAAAGCTCATTTGCCATTTTTCAGCCCAAGCTTCTAGTTTACATAAATCATCCTGTAAGATAAAATTCTCCTCCCCTGTATTGATTACCCTGCAGAGTTTAGTGTCATCTGCAAATATTGAAATTCTACTCTGAATGCCCCCTACAAGGTCATTAATAAATATGTTAAAAAGAAGAGGGCCCAACACTGACACCTGTGGTACCCCACTGCTAACCGTTACCCAGTCCGAGTGTGCTCCATTAATAACCACCCTTTGTTTCCTATCCCTGAGCCAGCTTTCAACCCACTTACACATATTTTCCCCTATCCACATTATTCTCATTTTATGTATCAACCTTTTGTGTGGCACTGTATCAAAAGCTTTTGAAAAGTCCATATACACTACATCCACTGGGTTCCCTTGGTCTAGTCCGGAACTTACCTCTTCATAGAAACTGATCAAATTAGTCTGACATGAACGGTCCTTAGTAAATCCGTGCTGATACTGGGTCATGAGGTTATTCCTCTTCAGATACTCCAGCATAGCATCCCTTAGAATGCCCTCCAGGATTTTACCCACAGTAGAGGTTAAGCTTACTGGCCTATAATTTCCGAGTTCAGTTTTTGTCCCCTTTTTGAATATTGGCACCACATTTGCTATACGCCAGTCCTGTGGTACAGGCCCTGTTATTATGGAGTCTTTAAAGATTAAAAATAATGGTCTGTCAATTACTGTACTTAATTCCTGCAGTACTCGAGGGTGTATCCCATCCGGACCTGGAGATTTGTCAATTTTAGTGATTTTTAGACGCCGCCGCACTTCCTGCTGGGTTAAGCAGGTGACATTTAATTGGGAATTTTTATCTCTAGTCATTTTGTCTACCATGGGATTTTCTTTTGTAAATATTGATGAAAAAAAGTCATTTAGCATATTGGCTTTTTCCTCATCCTCATCCACCATTTCACCCAGACTATTTTTAAGGGGGCCAACACTATCATTTTTTAGTTTCTTATTATTTATGTAGTTAAAGAATATTTTGGGATTATTTTACTCACTCTGGCAATGAGTCTCTCTGTCTCAATCTTTGCTGCCTTGATTTGCTTTTTACAGAATGTATTTAATTTTCTGTATTTATTTAATGCCTCCTCACTACCTACTTCCTTTACTTCTCTAAATGCTTTCTTTTTGTCACTTATTGCGCCCCTTACAGCTCTATTTAGCCATATTGGTTTCCTCATATTTGTAGTATGTTTATTCCCATACGGTATATACTGTGTACAGGTCCTATCCAGGATGCTAATAAACGTCTCCCACTTTCTTTGTGTATTTTTGTGTCTCAGGATATCGTCCCAGTTAATTGCACCAATATCCTCTCTCATCCTTTGGAAATTTGCCCTCCTGAAGTTTAGTGTCCTTGTAACCCCTCTATTACACATCTTTTTAAAGGATACATGAAAACTTATTTTTTTGTGATCACTATTCCCCAAGTGACCCCCAACCCTTATATTTGATATGCGGTCTGGCCTTTTGGTTAATATTAGGTCTAGCAGTGCCCCCCTTCTTGTTGGGTCCTGAACCAGTTGCGAAAGGTAATTGTCTCTCATAGTTGTCAAAAACCGATTACCTTTGCTGGAACTGCAGGTTTCTGTTCCCCAATCTATTTCAGGGTAGTTGAAGTCCCCCATAATAATGACTTCCACTTGAGTCGCAGCTTCATCTATTTGCTTTACGAGGATATTCTCCATTGCTTCCATTATTTTTGGAGATTTATAACAGTTAATTACATTAATCAGTAATTTATTATTTTTTTCCCCCTCCCCTTATCTCCACCCACAGGGATTCTACATTTTCATTAAATTTACCTATATTATCACGCAGGATGGGTGTTAAGCACGATTTTACATATAGACACACCCCACCCCCTCGCTTATCTGTACGGTCATTTCTGAACAGGCTATAGCCCTGCACGTTAACAGTCCAGTCATGGCTCTCATCCAGGCATGTTTCAGATATCCCCACCATGTCATAATTATGCTCCAACAACATTAATTCTAATTCGTCCATTTTGTTGGCGAGGCTTCTGGCATTAGTATACATGCACTTGATGTTCCTCTCTGTACCTCTATTCTTTCTTAAATTATTAACTGTTCTAACCCCACCCCCCATGCCACCGCCACCCCCAACTTCCTTATTTGTGCCCAGGTCTCTGTCTGCACTATCTTCCCCTCCTATAAATTGAATATCCTCCCCCCCAATCCCTAGTTTAAACACTCCTCCAACCTTCTAGCCATTTTCTCCCCCAGCACCCCATTGAGGTGCAGTCCATCCCTAGCATAGAGCCTGTAACCAACTGAGAAGTCGGCGCAGTTCTGCAGGAACCCAAACCCCTCCTTCCTACACCAATTCTTGAGCCACTTATTAACCTCCCTAATCTCCCGTTGCCTCTCTGGCGTGGCATGTGGTACAGGCAGTATTTCGGAAAATACCACGTTGGAGGTCCTTGCTTTCAGCTTGCAGCCTAATTCCCTGAAATCATCTTTAAGGACCTTCCACCTACCTCTAACTTTGTCATTTGTGCCAATGTGCACCATGACTGCTGGGTCCTCACCAGCCACTCCCAGTAGTCTGTCCACCCGATCAGCGATGTGTCGGACTCGAGCACCAGGTAGGCAGCACACCGTTCGACGATCCCTGTCTTTTTGACAGATTGCCCTATCTGTTCCCCTAATAATTGAGTCCCCAACTACCAGCACCTGTCTGGCCTGCCCTGCTCTCCTATTTCCCTCCTTACTGGAGCAGTCACTCCTCTGGCTTTCAGAGGACATGCCTGGCTGCAGCAGTGCTACCCCTGTACTGGCACCCCCCTCATCTGCCAACTTAGCAAACTTATTGGGGTGTTCCAGATCAGGACTAGCCTCCCTGGCACTCTTCCCTCTACCCCGCTTCCTAACTGTCAAGCAGATTGCTGCTTCACTGTCCTGCAGCTCCATCCTACCATCCCCCCTCATCTATCCCAGTTGGCATCTGCTCAGTGAGCAGAAGACTCCTCTCCATATTGTCTATGGATCTCAGTGTTGCCAGCTGCACATTAAGATTCAGAATCTGGGTTTCCAAATGCACAACGTGCTCACATCTCGCACACAGCAGTATGCACCCTCGACCGGCTGATCAAGGATTGTATACATGTGGCAAGATGTGCACTGGATGGCATTAACAATAGTGGAGCACATTTCCTAATGGGGATTGCACCAGACAGAAAAGTTAAATAAAAAAATAAAAAATAAATACAAAGTATTAATAAAAAACAGACAGTAATTCCTCCCTTGGAAACTCCCTGAGTCCAAAGTCACTGAAACACAAGTCACACTTACCGCCGTTCACACTTACACTCAGGTGACATTCAGCTCGCTCACACTCGCTATGCTGAAGATTTATAGATTTTTTTTTCTCTAGTTCCCTTAACAGCAATCCACCTTGCTGTTCAAATGCACTTCCAAAAAGGACTTGAGCCCCAAACAGCTGCCCCTTATAAACCCTTAATTATGAGCCCCCACCCTAAGTTAACCCCTTATGAATATAGCTACTCCCAATTCAGCAACTCACACCAATTCACACAGGTATTTGTTAATGGTTTTCCAAATACCTCTTCACTGAATCACAAGTCACACTTACCACCGTTCACAGTTTCGCTCAGCTCACACTCGCTATGCTGAAGATTTATAGATTTTTTTTTCTCTAGTTCCCCTCAACAGCAATCCACCTTGCTGTTCAAATGCACTTCCAAAAAGGAAGTTGTATAGAGGAGTTGGAGGAAAGAGGAGTGGGAGCAGAGAGTGGGGCCGTGCAGCCACATGTGGTGCTGCAGCTCCAGGACAGAAGAGAACCAGACGGGTTGCATTGATAGCAAGTGTGAGAGGGGTGAAGCAAAGGAGAACAAAGGAGTTCGGAGGGGAACCGTGACCAGGCACCCTCTGAGCTGAAGGGCAAGAACCGGGCACCGGGAGCACGAAGCTGTGTATTACTTCACGTCCCACAGCAGAACCGGAGGGCAGGAGACTTTATGTAGTCTGTCCGCACCCACAGCCAAAGGTTCAGCAGTACACAGAGCCCGAGTCATAATAGAGACCCTGTAAAAAGGCTCGCATTGCCCTACATAGGGCACTGTCCCAGGACAGGAAAGTGAGGACCTTGTAAGGGAAACACAGGCAGCATAAAAGCGTGAGAAGGAAGGCTTACGAACCTCAACTGGGAGAGGGATCAACCATTGCCTCAAGGCTGACTGGACCACACCAACACCTGTTGCTGGTACCCTGGACTGTGACTGTCTACATCAGTAAACCAGGTAAAGAGACTTCAACCCTGTGTCCTCCATTTATTTCTGGCACCACACCATCCTTGCCAAACACATTGGGAGCCCTGGGGATGCAGCTTCACCTGAGGGAAGCCATAACATCCCTGCTGTCGTAATAGCACCCCAGAGGACCCCTAACAGCAGCGTCGGTCACCCCTAACTGAGTACCCTTTTACTTGGGCGCCCAGGGCCACGGACCATATCATCGCCGCCGTGACACATCCCTTTAAGTACCGGACCCAGTAGTGAGTATCCCACGGCCCTGGCGTGCGTTCCACTTCCAAAGCGGAGAAGTCCTGAAATATGAGAAGAGAGTGACCCTCATATTTCAATAAGGATGCGGCTCAAAACACCCGGTGCAGTTGCATTTTGCCCTGGCAGTTGAGTAACTTAAAAATTATACGGCGCGGGTGGGCTTTTCGATCGGAATGCTCAGGTCCAGTTCTGTTTGCTCGTTCCACTACCATGAAGTCAGGCAGGTCAGGCAGATTGAGAGCCCGCAGCATCCAAGAGGGAGTAAAGTGATGAACGTCTTTCACTGACTCTGGGATGCCAATGATAAAGAGTTTCAACGACTCCGATTCATCAAATTTTTCCTGGAGCTGCTCTATTGCATGGTCTCTGTCCTTTACTTGAGCAGCGTGGGATTGTATAGTATCCTCCAAATCAGAAATCCCTGCCGTTGAGATTTTACTGATGTGTTCAGTCAACTGGGATGTGATTGTTTCCAGCGAGGATTGGAAAGACTAAAGTCTGGCATCAATCGCCGGCATGAGTTTCATCGTAATAGAAGCGGCAGTGGCTTGCAGAGATTCCTCAGACATGGAAGCATTAGGGTATGTGCACACAATGCGGATTTGGCTGTGATCCGCAGCAGATTTGGCCCTGCGGATCCGCAGTAGTTTTCCATGCGGTGTACAGTACCATGTAAACCTATGGAAAACCAAATCCGCAGTGCACATGCTGTGGAAAAATCCACGCGGAAACGTAGCAGATTATTTTCCTCAGCAAAAATCTGCACAAAATCTGCAGAAAACCTGCAGGAAATCTGCAGGTAAAATGCAGGTCATTTTACCTGCGGATTCTGCAGAATCCGTGTGGAAAAATCTGCAATGGAATCCGCAAAGTGTCAACATGCCCTTTAGAGACCGGTGTTTTAGGAGGAGATTTGGCCTCCCCCTATTTTGACAAGCAACCAAGCTAAAGCAGCAACTGGGGGCTTGTATTCTAAGGCTTGTACAGGACCAAGGATATTGCCTCCCTCAGCCCACAATAGCAACCCACAGCCACCCCAAAAAAGACACATCTATTAGATGCACCAATTCTGTTGCTTTGCATGGCTCTTTCCACTTGCCCTATGGTGGTTGCAAGTGGGGTTTATTTTTGTGGGGTTGATGTGACTTTTATATTGTCCACTGACATTGAAACCCACGGATTAGTAATGGAGAGGCATATTTATTATTTCTATAGTCATATTGTAAATAAACACACAGCCAATATAAAGTCCTTTATTTGAAATAAAAAGACACAGTTTTACTTTTTTTATTCAAAAATAACAAACATACTTACCTAACACTCATTGCATTGAAGCCATTGTCTCCTATAAAAAACAGAAAATTATAAATAACAAAAATACTCACCTAACACCCATTCCATTGAAGCCCTGGTCTCCTGTAATAAAACAAAAAAAAATAAAAAACAACCATATCTCTCACCCATCCGACGTTCTGTCCCACGCCGCAATCCATGCAATAGTTTTCAACTTGGATGGTGCCAAGATGCGAACGTCCAGGCTCAAAGCCATTGGAGAATGAGAAGCTGCGAGCGCAGCATCAGTGACTAGCAGTGACATTATCAACGTGACTGCAGGTCACTGAGGCTGCGCACCCAGCCGGGTCCCTCAACTGTGGTGATCTCTATGAGTTCAGCGCTGCACCAGGAGACTTTTTCTCACAGTGCTAGCGTTGACCTCAGTGACGTCACTGCAGTTCACTGTGAGATACACTCTTTCTGAGTCATTCTCTCCTGCTCTTCAGCATGATCAGTCGCCTCCGGCCACCGCTCATGCTGATGAACAAATGGCGCAAGATGGATTATGGCATGGGACAGAATGGATTCTTCCAATATTGGACAGGTGAGGGATATTGTTTTTTTTTTATTTTGTTTTAATTTTACACTTGAATACAACTCTCAACATTTTCCCCTGCTCGCGCTGGTTGCAGGCAGACCAGGGGACAATGACATGAGCTGTCTTCAGCACCTAGTGTCTGAGAACTGTGCCGGCTTTTCTTAGGCGCCAGTACGTGTGATACTGATGCAGCACACGGACGGCACATGCTTGCCACACGTATGTCACAAGTATGAAACACACATACACACAGACACTGATTTCTCCAGAACTGGTTTTTCCAGTACCGGAAATATCAGGATGTGTGAAAGAGCCCTAAGTGAGTTAAATAAATAAGTATCTTAAATCTGGTTCCTGCTATTGTTTTTTTTAATGAAAACAATGTTATCTAACTACTCTATGTTAATTACATGTACTATTTTTAGTTATTTATTTACTATAGGGTATATGCTCTTTTTTATTTTTGGTTCTGAATCTGTATGCAATTGTAGAATATCAGAATATCCTGGTTCAGATTTACTAGGCTATTAAATGTTGCTTTGTCTGCTTTTGGGTGACTGCTGTTTTGCCGATTGTAGCCGAATGAAAGCTAGCTTTAGCACATCAAGGCTGGCTGCATGTTCCAGTGGATAAAAGGAAGCTGCTTAAAGTCTGGAGAAAAGCTACTGACCTACTAACCTCTAGAGAGCTTGCTTTTATATGTCAAAGGTTTTACATTCTCTTTTATGTGTTGGGCAGTAAGGAAAATGTTCAGTTAAAGAATAAAACAATCAATAGTCAGAAATTTCATGTTGGGTTGTATCAAGTGAAAAATATTAATCTTTGCCTCTTACATAAAGCAAAGAGTGATCTTTGATAAGTCTTCATTTCTAAGACAAGGAATTGCATTTACAGCAATTATTTAATTGGCTATTACCAGTGCTGGCTTCACCTGCAGTCACAGCATGGCTATACCCATAAATAGTTTGTAGGGATTAGGATCTGTTGGGGTGGGTGATGCAAATGTTCATATAAACTGAATAATGAATATTCATATGCAAATGATATGTTCAGTCCTAGGGCCCCTGCTCTCCTCCATTTACACCTTTGGCCTGGGACAGCTCATAGAATCTCACGGTTTTCAGTATCATCTCTATGCTGATGACACGCAGATCTACATCTCTGGACCAGATATCACCACCCTACTAACCAGAATCCCTCAATGTCTGTCCACTATTTCATCCTTATTCTCCGCTAGATTTCTAAAAGTTAACGTGGACAAAACAGAATTTATCATCTTTCCCCCATCTCACGCAACCCCCCCAACAAACCTATCCATTAAAGTAAACGGCTGCCCACTCTCCCCAGTCCCACAAGCTCGCTGCCTTCGGGTAATCCTTCACACTGATCTCTCCTTCAAACCGCATATCCAAGCCCTTTCCACTTCCTGCCACCTTCAACTCAAAAATATTTCATGGATCCATACATTCCTAAACCAAGAATCTGCAAAAACCGTAGTTCATGCCCTCATCATCTCCCACCTCGACTACTGTAACCTCCTGCTCTGTGGCCTCCCCTCTAACACTCTTGCACCCCTCCAATCTATTCTAAACTCTGCTGACCGACTAATCCACCTGTCCCCCGCTATTCCCCGGCCTCTCCCCCTGTCAATCCCCATTGCCCAGAGACTCCAGTACAAAACCCTAACCATGACATTCAAAGCCATCCACCACCTGTCTCCTCCATACATCTGTGACCTCGTCTCCTGGTTCTTTCCGGCACGTAACCTCCGATCCTCACAAGATCTCCTTCTCTACTCCCCTCTTATCTCCTCTTCCCACAATCGCATACAAGATTTCTCTCACGCATCACCCCTAGTCTGGAACTCTCTACCACAACATATCAGACTCTCGCCTACCATCGAAACCTTCAAAAAGAACCTGAAGACCCACCTCTTCCGACAAGCCTACAACCTGCAGTAACCACGGATTGACCAAACTGACAAAAGACAAATGTGTAAGTCAGGTCAGGATCCGGGGTCAAAATGTCAGGAGATAGTGGATCAAAGCAAAAGCACAAGACAAAGTGGTAGTCAGTAGTGTTGAGCGATACCTTCCGATATCGGAAAGTATCGGTATCGGATTGGATCGGTCGATATTCAAAAAATATCGGATATCGCCGATACCGATACCCGATCCCAATGCAAGTCAATGGGACCAAAATATCGGAATTAAAATAAACCCTTTCTTTCCTTGTAGGTTCATTCTACATGAAGGAAAACAACAAAGAATAATGCAGGATGTATTTGGGGAGGTGGCGGAGACATTAAAGTCATAGAGGTTTAGCGCAATCAAATAGAATAGCCTTTTTTTTTTTTAAAGACGTTCGTAGTGACAAAGATATTGACTATGTAATTTTTTTTTTATTTTGTCAGATATTGATATTTCACTATTCCACGCCCTTCCCCTTTTTTTTTTTTTTACTTTTCCCACACTTTCATCTTCATCATCATCAGCATCTTTGACATCAACTTTCTTCACCTTATTCATCTTCTTCTTCATCTTCTACCTATTTTTTTTTATTACATTCTTCATATTCATTTTATTCAACTATTATTATTCTTCCTATTCTACATATTCATTTTCTTCAACTATTATTATTCTTCCTATTCTACTTCTTCATCATATTCTCATTTGTGACAGGCATTCCCGTAGTTGTTATCTATAAAAGTTTGAAGATTACACCTTTCGTTCTGCCTGTCACAAAAGTTACATTTGTCCACGTTCAGTTTGGCCTGCAGCATCAGGCTTTATCCAGGGGCACCACGAGGAGGAACGGACTCACCCCCATACACTGCTTAGTCTTCTTCTGCATATAATTTAGATAATATCTTTTGCTCTGATATTAAGTGTTATGCTTAATGTTCTTCTGCTCTTTGTTCTGCAGCCTCTTGTTCTTCTGCTTCTCGGTCTTCCATGTCGTCGTCTCCAGGGTCGTCGTCTCCAGGGTCGTCGTCTACGCCGTCGTCGTCTCCGCCGTCGTCGTCTCCGCCGTCGTCGTCGTCATCGGGGTGGTCTTCCGAGTCGTCGACTTTAGGGTCTTCAACTTGGAAATGTAGCAGAAGGTACAAGAAGGCTGAGAAAATGCCAAGAACCAGCTGATGGAACTGGAACTCGGATGGCTACCCAAAGGTTCAAGAGCCTATGGAACTACCGAGGACCAGCTGATGTTACTGGAACCCGGTTACTAAGCAGGAGGTACCCGTGCTAAAAAGCACTACCAAGGACGGCCTGACGTTGGCGGAACTCGGATACCCAGAAGGAGGCACCTAAGCCAAAGGCTCTGCCCAGATCCAGCTGACGTTACTGGAACCAGGATGGGGAGCAGAAGGTACAAGAGCAAAAGACACTGCCGAGAACCAGCTGACGGTACTGGAACCCGGATGGGTAGCCGAAGGTCCAAGAGCCAATGGAACTACCGAGGACCAGCTGACGTTACTGGAACCCGGTTACTAAGCAGGAGGTACCCGTGCTAAAAAGCACTACCAAGGACCACCTGACGTTGGTGGAACTTGGATACCCAGAAGGAGGCACCTAAGCCAAAGGCTCTGCCCGGAACCAGCTGACAGTACTGGAACCAGGATGGGGAGCAGAAGGTACAAGAGCAAAAGACACTGCCGAGAACCAGCTGACGGTGCTGGAAACAGGATGTGGACCAGAAGGTCCACAGGAGAGGAGAGAACAGCTAGGTCGCGAGGCAGCCGCAGTTACCGAACCCCAACAGTCCTACAGGAGGAGCTTGGCCTACTGGCACTACAGAACCAGCCTTGACTACCAATTCACGCAGCCCACATAGGAAGCTCCTAAACTGGAGGCACCCTGGAGTTGGCTAACTCGACCGCAACACGACGGGGCAACGCATAGGTGTCTCAGTGAGTTTGACAGTACCCGGAAACAGCTGACGGTGCTGGAACCAGGCTGGGCACGAGGGAGTACCCGTGACAAAAACACTGCCAGGAACCAGCTGGCGGTGCTGGAACCCGGATGCGTGGCCCCAGTGTGCAAGAGCCAATGGCACGACCGAGGACCAGCTGACGGTGCTGGAACCCGGTTACAAAGCTGTAGGTGCCCGCGCTTAAAAGCACTAACAAGGACCGCCTGGCGTTGGCGGAACTCGGATACCCAGGAGGAGGCACCTAAGCCAAAGGCTCGGCCCGGAACCAGCTGACGGTGCTGGAACCAGGTGGTGGACCCCAAGGTCCACAGGAGAGGAGAGAACAGCTAGGCCGCGAGGCAGCCGCAGTTACCGAACCCCAACAGTCCTACAGGGGGAGCTTGGCCTACTGGCACTACAGAACCAGCCTTGAGTACCAATTCACGCAGCCCACATAGGAAGCTCCTAAACTGGAGGCACCCTGGAGTTGGCTAACTCGACCGCAACACGACGGGGCAACGCATAGGTGTCTCAGTGAGTTTGACAGTACCCGGAAACAGCTGACGGTGCTGGCACCAGGCTGGGCACGAGGGAGTACCCGTGACAAAAACACTGCCGGGAACCAGCTGGCGGTGCTGGAACCCGGATGCGTGGCCCCAGTATGCAAGAGCCAATGGCACGACCGAGGACCAGCTGACGGTGCTGGAACCCGGTTACTAAGCTGTAGGTGCCCGCGCTTAAAAGCACTACCAAGGACCGCCTGGCGTTGGCGGAACTCGGATACCCAGGAGGAGGCACCTAAGCCAAAGGCTCGGCCCGGAACCAGCTGACGGTGCTGGAACCAGGTGGTGGACCCCAAGGTCCACAGGAGAGGGGAGAACAGCTAGGCCGCGAGGCAGCCGCAGTTACCGAACCCCAACAGTCCTACAGGGGGAGCTTGGCCTACTGGCACTACAGAACCAGCCTTGACTACCAATTCATGCAGCCCACATAGGAAGCTCCTAAACTGGAGGCACCCTGGAGTTGGCTAACTCGACCGCAACACGACGGGGCAACACATAGGTGTCTCAGTGAGTTTGACAGTACCCGGAAACAGCTGACGGTGCTGGAACCAGGCTGGGCACGAGGGAGTACCCGTGACAAAAACACTGCCGGGAACCAGCTGGCGGTGCTGGAACCCGGATGCGTGGCCCCAGTGTGCAAGAGCCAATGGCACGACCGAGGACCAGCTGACGGTGCTGGAACCCGGTTACTAAGCTGTAGGTGCCCACGCTTAAAAGCACTACCAAGGACCGCCTGGCGTTGGTGGAACTCGGATACCCAGGAGGAGGCACCTAAGCCAAATGCTCGGCCCGGAACCAGCTGACGGTGCTGGGACCAGGTGGTGGACCCCAAGGTCCACAGGAGAGGGGAGAACAGCTAGGCCGCAAGGCAGCCGCAGTTACCGAACCCCAACAGTCCTACAGGGGGAGCTTGGCCTACTGGCACTACAGAACCAGCCTTGACTACCAATTCATGCAGCCCACATAGGAAGCTCCTAAACTGGAGGCACCCTGGAGTTGGCTAACTCGACCGCAACACGACGGGGCAACGCATAGGTGTCTCAGTGAGTTTGACAGTACCCGGAAACAGCTGACGGTGCTGGAACCAGGCTGGTCACGAGGGAGTACCCGTGACAAAAACACTGCCGAGAACCAGCTGGCGGTGCTGGAACCCGGATGCGTTGCCTATTAAAGATTGTCTTCCTAGAGCCCCAACTAGCGGTGTTGGAGCAAAGGGTAAGCAGGGGGAGCAGAGTGTAGGCCGAAGCCTGCACTGGAGGCAGCTTTGTGTCTGCGTTGCGTTTGCAGGACACTTTGCCGGCTACACAGTGGGCGAACAGCTGGCGTTGCTGAACCCCACTGACACAATGGCGGGTGTTTTTCTCTGTGCAGCTAGCACTTCCGGGCAAAAACTAGCGGTGTTAGAGCCCAGGGGCAGCAGGGGGAGGAGAGGAGCAGAGTGTAGGCCGAAGCCTAGTTAAACCAATTTCAAAGGAAACCTTTAACCCCCCTCAGGTGTTACAAAGTACAAGAGACACACCTTCTGCAGTATTAATGCTGCACAAGTCAAAGGTTGCTCTATTAATTTGTCTACTTGCACACGCTGAATGAAAGACGTACACAATTTAGCCCATTCTACAGTCAAACTGTAGTGGAGGCGTGACTTGTCTTTTTAAGGAGACGCAGCACAGGTGTCCCAAATAACGCCTTGGTGCTTGGCGCAGCTTCCTGAGCGTTGTTATTTGCTGTACAGGAGTATGCGCTCTTGTGTTATCCCTTGGCAATGCCCTGTTAGCGCTGCCCGTCTTATGACCTCATTTCATGTTGGCCGGTGCGGTTAACGATGGCCATTAATCCCAGACCCACAGTGCCTTTTCATAAAGTCACACTGCGGTGCTGGTATTCGTGGCCTTGAGCAGTAATTATTTTCGCCGCTCACACACGTCCTTACACCTGCTTCAGACTGGGTGGCCTCATCTGATCCCTTATCGCATGCCGCGGCTATGAGTCCACCCAGTCTGAAGAAGGCAGAAGGAGATGAGTGAACACAGGCAAACATATGCACTGCACATGCCCATCAATCACACCCTCGCTGTCCAAAAAAATAAGACACCGAGGGGCGTTGTTTCGAGCAGGGCAGACGCACAGGCGCAGCCAGCTAACCAATGATGTCAAAAGAAGGGCAGCGCTACCAAGGGTGGTGCTGTGTATTATTAGAAAGGAAAGTCACACCTCAAGGACAGTGGAATGGTCTCAATGAGACACATTTTGTACGTGTTGAGTTCCACGTGGGCAAGGAGAAAAAGTCAGCCACCTTGTACAAATGCAGCAGTACTGCTGTACAAGGTGGCTGTTATACATAGAAACACCTGGGGGTGGGGGGCAGGCTCCCTTCAATTTCAGTTCATGTGCCTGCGTGGCGCTTGCAGGTCACATTGCCGGCTACACAGCAGGGGAACAGCTGGCGGTGCTGAACCCCACTAACACATTGGCTGGTGTTTTTCTCTGTGCAGCTAGCACTTCCGGGCAAAAACTAGCGGTGTTAGAGCCCAGGGTCAGCAGGAGGAGGAGAGGAGCAAAGTGTAGGCCGAAGCCTGCACTGGTGGCAGCTTTTGGTCGGCTGTGCCAGCGTGACTTGTGCTGGACACGATGCCGGCTACACAGCAGGGGAACAGCTGGAGGTGCTGAACCCCACTAACACATTGGCAGGTGTTTTTCTCTATGCAGCTAGCACTTCCGGGCAAAAACTAGCGGTGTTTGAGCCCAGGGGCAGCAGGAGGAGGAGAGGAGCAGAGTGTAGGCCGAAGCCTGCACTGGTGGCAGCTTTTGGTCTGTTGTGCCAGCGTGGCTTGTGCTGGACACGATGCCGGCTACACAGCAGGGAACAGCTGGCGGTGCTGAACCCCACTAACACATTGGCTGGTGTTTTTCTCTGTGCAGCTCGCATTTCCGGGCAAAAACTAGCGGTGTTAGAGCCCAGGGTCAGCAGGAGGAGGAGAGGAGCAGAGTGTAGGCCGAAGCCTGATTTAACCAATTTCAAAGGTAACCTTTAACCCCCCCCTCAGGTGTTGCAAGGTACAAGAGCCCCACCTTGTGCAGCATTAATGCTGCACAAGTAAAAGGTTGCTCTCTTAATTTTGCTCCTTGCACACGCTGAATAAAACACGTACACTATTTATCCCATTATACTGTCAAACAGTAGTGGAGGCGTGACTTGTCTTTTTAAGAAGACGCAGCACAGGTGTCAAAATTTACACGTAGGTGCTGGGCGCAGATTCCTGAGCGTTGTTATTTGCAGTACAGTAGTCTGCGCTCTTGTGTTATCCCTTGGCAATACCCTGTTAGCGCAGCCCGTCTTATGACCTCATTTCATGTTGGCCGGTGCGGTTAACGATGGCCATAAATCCCAGACCCACAGTGCCTTTTCATAAAGTCACACTGCGGTGCTGGGATTCGTGGCCTTGTGCAGTAAATATGTTCGCCGCTCACACATGTCCTTACACCTGCTTCAGACTGGGCGGCCTCAGCTGATCCCTTATCGCCTGCCACGGCCATGAGGCCGCACAGTCTGAAGAAGGCGGAAGGAGGGGAGTGAAGACAGGCGAAGATATGCACTGCTCGTGCCCATCAATCACACCCTCGCAGTCAAAATATATGAGACAACGAGGGGCGTTGTGTCAGGCAGTGCGGACGCACAGGCACAGCCAGCCAACCAATGATGTCAGAAGATGGGCAGCGCTAACAATGGGGGTGCTGCGTGTCATTAAAAAGGAAAGTCACACCTCAGGGACATTGTAATGGTCTGTAATGAGACACATATTTTACGTGTTTAATTCAACGTGGGCAAGGAGAAAAAATCAGCCACCTTGTACAAATGCAGCAGTACTGCTGTACTAGGTGGCTGTTATACATAGAAACACCTGGGGGGGTGGGGCCAGGTTCCCTTTAATTTCAGTTCAGGTGCCTGCATGGCGTTTGCAGGACATGTTGCCAGCTACACAGCAGGGGAACAGCTGGCGGTGCTGAACCCCACTGACACATTGACTGGTGTTTTTGTCTGTGCAGCTAGCACGTCCGGGCAAAAACTGGCGGTGTTATAGTACAGGGTCAGCAGGAGGAGGAGAGGAGCAAAGTGTAGGCCGAAGCCTGCACTGGTGGCAGCTTTTGGTCTGTTGTGCCAGCGTGGCTTGTGCTTAACACGATGCCGGCTACACAGCAGGGGAACAGCTGGCGGTGCTGAACCCAACTAACACATTGGCGGGTGTTTTTCTCTGTGCAGCCAGCACTTCCAGGCTACAACTGGCGGTGTTATAGCCCAGGGTCAGCAGGAGGAGGAGAGGAGCAGAGTGTAGGCCGAAGCCTCCACTGGTGGCAGCTTTTGGTCTGTTGTGCCAGCGTGGCTTGTGCTGGACACGATGCCGGCTACACAGCAGGGGAACAGCTGGCGGTGCTGAACCCCACTGACACAATGGTGGGTGTTTTTCTCCGTGCAGCCAGCACTTCCGGGCCCCAACTGGCGTAGTTAGAGCCCAGGGTCTGCAGGAGGAGCAGAGTGTAGGCGGAAGCCTACTTGAACCAATTTCAAAGGTAACCTTTAACCCACCCTCAGGTGTTACAATGTTGAAGAGCCACACCTTGTGCAGCAGTGAAGCTCCACAAGTTAAAGGTTGCTCTTTAAGTTTTGCTCATTGCACACGCAGAATGAAAGATGTACACAATTTAGCCCATTGAACAGTAGTTCAGTTCTGTATTGGAGGCGTGACTTGTCTTTTTAAGGAGACGCAGCACAGGTGCACATAAATAACGCCTTGGTGCTGGGCGCAGCCTCCTGAGCGTTGTTATTTGCTGTACAGGAGTCTGCGCTATTGTGATCCCTTGGCCATGCGCTGTGAGCGCTGCCTGTCTTCTCACCTCATTTCATGTTGGCCGGTGCGGTTAGCAATGGCCATGAATCCCAGACCCGCAGTGTGTTTTCAAAAAACCACACTGCGTGGCTGGGATTCGTGCCCTTGTGCAGTAAATATGTTTGCCGCTCACACATGTCCTTACACCTGCTTCAGACTGGGCGGCCTCAGCTGATCCCTTATCACCTGATAGGAGCAGAGTGTAGGCCGAAGCCTGCACTGGTGGCAGCTTTTGGTCTGTTGTGCCAGCGTGGCTTGTGCTGGACACGTTGCCGACTACACAGCAGGGGAACAGCTGGCGGTGCTGAACCCCACTGACACATCAGCTAGTGTTTTTTCTGTGTAGACAACACTTCCAGGTGGCAACTGACAGTGTTGAAACCCAGGGAATCAAAGAGGAGCAGAGTGTAGGCCGAAGCCTGCAGTGGAGCAAGTTGAAAGGGAACCTTTAACCCCCCCCCCCCCCAGGCATTTGTTGCTGAAAGAGCCATCTTGTACAGCAGTAATACTGCACATGGAAAATGGTGGCTCTGAAAATTATGCTCCTTGCAAACGCTGAAGTACACACTCATATAATGTGTCCCCTCACACCGTCAAACCATCCCGGAAGTGGGACTTTCCTTTGTAATGTGACACAGCACAGCCGTCATTCCAACCCCCTTGGTGCCGTGCGCCACCTCCTCAACGTTGTTTGGTTCTGTCACGGAGCCCGCGCTGTAATGTTATCCCTTGGCCATGCACAGTTAACGGTGCCCGTCTTCTGACATCATTTAGGTGTCAGGCTGGCAGTGCCTGTGCGTCCAAGCTGCCCGAGATCCAACCTCGCAGTGTCATCTAATGTAATCCCACTGCGGGCCAGGGATCCATGGGCATGCGCAGTGCATATCATCGCCTCTCACTCACCTCCTTCCTGCTTCTTCAGACTGTGCGGCGTCACGGCCGTGGCATGCTATTAGGGATCAGCTGACGCCGCCTAGTCTGAAGAAGCGTGAAGAAGGGGAGTGAGAGGCTAGTATATGCACTGCGCATGGCCATGGATACCAGGCCCACTGTGGGATCACATTAGACGACACTGCGAGGTGGGATTTCGGGCAGCGTGGACGCACAGGCGCAGCCAGGACGACAACAAATGATGTCAGAGGACGGGCAGCGCAAACTGTGCATGGCCAAGGGATAACATAACAGCGCAGGGTCCATGACGGAATCAAACAACGCTAAGGAGGCAGCGCACGGTGCCAAGGGGGTAGCAATGACGGCTGTGCTGCGTCACATTACAAAGGAAAGTCCCACCTCCGGGACGGTTGGACGGTGTGAGGGGACACATTACATGAGTGTGTAGTTCAGCGTTTGCAAGGAGCATAATTTCAAGAGCGACCTTTTCCTTGTGCAGTATTAGTGCTGCACAAGGTGGCTCTTTCAGTAACAAACGCCTGGGGGGGGAGGACAGGTCCCCTTACATTTTAGTTGTGCCAGCGTGGCGGTCGCATGACACGTTGCCGGATACACAGCTGGGGATCAGCTGACGTTACTGAACCCCAATAACAGAGGAGCGACTGTTGACTGTGCAGACAGCACTTCCAGGCACCAACTGGCGGTGTTAGAGCCCAGGGACAGCAGGAGGAGCAGATTGGAGGTATTGCCGCACACACAGCTGGGGATCAGCTGACGTTACTGAACCCCAATAACAGAGGAGCGACTGTTGACTGTGCAGACAGCACTTCCAGGCACCAACTGGCGGTGTTAGAGCCCAGGGACAGCAGGAGGAGCAGATTGGAGGTATTGCCGCACACACAGCTGGGGATCAGCTGACGTTACTGAACCCCAATAACAGAGGAGCGACTGTTGACTGTGCAGACAGCACTTCCAGGCACCAACTGGCGGTGTTAGAGCCCAGGGACAGCAGGAGGAGCAGATTTGAGGTATTGCCGCACACACAGCTGGGGATCATCTGACGTTACTGAACCCCAATAACAGAGTAGCGACTGTTGACTGTGCACACAGCACTTCCAGGCACCAACTGGCGGTGTTAGAGCCCAGGGACAGCAGGAGGAGCAGAGGAACAGAGTGTAGGCCGAAGCCTGATTGGAGCAAGTTGAAAGGGAACCTTTAAACCCCCCCCAAGACGTTTGTAGCTGAAAGAGCCATCTTGTGCAGCACTAAGGATGCAAAAGGAAAAGGTTGCTCTTTTAATTATGCTCCTTGCAAACACAGAAGTAAACACTAAAAATGTGTCCCCTTATACCGTAAAACCGTCCCGGAGGTGGGAATTTCCTTCGTAATGGGACGCAGCACAGCTGTCATTCCTATCCCCTTGGTGCCGTGCGCTGCCTCCTCAGCGTTGTTTTAAGCTGTCACGGAGCCTGCGCTGTTCTGTTATCCCTTGGCCATGCCCAATTAGCGCTGCCTGTCTTCTGACATAATTTGGTGTCAGGCTGTCAGTGCCTGTGCGTCCACGCTGCTCCAGATCTCACCTCGCAGTGTCGTCTATTGTAATCCCACTGCGGGCCTTGGATCCATGGACATGCACAGTGCATATCCTCGACTCTCACTCCCCTCCTTCCCTCTTCTTCAGACTGTGCGGCGTCACGGCCGTGGCATGCTATTAGGGATCAGCTCACGGCGCACAGTCTAAAGAAGGCGGAGGGAGATGGGCGAGAGCCCGAGGTGAAGATATGCACTGCGCATGCCCATGGATCCCAGGCTCGCAGTGTGATTCAATCAGAAGACACTGCGAGGCGGGTTCTCGGGCAGCGCGGGCGCACAGGCGCAGCCATCCTGACACCAAATTATGTCAGAAGACAGGCAGCGCAAACTGGCCATGGCCAAGGGATAACAGAACAGCGCAGGCTCCGTGACAGCTTAAAACAACGCTTAGGAGGCAGCGCATGGCACCAAGGGGGTAGGAATGACGGCTGTGCTGCGTTACATTATGAAGGAAAGTCCCAGCTCCGGGACGGTATAACGGTATCAGTGAACACATTTTATAAGTGTTAAGTTCTGCGTGTGCAAGGAGCTAAAATAAAAGAGCTACCTTTTCCTTGTGCAACATTACTGCTGCACAAGATGGCTTTTTCAGTAACAAACGCCGAGGGGGGTGGGGTGGAACAGGTTCCCTTACATTTAGGTTGTTGTGCCAGCGTGGCGGTCGCAGGACACATTGCCGGCTACACAGCTGGGGATCAGCTGACGTTACTGAAACCCAATAACACTGGGTCGTATGTTTAGACTGTGCAGCCTGCACTTCTGAGCCGCAACTGGCGGTGTTGGAGCCCAGGAATAGCAGTTCAGGTGGTAGAAAGATGAACACATCAGGAGACCTGGATGACACCCAATTACTTAATCAGGCAGAGGAGTGGCAAATTCCTGCGAGATCCAGGCCTGGTTCATTTTCAGGAAAGTAAGTCGGTCAACGTTATCGGAGGATAGTCGCATGCGACGGTCTGTTAGTACACCACCTGCGGCACTAAAGACACGTTCCGATAAGACACTAGCCGCAGGGCAAGCCAGCACCTCCAATGCATACTAGCTTAGCTCTGGCCATGTATCCAGCTTAGAGACCCAAAACTTGAACGGGGAAGAGCCGTCTGGGAGTACACTAAGAGGGCAAGCCATGTAGTCTGTCACCATCTGACGGAACCGTTGCCTCCTGCTGACTGGAGCCGCCGGTGATGGTGTAGACATTTGGGGCGGGCACACAAAAGTTTTCCACAGTTGTGCCATACTTGGCTTGCCTTGGGCAGAGGCACTGCTTCTGCTCCCTCTTTGTGCAGAGCCTCCTCCTCCACTGCCTCGACGCACTGAGCTGCTTTGTAAAGCACTAGCACCACTCCTCTCAGTTGGACTGGAGAAGATGATGGAATTCACCAGTGTGTCGTGGTACTCCCGTATTTTACGCTCCCGTGTCAACGCCGGGATGAGGTTTTGGACATTGTCACGGTAGCGAGGATCGAAGAGGGCGTACACCCAAAAATCAGGCACGTTGAGAATGTGGTCGATGCGGCGGTCGTCTCTCAGGCACTGCAACATGAACTCAACCATGTGCTGCAGACTGCCAACTGGCCCAGAAACGCTGTCCCCTGCTTGAGACATGATCTCTGTTGTGAATTCTGTGGCTGAGTTCACTTCTGTGGTCACAAGTGGTATTGCAGTCTCTGGGCTTCCTCCCTCAGGTGTTTTGGTGAGCTCGTTGGCTGCCTTGCTATTTAGCTCCACCTGAGTCTGTCTTCCTTGCTCCTTGTCAATGTTCCAGTGTTGGATCTGAGCTACTGCATCTTTCCTTGGGCCTGCTGCTCTGCTAGATAAGTGCTTCTAGTTTGTTTTCTGTTTTTTCTGTCCAGCTTGCTATTAACTTTTGCTGGAAGCTCTGAGAAGCAAAGGGGTGCACCGCCGTGCTGTTAGTTCGGCACGGCGGGTCTTTTTGCCCCTTTGCATGGTTTTCGTTTTAGGGTTTTTTGTAGACTGCATAGTTCTCTTTGCTATCCTCGCTCTGTCTAGAATATCGGGCCTCACTTTGCTGAATCTATTTCATTCCTACGTTTGTCTTTTCATCTTGCTAACAGTCATTATATGTGGGGGGCTGCCTATTCCTTTGGGGTATTTCTCTGAGGTAAGTCAGGCTTGTATTTCTATCTTCAGGCTAGTCAGCTCCTCAGGCAGTGCCGAGTTGCATAGGTAGTGATAGGCGCAATCCACTGCTGCTTATAGTTGTGTGAGGATAGATCAGGTACTGCAGTCTACAGAGATTCCACGTCTCAGAGCTCGTCCTATTGTTTTTGGTTATTGCCAGATCTCTGTATGTGCGCTGATTACTGCACGCTGTGTTGCCTGATTGCCAGCCATAACAGTACAAGGAGCCAACCCAATGATTCCCAATAGAGGGAAAAAAGAAATCCTGACAGCATTTTTTTTTCTTAGCTCTGTCTTCAGTCTTTTTTTTCCCCTAGGCATTAGAGTGCTTCAGGACACAGCTGTGGACATGGATATTCAGGCTCTGTGCTCCTCAATGGATAATCTCGTTGTAAATGTACAAAAGATTCAAGATACTATTGATCAGAAATCGATGCTAGAACCAAGAATTCCGATTCCTGATTTGTTTTTTGGTGACAGAACTAAGTTCCTGAGCTTCAGAAATAATTGTAAGCTATTTTTGGCCTTGAAACCTCATTCTTCTGGTAATCCTATTCAACAGGTTTTGATTATTATTTCTTTTTTGCGCGGCGACCCACAGGACTGGGCGTTTTCTCTTGCACCAGGAGATTCTGCATTGAGTAATGTTGATGCATTTTTCCAGGCGCTGGGATTGCTTTACGATGAGCCTAATCCAGTGGATCGGGCTGAGAAAAATCTGCTGGCTTTATGCCAGGGTCAGGATGATGTAGAAGTATATTGTCAGAAATTTAGGAAGTGGTCAGTACTCACTCTGTGGAATGAATCTGCACTAGCGGCTTTGTTCAGAAAGGGTCTCTCTGAAGCTCTTAAGGATGTAATGGTGGGATTTCCTATGCCTGCTGGTTTGAATGAGTCTATGTCCTTGGCCATTCAGATCGGTCGTCGCTTGCGCGAGCGTAAATCTGTGCACCATCTGGCGGTATTGTCTGAGAGTAAACCTGAGCCTATGCAGTGCGACAGGACGATGACTAAAGTAGAACGGCAAGAACACAGACGTCTGAACAGACTGTGTTTCTATTGTGGTGATTCTACTCATGCTATTTCTAATTGTCCTAAACGCACTAGGCGGTTCGATAGCTCTGCCGTTATTGGTACTGTACAGTCCAAATTCCTTTTGTCCATTACCTTAATGTGCTCTTTGTCATCGTATTCTGTCATGGCGTTTGTGGATTCAGGTGCTGCCCTGAATCTGATGGATTTGGATTATGCTAAACGTTGTGGATTTTTCTTGGAGCCTTTGCGGTGTCCTATTCCGTTGAGAGGAATTGATGCTACACCTTTGGCCAAGAATAAGCCTCAGTACTGGGCCCAGCTGACCATGTGCATTGCTCCTGCACATCAGGAAGTTATTCGCTTTCTGGTACTGCATAATTTGCATGATGTGGTCGTGTTGGGGTTGCCATGGCTACAAACCCATAATCCAGTATTGGATTGGAACTCTATGTCGGTAACCAGCTGGGGTTGTCAGGGAGTACATGGTGATGTTCCATTTTTGTCTATTTCGTCATCCATTCCTTCTGACATCCCAGAGTTCTTGTCGGACTTTCAGGATGTATTTGAAGAGTCCAAGTCTGATGCCCTACCTCCGCATAGGAATTGTGATTGTGCTATCGATTTGATTCCTGGTAGTAAATTCCCTAAGGGTCGTTTATTTAATTTGTCCGTACCTGAACACACCGCTATGCGCAGTTATGTGAAGGAGTCCCTGGAGAAGGGACATATTCGCCCATCGTCGTTACCATTGGGAGCAGGGTTCTTTTTTGTAGCCAAGAAGGATGGTTCGCTAAGACCGTGTATTGATTACCGCCTTCTTAATAAGATCACTGTTAAGTTTCAGTATCCCTTGCCATTGATTTCTGACTTGTTTGCTCGGATTAAGGGGGCTAGTTGGTTTACTAAGATTGATCTTCGTGGTGCGTATAATCTGGTGAGAATCAGGCAGGGAGATGAATGGAAAACGGCATTTAATACGCCCGAGGGTCATTTTGAGTATCTGGTGATGCCGTTCGGACTTGCCAATGCTCCATCTGTTTTTCAGTCTTTTATGCATGACATTTTCCGTGAGTATCTGGATAAATTCTTGATTGTTTACTTGGATGACATTTTGATCTTCTCAGATGATTGGGAGTCTCATGTGAAGCAAGTCAGAATGGTTTTCCAGGTACTGCGTGCTAATTCCTTGTTCGTGAAGGGATCAAAGTGTCTCTTCGGTGTGCAGAAAGTTTCATTTTTGGGGTTCATCTTTTCCCCTTCTACTATCGAGATGGATCCGGTTAAGGTTCAGGCCATCCAGGATTGGACTCAGCCGACATCTCTAAAAAGTCTGCAGAAATTCCTGGGCTTTGCTAATTTTTATCGTCGCTTCATCTGTAATTTTTCTAGCATTGCCAGACCATTGACCGATTTGACCAAGAAGGGTGCTGATTTGGTTAATTGGTCTTCTGCTGCCGTGGAAGCTTTTCAGGAGTTGAAGCGTCGTTTTTGCTGTGCCCCTGTGTTGTGTCAACCTGATGTTTCTCTTCCGTTCCAGGTCGAGGTTGATGCTTCTGAGATTGGTGCAGGGGCGGTTTTGTCACAGAGAGGTTCTGGTTGCTCAGTGTTCAAACCATGTGCTTTCTTTTCCAGGAAATTTTCTGCTGCTGAGCGTAATTATGATGTGGGCAACCGAGAGTTGCTGGCCATGAAGTGGGCATTCGAGGAGTGGCGTCATTGGCTTGAGGGTGCTAAGCATCGCGTGGTGGTTTTGACTGATCATAAGAACCTTACTTATCTTGAGTCTGCCAAGCGCTTGAATCCTAGACAGGCCCGTTGGTCGTTATTTTTTGCTCGTTTTGATTTTGTGATTTCATACCTTCCGGGCTCTAAAAATGTGAAGGCGGATGCTCTGTCTAGGAGTTTTGTGCCCGACTCTCCGGGGTTATCTGAGCCGGCGAGTATCCTCAAGGAAGGAGTCATTGTGTCTGCCATCTCCCCTGATTTGCGGAGAGTGTTGCAGAAATTTCAGGCTAATAAACCTGATCGTTGTCCGGCCGAGAAACTGTTCGTCCCTGATAGGTGGACTAGTAAAGTTATCTCTGAACTTCATTGTTCGGTGCTGGCCGGTCATCCAGGAATCTTTGGTACCAAGGAATTGGTTGCTAGATCCTTCTGGTGGCCATCTCTGTCGCGGGATGTGCATGCTTTTGTGCAGTCCTGTGGAATTTGTGCTAGGGCTAAGCCCTGCTGTTCACGTGCCAGTGGGTTGCTTTTGCCCTTGCCGGTCCCGAAGAGGCCTTGGACACATATTTCGATGGATTTCATTTCTGACCTTCCCGTTTCTCAAAAAATGTCGGTCATTTGGGTGGTCTGTGATCGCTTTTCTAAAATGGTCCATCTGGTGCCCTTGGTTAAATTGCCTTCCTCCTCTGATTTGGTGCCTTTGTTCTTCCAGCATGTGGTTCGTTTACATGGCATTCCTGAGAATATTGTTTCTGACAGAGGTTCCCAGTTTGTCTCGAGGTTCTGGCGAGCCTTTTGTGGTAGGATGGGCATTGACCTATCTTTCTCCTCGGCCTTCCATCCTCAGACTAATGGCCAGACCGAACGAACCAATCAGACCTTGGAAACATATCTGAGATGTTTTGTTTCCGCTGACCAGGATGATTGGGTGTCATTTTTGCCGTTGGCTGAGTTCGCCCTTAATAATCGGGCCAGCTCGGCTACCTTGGTCTCTCCATTTTTCTGCAATTCTGTGTTCCATCCTCGTTTCTCTTCAGGACAGGTTGAGTCTTCGGACTGTCCTGGTGTGGATTCTGTGGTGGACAGGTTGCAGCAGATCTGGACTCAGGTAGTGGACAATTTGACCTTGTCCCAGGAGAAGACTCAGCTTTTCGCTAATCGCAGACGCCGTGTGAGACCCCGACTTCGTGTTGGGGATCTGGTTTGGTTATCTTCTCGTCATATTCCTATGAAGGTTTCCTCTCCTAAATTTAAACCTCGTTTTATTGGTCCGTATAGGATTTCTGAGATTCTCAATCCGGTGTCTTTTCGTCTGATCCTCCCAGACTCCTTTTCCATACATAATGTATTCCATAGGTCGTTGTTGAGGAGATACGTGGCACCTATGGTTCCATCTGTGGAGCCTCCTGCCCCTGTTTTGGTGGAGGGGGAATTGGAGTATATTGTGGAGAAGATTTTGGATTCTCGTGTCTCTAGACGGAAACTCCAGTATCTGGTCAAATGGAAGGGTTATGCTCAGGAAGATAATTCCTGGGTTTTTGCCTCTGATGTCCATGCCCCAGATCTTGTTCGTGCCTTTCATGTGGCTCATCCTGGTCGGCCTGGGGGTTCTGGTGAGGGTTCGGTGACCCCTCCTCAAGGGGGGGGTACTGTTGTGAATTCTGTGGCTGAGTTCACTTCTGTGGTCACAAGTGGTATTGCAGTCTCTGGGCTTCCTCCCTCAGGTGTTTTGGTGAGCTCGTTGGCTGCCTTGCTATTTAGCTCCACCTGAGTCTGTCTTCCTTGCTCCTTGTCAATGTTCCAGTGTTGGATCTGAGCTACTGCATCTTTCCTTGGGCCTGCTGCTCTGCTAGATAAGTGCTTCTAGTTTGTTTTCTGTTTTTTCTGTCCAGCTTGCTATTAACTTTTGCTGGAAGCTCTGAGAAGCAAAGGGGTGCACCGCCGTGCTGTTAGTTCGGCACGGCGGGTCTTTTTGCCCCTTTGCGTGGTTTTCGTTTTAGGGTTTTTTGTAGACTGCATAGTTCTCTTTGCTATCCTCGCTCTGTCTAGAATATCGGGCCTCACTTTGCTGAATCTATTTCATTCCTACGTTTGTCTTTTCATCTTGCTAACAGTCATTATATGTGGGGGGCTGCCTATTCCTTTGGGGTATTTCTCTGAGGTAAGTCAGGCTTGTATTTCTATCTTCAGGCTAGTCAGCTCCTCAGGCAGTGCCGAGTTGCATAGGTAGTGATAGGCGCAATCCACTGCTGCTTATAGTTGTGTGAGGATAGATCAGGTACTGCAGTCTACAGAGATTCCACGTCTCAGAGCTCGTCCTATTGTTTTTGGTTATTGCCAGATCTCTGTATGTGCGCTGATTACTGCACGCTGTGTTGCCTGATTGCCAGCCATAACAGATCTCTGCCCGCTCTTCATCACCCCACCCTCGCTGTACACACTGACCACTGGACAATGGTGGAACTCCCTCCTCTGGACGTAGCTCTTCCTCGTCCATTGACTCCTCCTCATCCTCCTCACAAAGGGTCCCCTGCCGACCCCTTTGTGAGGAACCACGTGGCGCTGACTGTCCAGAACCTGATGGAAAAGGTGACTCCTCATCCTCCACCTCTTCCACATCATCCCTTATCCCTTGCAGGGTTTCTTGAAGCAAGCAGATAAGGGGGACAGTCATGCTGACTAGTGCATCATCTGCATGTCATGATCCAGTTCTGAGATTATGTTCAGCTCTCTTGTCTCTGGACTGGTCATGTGGGAGTTAATCCTCTCTGCCTCACCCTGGAGCTGGCTGTGCTATTTAAGTCCTCTGCAGCCTGGGGGCCAGTGTCAGCTATAAGTTCATCCTGCACTGTTTGAGCTCCTGACCTGGATCCCTGTTCTAAGTGTTCCTCTTTGCCTCTGACTGACTGCACCCGTTTGTTACTTGTTCTGACCTTTGGCCTGTATCCCGACTCTGTCTTACGCCTCACGTTTTGGTTACCACGTTCCCGGTAGGTTCTGACATCTTGCTTGCCCCCGACGATTCTCTGCTCGCCCCTTCTGTACCGCGCTGCTATCTCCGTGTATGACCTTGGCTTGTTTCATGTCCCTTTCATTACCTGTGACACCTGTGTTGTTGTTCAGTGTAGCTGTGCTGTGTGTGCAGCCTCCTTTCCTTATCCAGCACCCCCTGGTGGAGATTGCTCCATACTTCACTGCAGCAGCACATCACACTGCACTTGCCATCCGCGTGGAATAATCAAAAGGACGCAAAACCTGGCAGACGTCCTTCATAGTGGCCCACTCTGTGGTTGTGAAGTCTGAGCGGCGCTGACTGCGACTTTTTTGCGCCTGATGCAGCTGGTACTCCATTACTGCTTGCTAGGGTTGAGCGAAACGGGTCGTTCATTTTCAAAAGTCGCCGACTGGCAAAGTCGGGTTTCATGAAACCCGATCCGACCCCTGTGCGGGGTCGGCCATGCGGTACGTGACTTTCGCGCCAAAGTCGCGTTTCAATGACGCGAAAAGCGCCATTTCTCAGCCAATGAAGGTAAACGCAGAGTGTGGGCAGCGTGATGACATAGGTCCTGGTCCCCACCATCTTAGAGAAGGGCATTGCAGTGATTGGCTTGCTGTCTGCGGCGTCACAGGGGCTATAAAGGAGCGTTCCCGCCGACCGCCATGTTACTGCTGCTGATCTGAGCTTAGGGAGAGGTTGCTGCCGCTTCGTCAGAAGCAGGGATAGCGTTAGGCAGGGTCCATTAACCACCAAACCGCTTGTGCTGTAGCGATTTCCACTGCCCAACCCCACCTTCGGTGTGCAGGGACAGTGGAAGCTACATTTTTTTTTTTTTTCCCCTCAGCGCTGTAGCTCATTGGGCTGCCCTAGAAGGCTCCCTGATAGCTGCATTGCTGTGTGTACGCCGCTGTGCAAACCAACTGCTTTTTTCAAAGCACAAATCCTCTTGTTCCTTCCTTTCTGCACAGCTATCTTTTTTGTTTGTCCACACTTTTTATTTAATTTGTGCATCAGTCCACTCCTTATTGCTGCCTGCCATACCTGGCTGAGATTACTGCAGGGAGATAGTAATTGTTGGACACTCCCTGTTTTTTTTTTGTTTTTTTTGTGGGAGATTAAGATTGACATTTCTGCTAGAGTGCCATCCCTGTGTGTGCCATCTCTCACTCAGTGGGCCATAGAAAGCCTATTTATTTTTTTGCTTGATTTGGGTTATAAAATCTACCTGAAAAAATCACTACATCAATCAGTGGGAGAAAAATATTGGCCTCAGGGCTTGTATGCCACTCTTGACTCCTGTGTGTGCCATCTCTCAGTCAGTGGGCCATAGAAAGTCTATTTATTTTTTTGCTTGATTTGGGTTCTAAAATCTACCTGAAAAAATCACTACATCAATCAGTGGGAGAAAAATATTGGCCTCAGGGCTTGTGTGCCACTCCTGACTCCTGTGTGCATCATCACTCACTCAGTGGGCCATAGAAAGCCCTTTTTTTTTTTTTGCTTTATTTGGGTTCTAAATTCTACCTGAAAAAATCAATAAATCAATCAGTGGGAGATTAATATTGGCCTTTGGGCTTGTGTGCCAGTCCTAAGCGTGCCATCTCTCTCTCTCAGATAGTGGGCCATAGAAAGCCTATTTATTATTTTTTTTATTGGGTTTATAAATTTTCCCTGGAACATAAAAAAAAAAGTGGGAGATTAATATTGGCCTCTGGGCTTGTGTGCCAGTCCTGAGCGTGCCATCTCTCTCACAAATAGTGGGCCATAGAAAGCCTATTTATTTATTTTTTTTTGGTTTTATAAATTCTCCCTGAAAAAAAAAAGGGAGATTAATATTGGCCTTTGGGCTTGTGTGCCAGTCCTAAGCGTGCCATCTCTCTCTCTCAGATAGTGGGCCATAGAAAGCCTATTTATTATTTTTTTTTATTGGGTTTATAAATTTTCCCTGAAAAAAAATAAAAAGTGGGAGATTAATATTGGCCTCTGGGCTTGTGTGCCAGTCCTGAGCGTGCCATCTCTCTCACAAATAGTGGGCCATAGAAAGCCTATTTATGTTTTTGGTTGATTTGGGTACTAAATTCTACCTGAAAAAATCAATAAATCAATCAGTGGGAGATAAATATTGGCCTCTGGGCTTGTGTGCCACTCCTGACTCCTGTGTGCGTCATCTCTCACTCAGTGGGCCATAGAAAGCCTTTTTTTGTTTTATTTGTTTTCTAAATTCTCCCTGAAAAAATAATTTTATTTTCTTTGGTTTCTAAATTCTTCCTGAAAAAATCATTTTATTCTATTTTTTTTTTCCTAAAGTCTCCCTGAAAAAAAAACAAAAAAAAAACAAATCAGTGGGAGATTAATATTGCCCTTTCTGCTTGTGTGCCAGTCTTGACTCCTGGGTGTGCCATCTCTCTCTCTCTCCAATTATGGGCCATAGAAAGCCTATTATTTTTTTAGCTTGATTTGGGTTCCAAAATCTACCTGAAAAAATCAATACATCAATCAGTGGGAGATAAATATTGGCCTCTGGGCTTGTGTGCCACTCCCGACTCCTGTGTGCGTCATCTCTCACTCAGTGGGCCATAGAAAGCCTTTTTTTGTTTTATTTCTTTTCTAAATTCTCCCTGAAAAAATCATTTTATTTTCTTTGGTTTCTAAATTCTTCCTGAAAAAATCATTTTATTTTTTTTTTTTTTTCCTAAAGTCTCCCTGAAAAAAAAAAAACAAATCAGTGGGAGATTAATATTGCCCTTTCTGCTTGTGTGCCAGTCTTGACTCCTGGGTGTGCCATCTCTCTCTCTCTCTCTCTCCAATTGTGGGCCATAGAAAGCCTATTATTTTTTTAGCTTGATTTGGGTTCCAAAATCTACCTGAAAAAATCACTACATCAATCAGTGGGAGATAAATATTGGCCTCTGGGCTTGTGTGCCACTCCTGACTCCTGTGTGCGTCATCTCTCACTCAGTGGGCCATAGAAAGCCTTTTTTTGTTTTATTTCTTTTCTAAATTCTCCCTGAAAAAATCATTTTATTTTCTTTGGTTTCTAAATTCTTCCTCAAAAAATCATTTTATTCTATTTTTTTTTTTCCTAAAGTCTCCCTAAAAAAAAAAAAAAAAAAAAAACAAATCAGTGGGAGATTAATATTGCCCTTTCTGCTTGTGTGCCAGTCTTGACTCCTGGGTGTGCCATCTCTCTCTCTCTCCAATTGTGGGCCATAGAAAGCCTATTATTTTTTTTAGCTTGATTTGGGTTCCAAAATCTACCTGAAAAAATCACTACATCAATCAGTGGGAGATAAATATTGGCCTCTGGGCTTGTGTGCCACTCCTGACTCCTGTGTGCGTCATCTTTCACTCAGTGGGCCATAGAAAGCCTTTTTTTGTTTTATTTGTTTTCTAAATTCTCCCTGAAAAAATCATTTTATTTCATTTGGTTTCTAAATTCTTCCTCAAAAAATCATTTTATTCTATTTTTTTTTTCCTAAAGTCTCCCTTAAAAAAACAAAAAAAAAAAAAAACAAATCAGTGGGAGATTAATATTGCCCTTTCTGCTTGTGTGCCAGTCTTGACTCCTGGGTGTGCCATCTCTCTCTCTCTCTCTCCAATTGTGGGCCATAGAAAGCCTATTTTTTTTTTTAGCTTGATTTGGGTTCCAAAATCTACCTGAAAAAATCACTACATCAATCAGTGGGAGATAAATATTGGCCTCTGGGCTTGTGTGCCACTCCTGACTCCTGTGTGCGTCATCTCTCACTCAGTGGGCCATAGAAAGCCTTTTTTTGTTTTATTTGTTTTCTAAATTCTCCCTGAAAAAATCATTTTATTTTATTTGGTTTCTAAATTCTTCCTGAAAAAATCATTTTATTCTATTATTTTTTTTTTTTCCTAAAGTCTCCCTTAAAAAAAAAAAAAATCAAATCAGTGGGAGATTAATATTTACATTTGTGCTTCAGTGACAGTCCTGCGTGTGTGGCATCTCTCTCATTTGTTGCCACCAACAACAGAGTGTGTAACATTGTGCCTGATTTTCGTTGTGGTCTCACTCAGCTGTAAAGGGGTAGCTAAATCATACTGAAGTTATAGCTCACCGTGTAATTTGTGTGACAGCAACAAATACCGTTAGTTTGTTTACGTTTTTAAAACAATGAGGAAGTATGGTGGAAGAGGTCGTGGCCGGGGGCGTTCATTGTCAGCTGGTAATGAGGGTAGTGGTAGTGGTGGAGCATCAGCTGGTCGTGGGAAAAAAAATATTGCACCTAAGTCTGGAGCTGTGGAGCCAGGTTCGTCGTCTGGCTACACAAGGCCTCGAACGCTCCCTTTTCTGGGAGTAGGAAAACCGCTTTTAAAGCCGGAGCAGCAAGAGCAAGTTTTGGCTTATCTTGCTGACTCAGCCTCTAGCTCTTTTGCCTCCTCTCGTGAAACTGGTAAATGTCAAAGCAGCGCGTCGTTAGTGGATGTTCACGGTCAGGGACAAGTCGCTTCCTTGTCCTCTTCAGCAAAAACAACAACAGAGAAGAATGCAGCAGGCGACACAACGGGTTACTCCATGGAGCTCTTTACACATACCGTCCCTGGCTTAGAAAGTGAAGCAGTTAACAGTCCATGCCCATTACAAGTTGAATCTGACATGGAGTGCACTGATGCACAGCCACAGCCAGACTACTATGCTGGTCCTTTGACTCAGACCACAACATTGCCCTCGCAGGGTGCTGATCAAGAATCAGACCCTGATGAGACTATGTTGCCCCATCACGAACGCTATACCACCGACCGACACGGTGACACAGACGAAGTTGCACACGAGCTACAAGAAGAGGTAATAGATGACCCAGTTCTTGACCCCGATTGGCAGCCATTGGGGGAACAGGGTGCAGGCGGCAGCAGTTCTGAAGCGTAGGAGGAGGGGCCGCAGCAGGCATTAACATCGCAACAGGTTCCATCTGCCGGGCCCGTATCTTGCCCAAAACGCGTGGCAAAGCCAAAACCTGTTGGAGGACAGCGTGGCCATCCGGTTAAAGCTCAGTCTGCAATGCCTGAAAAGGTATCCGATGCTAGAAAGAGTGCAGTCTGGCATTTTATTAAACAACATCCAATTGATCAGCGCAAAGTCATCTGTCAAAAATGTTCAACTACCTTAAGCAGAGGACAGAATCTGAAAAGTCTCAATACAAGTTGCATGCATAGACATTTAACCACCATGCATTTGCAAGCCTGGACTAACTACCAAACGTCCCTTAAGGTTGTAGCACCCTCGGCCAATGAAGCTAGTCAGCAACGCAACATCCCTTCCGGCAGTGTAGGGCCACCATTTTCCGCACCACCTGCAGTATCTGTGCAGGTTTCTTTGCCAGGCCAAAGCAGTCAGGGTCAGGGAATCACCAGTTTCATAGTAGGAAACACTGCATCTAGGGCACCGGTGGCAACAATACCATCTCCCACCGTCTCTCAGTCTGCCATGTCCACCGGCACCCCCGCTAGTTCCACGATCTCCAGCTCTCCAGTCCAGCTCACCCTACATGAGACTATGGTTAGAAAAAGGAAGTACTTAGCCTCGCATCCGCGTACACAGGGTTTGAACGCACACATAGCTAGACTAATCTCGTTAGAGATGATGCCCTACCGGTTTGTTGAAAGCAAAGCTTTCAAAGCCCTGATGTACTACGCTGTACCACGCTACGAGCTACCCAGTCGACACTTTTTTTCCAGAAAAGCCATCCCAGCCCTCCACCAGCATGTTAAAGAGCGCATCGTCCATGCATTCAGGCAATCTGTGAGCACAAAGGTGCACCTGACAACAGATGCATGGACCAGTAGGCATGGCCAGGGACGTTACGTGTCCATCACGGCACACTGGGTAAATGTGGTGGATGCAGGGTCCACAGGGGACAGCAAGTTTGGGACAGTTCTGCCTAGCCCACGGTCTAGGAAACAATTGGCTGTAGCCGTTCGCACCCCCTCCTCCTCCTCTTCGTCCTCCTGCAGAAGCGAGAGCTCGTCCACAGACCGCAGTCGCACAACCACTCCATCCGCAGCTGCCACTGTTGCACACCAGGTCTCCCATTATGGGGCAGCTACTGGCAAACGTCAGCAGGCTGTATTGGCTATGAAGTGTTTGGGCGACAACAGACACACCACGGAAGTTCTGTCCGAGTTCTTGCAGAAAGAAACGCAGTCGTGGCTGGGCACTGTAGATCTTGAGGCAGGCAAGGTAGTGAGTGATAATGGAAGGAATTTCATGGCTGCCATCTCCCTTTCCCAACTGAAACACATTCCTTGCCTGGCTCACACCTTAAACCTGGTGGTGCAGTGCTTCCTGAAAAGTTATCCGGGGTTATCCGACCTGCTCCTCAAAGTGCGTGGACTTTGCTCACATATCCGCCGTTCGCCCGTACACTCCAGCCGTATGCAGACCTATCAGCGTTCTTTGAACCTTCCCCAGCATCGCCTAATCATAGACGTTGCAACGAGGTGGAACTCAACACTGCACATGCTTCAGAGACTGTGTGAACAGAGGCGGGCTGTTATGTTTTTGTGGGAGGATACACATACCCGGGCAGGCAGTAGGATGGCAGACATGGAGTTGTCAGGTGTGCAGTGGTCGAAGATTCAAGACATGTGCCAAGTCCTTCAGTGTTTTGAGGAATGCACACGGCTGGTTAGTGCAGACAACGCCATAATAAGCATGAGCATCCCCCTAATGTGTCTGCTGATGCAAAGTTTGACGCACATAAAGGATCAGGCGTCTGCAGCTGAGGAAGAGGAAAGCCTTGATGACAGTCAGCCATTGTCTGGCCAGGGCAGTGTACAGGACAAGGTAGCGGGCGAAGAGGAGGAGGAGGACGAGGAGGATGATGGGGATGATTATATTTTTAATGAGGAAGCTTTTCCGGGGCCACTGGAAATTGGTGGCGCGGCAAGGCCGGGTTCTGGTTTTTTGAGGGACACAAGTGACGTGGATTTGCCTGAAACTGCCCCTCAACCAAGCACAACCGCAGATTTGAGAACTGGAACTTTGGCCCACATAGCGGATTATGCCTTACGTATCCTCAAAAGGGACACACGCATAACTAAAATGATGAACGATGACGATTACTGGTTGGCCTGCCTCCTTGATCCTC
This sequence comes from Ranitomeya imitator, assembly GCF_032444005.1. NCBI lineage: Eukaryota > Metazoa > Chordata > Amphibia > Anura > Dendrobatidae > Ranitomeya > Ranitomeya imitator. Next base: position 571,251,613 of record NC_091282.1, on the reverse strand, counting down.
GCTATAAAGGCAAATTGCAAAATATAATGCCACATGAGAACTTGGAACTAATATTAGCAACCAAACAATCAACTCTTGTTGACCGTTTGCTTCTGGCATTCCCTGCACACAGCGCCCGTGATCGTTCTCACACGAGCTGCAGGGGCCAGCAGACCAGAGGAGTTAGAGGGGCAGAAATCAGAAGTGGCGTTGGCCAGAGGGGTTTTCTGACCAGGTTGTGGAGTGATTTTGCTATGACCGCAGACAGGACAGGTACTGCAGCATCAATTCAAAGTGACAGGAGACAACATTTGTCCAGTATGGTTACAAACTATTTTTCATCCCTTATCGATGTTCTCCCTCAACCGTCATTCCCATTTGATTACTGGGCATCAAAATTAGACACCTGGCCAGAATTGGCAGAATATGCATTGCAGGAGCTTGCTTGCCCGGCAGCTAGTGTCCTATCAGAAAGAGTATTCAGTGCTGCAGGTTCAATACTAACAGAAAAAAGGACTCGTCTGGCTACCCAAAATGTAGATGATCTAACCTTCATTAAAATGAACCACAACTGGATTTCAAAATCTTTTGCCGCACCTTGCCCGGCTGACACCTAGCTTTCCTATGAAAAGGTCTTGCCTGTGGACTATTCTGAATGCCTTTTCCAATCTCGTAATTTTCTGCACCTGATTGTCCAGCATACGACATGTTTACACCTCACTAAATGGCCAAACTCCCCACACGGGGCCGTGGTATCGACACTTGGCGACAGCACCCGTGAGAGTGCAGTTTGTCTGAAGAGGTGGGTGAGCCCGCTTTTGGTCGACGGCACTGCCACTGGGTCCCTCCTAGTACAATAAAGTGTCTCTGGCGGTGGTGGTGCGCACCCAACGTCAGACACACCGTTGTAATATGAGGGGCCCTGGGCCTGTACCGCCGGCCACAAGACAGTTTCCCCCCACCCCAGCTCAAACAGTGCTCTGCCACTTGCAAAATTATCTCACAGCTCCACCAATGTTTAGTCTATGCGCTGACATCCTTCAATGCCTGCCACTGACAATACCATTGTATTGACATTTTTGTTATGTTAGGCCTTCGATGCCTGTCTGTGGTCACTCCTTCCACTAGGCCTCCACTGACCACACCACTGCTGCCCGTGTACCCCTGTAACCAATTTAAAATTGCCTACAGCCATGTGTTATTATTTTAGGCCTTCGATGCCTGTCTGCGGTCACTCCTTCCACTAGGCCTCCACTGACCACACCACTGCTGCCCGTGTACCCCTGGAACCAATTTAAAATTGCCTACAGCCATGTGTTATTATTTTAGGCCTTCGATGCCTGTCTGCGGTCACTCCTTCCACTAGGCCTCCACTGACCACACCACTGCTGCCCGTGTACCCCTGGAACCAATTTAAAATTGCCTACAGCCATGTGTTATTATTTTAGGCCTTCGATGCCTGTCTGCGGTGACTCCTTCCACTAGGCCTCCACTGACCACACCACTGCTGCCCGTGTACCCCTGTAACCAATTTAAAATTGCCTACAGCCATGTGTTATTATTTTAGGCCTTCGATGCCTGTCTGAGGTCACTCCTTCCACTAGGCCTCCACTGACCACACCACTGCTGCCCGTGTACCCCTGGAACCAATTTAAAATTGCCTACAGCCATGTGTTATTATTTTAGGCCTTCGATGCCTGTCTGCGGTCACTCCTTCCACTAGGCCTCCACTGACCACACCACTGCTGCCCGTGTACCCCTGTAACCAATTTAAAATTGCCTACAGCCATGTGTTATTATTTTAGGCCTTCGATGCCTGTCTGCGGTGACTCCTTCCACTAGGCCTCCACTGACCACACCACTGCTGCCCGTGTACCCCTGGAACCAATTTAAAATTGCCTACAGCCATGTGTTATTATTTTAGGCCTTCGATGCCTGTCTGCGGTCACTCCTTCCACTAGGCCTCCACTGACCACACCACTGCTGCCCGTGTACCCCTGGAACCAATTTAAAATTGCCTACAGCCATGTGTTATTATTTTAGGCCTTCGATGCCTGTCTGCGGTCACTCCTTCCACTAGGCCTCCACTGACCACACCACTGCTGCCCGTGTACCCCTGGAACCAATTTAAAATTGCCTACAGCCATGTGTTATTATTTTAGGCCTTCGATGCCTGTCTGCGGTCACTCCTTCCACTAGGCCTCCACTGACCACACCACTGCTGCCCGTGTACCCCTGTAACCAATTTAAAATTGCCTACAGCCATGTGTTATTATTTTAGGCCTTCGATGCCTGTCTGCGGTCACTCCTTCCACTAGGCCTCCACTGACCACACCACTGCTGCCCGTGTACCCCTGGAACCAATTTAAAATTGCCTACAGCCATGTGTTATTATTTTAGGCCTTCGATGCCTGTCTGCGGTCACTCCTTCCACTAGGCCTCCACTGACCACACCACTGCTGCCCGTGTACCCCTGGAACCAATTTAAAATTACCTACAGCCATGTGTTATTATTTTAGGCCTTCGATGCCTGTCTGCGGTCACTCCTTCCACTAGGCCTCCACTGACCACACCACTGCTGCCTGTGTACCCCTGGAACCAATTTAAAATTGCCTACAGCCATGTGTTATTATTTTAGGCCTTCGATGCCTGTCTGCGGTCACTCCTTCCACTAGGCCTCCACTGACCACACCACTGCTGCCCGTGTACCCCTGTAACCAATTTAAAATTGCCTACAGCCATGTGTTATTATTTTAGGCCTTCGATGCCTGTCTGCGGTCACTCCTTCCACTAGGCCTCCACTGACCACACCACTGCTGCCCGTGTACCCCTGGAACCAATTTAAAATTGCCTACAGCCATGTGTTATTATTTTAGGCCTTCGATGCCTGTCTGCGGTCATTCCTTCCACTAGGCCTCCACTGACCACACCACTGCTGCCCGTGTACCCCTGTAACCAATTTAAAATTGCCTACAGCCATGTGTTATTATTTTAGGCCTTCGATGCCTGTCTGCGGTGACTCCTTCCACTAGGCCTCCACTGACCACACCACTGCTGCCCGTGTACCCCTGGAACCAATTTAAAATTGCCTACAGCCATGTGTTATTATTTTAGGCCTTCGATGCCTGTCTGCGGTCACTCCTTCCACTAGGCCTCCACTGACCACACCACTGCTGCCGTGTACCCCTGTAACCAATTTAAAATTGCCTACAGCCATGTGTTATTATTTTAGGCCTTCGATGCCTGTCTGCGGTCACTCCTTCCACTAGGCCTCCACTGACCACACCACTGCTGCCCGTGTACCCCTGTAACCAATTTAAAATTGCCTACAGCCATGTGTTATTATTTTAGGCCTTCGATGCCTGTCTGCGGTCACTCCTTCCACTAGGCCTCCACTGACCACACCACTGCTGCCCGTGTACCCCTGTAACCAATTTAAAATTGCCTACAGCCATGTGTTATTATTTTAGGCCTTCGATGCCTGTCTGCGGTGACTCCTTCCACTAGGCCTCCACTGACCACACCACTGCTGCCCGTGTACCCCTGGAACCAATTTAAAATTGCCTACAGCCATGTGTTATTATTTTAGGCCTTCGATGCCTGTCTGCGGTCACTCCTTCCACTAGGCCTCCACTGACCACACCACTGCTGCCCGTGTACCCCTGTAACCAATTTAAAATTGCCTACAGCCATGTGTTATTATTTTAGGCCTTCGATGCCTGTCTGCGGTCACTCCTTCCACTAGGCCTCCACTGACCACACCACTGCTGCCCGTGTACCCCTGGAACCAATTTAAAATTGCCTACAGCCATGTGTTATTATTTTAGGCCTTCGATGCCTGTCTGCGGTCACTCCTTCCACTAGGCCTCCACTGACCACACCACTGCTGCCCGTGTACCCCTGGAACCAATTTAAAATTGCCTACAGCCATGTGTTATTATTTTAGGCCTTCGATGCCTGTCTGCTGTCACTCCTTCCACTAGGCCTCCACTGACCACACCACTGCTGCCCGTGTACCCCTGGAACCAATTTAAAATTGCCTACAGCCATGTGTTATTATTTTAGGCCTTCGATGCCTGTCTGCGGTCACTTCTTCCACTAGGCCTCCACTGACCACACCACTGCTGCCCGTGTACCCCTGTAACCAATTTAAAATTGCCTACAGCCATGTGTTATTATTTTAGGCCTTCGATGCCTGTCTGCGGTGACTCCTTCCACTAGGCCTCCACTGACCACACCACTGCTGCCCGTGTACCCCTGGAACCAATTTAAAATTGCCTACAGCCATGTGTTATTATTTTAGGCCTTCGATGCCTGTCTGCGGTCACTCCTTCCACTAGGCCTCCACTGACCACACCACTGCTGCCCGTGTACCCCTGGAACCAATTTAAAATTGCCTACAGCCATGTGTTATTATTTTAGGCCTTCGATGCCTGTCTGCGGTGACTCCTTCCACTAGGCCTCCACTGACCACACCACTGCTGCCCGTGTACCCCTGGAACCAATTTAAAATTGCCTACAGCCATGTGTTATTATTTTAGGCCTTCGATGCCTGTCTGCGGTCACTCCTTCCACTAGGCCTCCACTGACCACACCACTGCTGCCCGTGTACCCCTGGAACCAACATCAGAAAATATAAAAATTAGTATTTTGCTTATAAAAAAGAAAATACTGGAGAGATATCAAATGCAGACATTTTAACATTAAAAACAAACACATACAACAAAAATCTGGTACAGTACTAAAAATGGCCACCAGCTACAATAACTTTCTCCTGCAAGTAGTTAACTGAAAGGTTTTTTCAATTTTAAACACAGATATGGCATCCACCGAGTGTTGTCCTGTCGCGTCTTCTTTATATTATTGCCAAGAAGATGCAAAACAATGAAAATAATAAAATCATTATTTACCAAAAAAATAGAGTAAGTCAAAACCACATTGCAAATAAACATTCATTACAAATAAAGAAGCAGGGCGCGTCCGAGGGTGAGTATATACCTAATAAGAATATAATCACCCTCGAACGCGCCCTGCTTCTTTCCGACAGCCTTCCTTCCTAAGAATCAGCCCTTCCGTGGTGTAGAGAGAGGGTTTGTTACACTCCAAGGTGTTCCCCAGGTTGCCTTTCCTGAGCTTCGATCTTCCGGCTCTCGTTTAGTAGTTGTTGGAAACTACGCTGCTTTAGGCCTACAAATTGGGTATGGGGTGTAGAGAGATGGTGTGTTACACTCCAAGGTGTTCCCCAGGTTTCCTCTCCATTGCTTCGATCTTCCGGCTCTCGTTTAGTAGTTGTTGGAAACTACGCTGCATTAGGCCTACAAATTGGGTATGGGGTGTAGAGAGATGGTGTGTTACACTCCAAGGTGTTCCCCAGGTTTCCTCTCCATTGCTTCGATCTTCCGGCTCTCGTTTAGTAGTTGTTGGAAACTACGCTGCATTGGGCCTACAAATTGGGTATGGGGTGTAGAGAGATGGTGTGTTCCACTCCAAGGTGTTCTCCAGGTTGCCTTTCCTGAGCTTCGATCTTCCGGCTCTCGTTTAGTAGTTGTTGGAAACTACGCTGCATTAGGCCTACAAATTGGGTATGGGGTGTAGAGAGATGGTGTGTTCCACTGTAGAGAGATGGTGTGTTCCACTCCAAGGTGTTCCCCAGGTTTCCTCGCCAATGCTTCGATCATCATGCTCTCGTTTAGTAGTTGTTGGAAACTACGCTGCATTAGGCCTACAAATTGGGTATGGGGTGTAGAGAGATGGTGTGTTACACTCCAAGGTGTTCCCCAGGTTTCCTCTCCATTGCTTCGATCTTCCGGCTCTCGTTTAGTAGTTGTTGGAAACTACGCTGCATTAGGCCTACAAATTGGGTATGGGGTGTAGAGAGATGGTATGTTACACTCCAAGGTGTTCCCCAGGTTTCCTCTCCATTGCTTCGATCTTCCGGCTCTCGTTTAGTAGTTGTTGGAAACTACGCTGCATTAGGCCTACAAATTGGGTATGGGGTGTAGAGAGATGGTGTGTTCCACTCCAAGGTGTTCCCCAGGTTTCCTCTCCATTGCTTCGATCTTCCGGCTCTCGTTTAGTAGTTGTTGGAAACTACGCTGCATTAGGCCTACAAATTGGGTATGGGGTGTAGAGAGATGGTGTGTTACACTCCAAGGTGTTCCCCAGGTTTCCTCTCCATTGCTTCGATCTTCCGGCTCTCGTTTAGTAGTTGTTGGAAACTACGCTGCATTAGGCCTACAAATTGGGTATGGGGTGTAGAGAGATGGTGTGTTCCACTGTAGAGAGATGGTGTGTTCCACTCCAAGGTGTTCCCCAGGTTTCCTCGCCAATGCGTGCATCATCATGCTCTCGTTTAGTAGTTGTTGGAAACTACGCTGCATTAGACCTACAAATTGGGTATGGGGTGTAGAGAGATGGTGTGTTCCACTCCAAGGTGTTCTCCAGGTTGCCTTTCCTGAACTTCTATCTTCAGGCTCTCATTAAATTGTGGTTAAACGGAACAACTGCATTTGGCGTACTAGTTGGTTTGGGGCCTACTATCGGTGTCTGCCGCTCCTTGCTGTTCTCCTCCACTGAACAAAGCTGTGCCGCCTGTTTACTACTGTTGCCAATTTTGAACTGCATTTCGACTACTTACTGATTTGGGCCTACTCTCTGTGTCAGCCTCTCATTCCAGTTGTCCTCCACTGCAATGCCCCCTGATTAGTCCTGTGTTACCAATTTTGAACTGCATTTAGCCCACTTTATTCTTTGGGCCTATATCTGTGTTTCCTCCTCATCCTGCCCATTGCCCAGCCAGTGATAGATGAGTCTGCTGGTACATTGACCCATAACGCAACATTTCCCGTGCACGCTACACTGCAAGATTGTGACCCTGCTGAAAGTCAGGTCCCCCTTCCCGCATACCATACCACCTTACACGGGGACAAACAGGAAGGTGCAGATGAAAGTGCAGGTTCCTTCATCAGGTGGGGGGAGGAATACTAGTTGGCGACGTCACTGGCACAGGGCCTCTCATGGTACGCAAAAGTGTTGCTGCTGGTGGGAGGCGCCCCCGCCGTGCAAACACACCGCTGTACTTTGAGGGGCCCTGTGCCAGTGCCAATGCCAACGAGTGGGCCCCCCCTGCTTGCTCAGGTTCACAGCACTTGCAAAGTTGAAATACTTACCTCTCCCTGCTCCACTGCCGTGACGTGGTCCAGATTTCCTGGGCCCACTAATTACTTGAACCAGCCCTACCCACCACAACTTTAGCCAAATGACCCCCAATTTCAAATGCCTTCCAATTATTATAAGGTAAATTACGCTTGACAAGCTTCATTAAGAAGAATGGATGGTTTTGACATTAAAATGGGCACTCTAGGTGTTTTCCTGGCCCCCACTCACTGCCGACTATGCTGCCCCATTGACTTGCATTGGGTTTCGTGTTTCGGTCGATCCCGACTTTACGTCATAATCGGCCGATTTCACTCGAACCGACTTTTGAGATAGTCGGGTTTTGCGAAACCCGGCTCGACTCTAAAAAGGTCAAGGTCGCTCAACTCTACTGCTTGCTGCTGCTCACATAACCGCTCCAACATATGTAATGTGGAATTCCACCTGGTAGGTAGGTCACATATGATGCGATGTTCAGGAAGGCGAAACCGACGCTGCAGAGCAGCAATGCGGGATCTTGCCAAGCTGGAACGCCGCAAGTGAGCACACTCTAGGCGGGCCTTGTGCAGAAGTGCATCAAGATCCGGATAGTCCCTCAGAAAACTCTGCACAACCAAATTGAGCACATGTGCCAGACATGGGATGTGAGTGAGGTTGCCAAGGCCTAAAGCTGCCACCAGATTTCGGCCATTGTCACACATTACCATGCCTGGCTGGAGATTCGCTGGCACAAACCACACATCGCTCTCCTGCTTTAGGGCATTCCAGAGCTCCTGCGCTGTGTGGCTTCGATTCCCCAAAGAAACTAATTTCAAGACGGCCTGCTGACGTTTGGCCACGGCTGTGCTCATGTCAGTCGTAACAGGTAAACGTTCACGGGTCCATGTGGAGGTGGACTGTGACGGATCCTGCAGTGAGGAATCTGAGGAACTGGTGTAAGAGGAGGAGTCAATGCGTACAGACTGGATTGCTGCAATCCTTGGAGTGGGCAGGACACGTCCTGCGCCACTCGCACGGTCTGTACCCGGCTCAACAACATTAACCCAATGGGCAGTGACGGAAAGGTATCGCCCCTGTCCATGTTGACTGGCCCACGCATCGGTGGTGAGGTGGACCTTGCTACTGACAGCGTTCAGTAGCGCATGTTTGATTTGTCCCTCCACATGCTTGTGCAGGGCAGGGACAGCTTGCCTGCTGAATTAAAAGCGGCTGGGCACCTGGTACTGTGGGACTGCCAATGCCATCAAGTCACGGAAGCTGTCAGTCTCCACCAGCCTGAATGAGAGCATTTCCAGGGACAGAAGTTTGGCAATGCCTGCATTCAGAGCCTGTGCTCGGGGGTGGTTTGCCGAGAATGCCCGCCTTTTCTCCCATGCCTGTACTACCGATGGCTGTAGACTAGTAGACTAGGCTGGGAGTGTGAGGATGACTGGGAACATGGTGCTGTGGGTGGAATTACACTAGGTCTCTGGACAACAGTGCCAGAGGTTCTTCCATGGCGATCCAAGGAGGAAGCCGAACCAGCTGTGCGTGAGCTGGAGGAAGAAGCAACACGAGCTGAAGAGGTGGTAGCTGCCGCTGTTGGTTGACCTAGGTCTTCAGTGTGTTTTTGGTACTCCACCGCATGCCTGGTCCGCACATGTTTCCACATATTTGTGGTATTGAGGTTGCTGACACTTTTACCTCTTTTTACTTTCTGATGACACAGCTTGCATTTGACAAAACAAATGTCATCTGCAACTGTGTCAAAAAAGGACCAGGCACTGCAAGTCTTGGGAGCGCCCTTTTTGGCTTTTGAAAGAGACAGGCTCCTAACGGGTGCCAAAGTGGAGGCTATAGGCTCCGCAGTCTTCCCCCTCCCTCTCCCTCTTTGGCCCGTTAGGGGAATCTCTTCCTCTGAGCTGCTCCCACCACCTTCCTGTTCCTCACGCCACGATGGGTCAAGGACCTCATCATCTCCACTACCCTCTGCCACCAACTGCTCCTCCTGGGTAGTCTCGGCAGCACAGTACGCACCAGAAAGCGGCACCTGAGTTTCATCATCAGATGCGTACTGCGCTGTGGTCACCGCAGGCACTGACCCACCCGCCTCTTCAGAGTCAGAGAGACAAAGCTGTTGGGCATCACTGCACACTGCCTCTTCTTCCATTTCTCCAATACTGCTTGGCTGGCCCCCTGTTTCCAAGCCAAGAGATTCAGAGAACAGAAGTAGAGACTGCTCCTGTCCTGGGCTCTCTGACTGCCTGGTCAATTTGGCAGGTGGTGAAGAGACAGATGGCTGCTCTCCAGTGGTCTGTGCCTGAGAGGATGTGGCACTAATTGAAGTCGATGCGTTAGCTGCCATCCATCCGACAACGGCTTCAATTTGATCTTCACGCAGCAGCGGTGCACGGCGCTCTCCGACAAAGCTGCGCATGAAGGACTGTTCCCTGCCCGCAGCAGGCACAGAATCACCACGTCCTCTCCCTGCTCCTCTCCCTGCTCCACGCCCACGCCCAAGACCCTTACTCCCTGCCCTCTTCATCTTGGTTGACAGATAAAGATAAGCAGAAAAGTACTAAGGCCTTAGTGTGCTTATTCCTGAAATGCTCCTCCTAACAGGTGTAAGAAACACTAATGTTGTAAAGTGTGGACTAGACTTTATTATTGATAAAATGTGGCCTACACAAGTGTTAAGTGGTGTTTGGTGAACTTTACTTTTTTTTTTTGTGCAGATCGGGCTACAGAGCGAGTTTAACTCACACGGAGACCGTGCAGACAGCTGTAAACGGCGCTGCAAGGCCCAAAAACCCTCCTCTAGGTTATCCTATCTAGTGCTTTTCCACTATTTTGCTGGAGACGGGTGGAAAGACACTAATAGGAAATTTTTAAAAAAATTTTCAACAGGCTGCACTATTTGAAAAAAGGACAAGTTATTTTACAGTATGAGGCAGTGACAAAACCCTGAGCTGAATACAACCGGCTGTGGCTGCACACAGACTACAGGGCGAGCTGCGCTCACACGGAGACCGTGCAGACAGCCGTAAACGGCGCTGCGAGGCCCAAAAACCCCCCTCTAGGTTATCCTATCTAGTGTTTTTCCACTATTTGGCTGGAGACGGGTGGAAAGACACTAATAGGAAATTTTAGAAAAAATGTGCAGCAGGCTGCACTATGAGCAAAAAAGGACAATGGATAGAACTGTGTGAGGCAGTGTGAACCCCCCCCTGAGCTGAATACAACCGGGTATATGGCTGCACACAGACTACAGAGTGAGCTGCACACACACACACACACTGAGACCTTGCAGAACGCTGATAAAACAGCGCTGCAAGGCAAGAGCAAGGTTAACTGAACAGTGAACACAGCGTTTGCTAAATTAGCCTTGGAAAAGCAAAATAAAGCAATTAGCTATCTCAACTGGCCCTCAGTTAGAACACAGCATCCTGTCCCTAACTGAAATCACAGCAGAGTGAGCGCAAAATGGCGGCAGCGTTTTTTATAGTGCAGAGTGACATCATTTCAGCAGCCAATCACAGCCTTGCCAGTACTTACATGCCCACCATGCTAAATAGGATGTGCCCACACTTCCATTCATTCCTCATTGGCTGCTGCGTTCAGTTTGAATTCTGGGAACTTCCGATTCCGGTATCCGATACGCGGGAAGTATCGGAATTCTGTATCGGAATTCCGATACTGCAAGTATCGGCCGATACCCGACACTTGCGGTATCGGAATGCTCAACACTAGTAGTCAGAACACAGTGTTAGGGTTGGCGGATTGCGCTAAATAAAATAAATAATTAAGCGCTATCGCAACCCGTGGTCCATTGTGCAGAGATGGAAAACTGCTGCTAATGTACAATGATGGAACACACGGCGAGCGATTACCTGTACACACTGGGTTAACGCCACTCACTGTGAGCAGGACACTGAGTTTCAAACTCTGTTACTCCACAAGAAGGAACAGTGCAAATGAGTACTAAGTGCTTTGTCCTATTAAACGGCACAGGACGAGCACGTGAACTGAACTCGCACACAGAAACAAAACAGATGCTCTGCAACTGAGCTGTGTCTCTCGCATACAGAAACAAAACAAATGCTCTAGAACTGAGCTTTGTCACTCGCACGCAGGAACAAAACCGATGCTCTGCATATGAGCTGTGTCACTCGCACACAGAAACAAAACAGATGCTCTGAGCATAATATCCTGACTAGGGTTGAACTTGTGTGGCACCCCAGGGGTTCGGGTACCACAGTGGTGCTGCTTACCTCTCGGGGAGGGTAATGCCATACCTGGAGACATGAGGGATCCCTTTGGCAGGTAATCTCACATTCAACACATTCTGACTCCAGGCCAAAAGGGGAGCTCAATACCCAGTTTAAGGAGAGCTTCCCTCATTATACATCTTGGTCTGGAGGAGGAGTTAGACAGTCTGGTGCAGACAAGAGACAGGAAAGGAGCAGAGGAGTGATCAAGAGCTAGAGGAGGGCTGCGACTGGGCCCCTCTAAGGAGAGCGCAGAAACCAGGCACCGGGAGCCGGAGGTTGTGGACCACCGCAAGTTCCACAGCAGAACAGGAGGGCAGAGAGCTGAAAGTAACCTGCCCACATAAAACCTGAGGTACAGCAGAATTCCAGAGCCCGGAGTCACCGTATAAAGAGACCCCTGAGAAACAGCTCAAGTTGCCTACCGTGCAGGTACTGTCCCAGGACAGGAGAGAACTAGGACCTTGTCTGGACACTACAGGCAGCAAGGGACTAATAGTCAGCACAAAGTGGAAGGCTCCCAAGCTGACCTGTCAAAGGGGTTTCCACCTGTCTTCAGACTGCCTGGACTCCAACACCTGTTGCCGGTATCCTGGACTGAGGCTGACTACAACAAAAGTAAACCAGGTAAAGACTGCCACCCTGTTTCCTCCGTTTATGAACCGGCAATCCACCATCCTTGCCCACTACACTGGGAGCCCTGGGGACCCCACTTCACCTGTGGGAAGCATCACCATCTATGCTTCTGTAACATCACCCCAGAGGACCCCTTTAAGAAGTGTCAGTCCCCTCTGACCGAGAACCACAGGTGGCGTCACGAATACAAATGTTATTAAACCCTTTTAAAGACCTTTCCCTTTTTCTTGAGTGCTCAGGGCCATGGACCGGGTTGCTGCCACCGTGACATCCCCTTTAATTGCAACAGGACCTGGTACCAAGTATCCCCACTGCCCTGGAGGGCGACTCACTTGCTCTGAAACTCTACTGTGTTAACTGCACACATGTAGGTAACAGATGCTAAGCCAAACAGCTAATTGCCCCCACTCACGCTAGCTGTCTGCCTACGTTTACAGTCCTGAAGCTTAAACAGACATACAACACTTGCTGACAGAGAGGAAGGGTCTACACTCACATAGCCACACACAATTGATACTAGCGCACCCGCGTGCACCGCTGAGGGCTTTTTATAGTCAAGACTCCGCCCCAAACACTTATGCCTAGTCGGGCGAGACATCACACAAGGGCCAGTACGGAGCTGCCACAACACGGATATGCTCAGTAAGGAAAACACTGGACTTAGGCTCCAGAGTGGCAGGTTCCTCTTGTATAACACTGGTTACAAAGGCCTTGGCTGGAGAGCCTGCAGTAACCAACCATATACCACGAGCCTGAGCTAGACGCTGGGAACGATATCTATGCTGAGCAGCACCTGCCGTGGCCAAGCCTAAATGGGAGACCGCCGAAGCAGAGAAGGCTTGGGATCTACCCCATGCAGCGGGAGAATCCTGGTGCCTAACACACAGTCCAAGGGTCAGGAAGGGGAAGATCAGAACTCAGAACAATAGAAACTGGCAAACACTCACCAGGAAGCACAAACTATGTCAGGGATGAAAGGCAAACAGCACAATTAAATAGCTTGGGAAATCTCCAAAACAGAGAACATCTGGATAAAGTCCCACACATACCAGTCCCTGTCAATCAGGACTCTGACAACTTAGCATGACCCATTTTTCATAGGACAAGAAAACAATCACTCACTAAGCGAAGGGATTGTGACAGTACCTTTTCTTCTAGGGGGGCCACCGAACCCCCAAGATTCCCAGGAAACCAGTGATGGAAGGCCCTGGCCAGATGATCAGCATTTACAGCTCGAGCTGGGACCTAGGATCTCTCCTCCAGTCTGTAACCTCTCGAATAAATAAGGTACTGAGTGGAATTATGAACTTTCTGAGAATCAACAATCTTTTGCACTTCAAACTTCAAACTGTCATTGCCAGAAAGTGATGGACGCAGAGATGAAGGAAACAAAACCAAAGGGACAAACTCTTTTAACAGTGATTTATGGAATACATTTGGAATGAAAAATGATAAAGGGAGTTTTATTCTGAAAGCCACCTGTTTAACTACCTCTAAAATCTCATATGGACCAATAAATTTAGGACCCAACTTCACTGATGGCACTTTAAAATTAATATTTTTGGAAGATACCCAGACCTTATCACCAAATTTGAATATGGGGCCCCCTGAATGGTTCCTTCCCAGCTTCCATTTCTGTTGATGCTGAGCCACTCCAATATTCTTCTGAACCTCTCTCCAGACATTCTCAAGTTTCTGTACGGCAACCTCTAGTCCAGGACAACCAAAACTCATCTTCGAAAATTCATCAAAATAAAACAAAAAAAAAGAGAGGTTCCAGTAGACTGCTTAACCCGACTGTTTAATGCGAATCCAGCAAGAGGCAAGAATAAGGACCAGTCCTCCTGCTGCGCTGCATCAAAACACTTAGAATTTGTTACAATGACTAACGTGTCCTCTCTATACGACCTTTGGTTTCAGAATGGTAAACAGAAGAAAACTACAAGTCAATTCTCAATTTCTTACAAAATGCTTTACAGAATTTGGAGACAAAGTGCACCCCCCTATCGGATACAATGTTCAAAGAAATGCCATGCAATCTAACCACATGATTGATAAATAACCTGGAAAGAGTCTCCACATTAGGTAACCCCAATAAAGGAAAAAAGTGAGCTTGTTTACTGAATTGGTCATCCATTACCCTAATAAGGGTTTTAACAGTAGACAAAGGCAAATGAGTAATAAAATTCTTTTCTGAAATAGCCAAAGGAGCAAATTCCCCGGCTGGCTGGTTACGACAAAATTTAGCGAGTGCGCAAACATCACAAACAGATACCAAACCCTTAATATAATTAAGCATGTGTAAGAGGAGGTGACGATGATCCTGAGAAATTCCAACAATGTGTATCATTGGTGCGAGAAGGCTGCCACCTGCTGTTCAGAAGGGACCATGCGGGACTAACTGGAGCAGGAAGAATTGCAGGAAGGACTGATTCAGATGCAACACCCAGTCAGGTGCCACTGATGACAGAGTTCTTGGATATAAAGGGTCTGCACGCCAAATTGGAGCAGGTTTTGTTGCTAAGAGAGAGAGGTGAAGAAGTGCACAGGAAAAGACACTGCAGCCAGCATGACAGGCCGCAGCAGGAAGCGTGTGCCAGTAGGTTGCTGACGCTGGCAGACGGGATCCAGATGGCACCAAATCAGATACAGGCCCCTGACTATTCTGGTCAAGACCCAAGGAGCCGATCTATACTGTTCAAGACTCAGAGGCAAGAGGGCGCCTGTCAAGACCTGCACCTGTCAAGATACCATACCGTGATGAGTCAGTCAAGTTCCGGATCCCACCCCTCTTCTCCCCAAATCCAGGAGACAACGGTCATTGGTCAAGCACCAAAGACCCCTGAGGAGACCTCCTCCAGGAGGAGGACACCTGTGGTGACACAAGGAAGGCATGATTGAGCCGGTCCCTTGCTTACAGCACTTACTGTACTTGGTTAGGACAGCAGACAAGGTGGGGGTCAGTTGAAGTGAAAGAGGCTCAATGTGCATTAGCAGACTTTGTTTGGAGGAGCCTAGCGTGAACAACCAGCGACTCCTGCTAGGGCCATTGCTTCAGGAAGAACCGACATAGTAGCTCCCACGTGGACGAGTGTATGACCCCTATCAGAGGAACACTAGTATAATTTGTGATAGATTTTACTGCCATTAAAATTGTATGTAAAAATTAATTAAATGTTCTGCACTGCATAATCTACTTGTGATTACCCTGTTTAAACTATTTTTTACCTACTGCAAGTTCCTGCCAAAACGAGTGTAAAAAATAATTCATTGGCTGAGCCTGCCTCATGTCTATCTGTGCGTTGCATCTGGTCACCTGCATTACATTTGTCGTAGTCGGCGGAATGCAACATTCTAGCGTAGAGATTGCAGATCAGTCAGCGACTGAGCCCGCCAAGCGAAATATTCCCCTGGGGGGGTATATTCAGTAATCTTCTGAAGTTGACAGGAAGTAACTTGTCACTGTGGAATTGGGTAGAGAGACTGAAAAGCATGCTGCACATGTACCCCTGGATCCTACTGTACAGACAGTTAGCCCTTTTGACCCTTACCTGAGAGGCACCATAAATGGTCATCTACCACCAGCCAAGAGACCAAGACACTGTTGACAAAGTATTTACAATTTTAGAGGATATGCATGGTGACACCACAAACTTAGGCCATATTCATATGCATTTGTTTTAGCGGGTCCAGGTAGAGACCAATTGCCCATTCAAGTGGCCTGAGTAGTGTGGATGTCTGTACGGGTGTGCGGAAAAGAGCTGGGACAAAAAGGGATCATGTTAGTAAACGGAGTTGTGGTAGCCATTATGACTCTGGGGATGAATGTGTTGAAGGAACTAGGCAGTTTTTGGCTGATGTTCCAGAAACAGTTCGACCCGTGCCACTCATGACCAAGTTAAATTCAGAAGTTACCTGCTGCTTCCCATCACCCCAGCAAGGTGCTGATACACTCTGAAGCTACAGTGACTTTACCTGCTGGGCAAACTGTACTCCCTGTGCCGGAACCAGCTCATGTCTCATTAGAAGGAGTGGATGTCCAAATTGAACATATAAAGGGGGAAGAAGCGATCTCCGGACTATTGGTAACTCACACCCTGGCCACCGTTACACAAGCATGCGCACCAGTGCGTTGCATAGACTTGAGCAAGGGAACCCTGCAGTTGATGTCTCGGCAACAAGTGGCACAAATTTATATGATGACAGAAAATCTCACCAGAGCTGATGCTTTAGAATTAACACCAACAATTACACCCCCCACTCCCCCCCCCCCGGAAGAAGCGAACAGCGAAACGGGGCCCATCGGGCGGGAGGGAAAGCATAGCTCTTCTACAAGCTTCCCTGACCAGTACTATCCGCTACACTTGCACTAATCAGATAATGAACTAATCCCTGATAATAAGATATATGCGATGGTGGCGGTTAATAGCGGGTTTACAGACTATACATTCCTAGGATAGAACCTGCACCATTTTGGGGACGATATTGTCTTTATTAAAGCAACATAAGGATATATGATGGTTATCATGCTGAATGGATTGTTATTTTTCATTTGCCTTAAAATCACAGAATGTATTACATAGCACTTTTGCATTTGATTGTACTATAATAGATAGATAAACGGTATATTCTGTGTATATATACTATATAATATCTAGATTAATTGATAATATATAATATTTGGAGGGGGGTTATTGATTTATAATAATTAGTGATGAGCGAATATACTCGTTACTCGAGATTTCTCGAGCATGCTCGGGGGGTCCTCCGAGTATTTTTTAGTGCTTGGAGATTTAGTTTTTCTTGCCGCAGCTGAATGATTTACATCTGTTAGCCAGCATAAGTACATGTGGGGATTCCCTAGCAACCAGGCAACCCCCACATGTACTTAAGCTGGCTAACAGATGGAAATCATTCAGCTGCGGCAAGAAAAACTAAAACTCCGAGCACTAAAAAATACTCGGAAGACCCCAAAGCATGCCCGAGAAATCTCGAGTAACAAGTATATTCGCTCATCACTAGTGTTGAGCGATACCTTCCGATATCCAGAAGTATCGGTATCGGATTGGATCTGCCGATATCCAAAAAATATCGGATATTGCCGATAACGATACCCGATACCAATGCAAGTCAATGGGACAGAAATATCGGAACATAAATAAGCCCTTCTGTCTATCTATATCCTGTTCCAGAGGGGGGAAGAGTGTGGGCGGTGCATGGTTGGACACTGTGAGTGTCTGTGTGTGCGGTTGGGGTCTGTGCGGGCCTGCCAGGGATCTGTACGTGCCTGCCGGGGGTCTATGCGAGCTGCCAGGGCTCTATGCGGGCCTACCGGGGCTCTATGCGGGCCTGCTGGGACTGTATGCGTCCTGCCTGGGCTCTATACAGGCTGCCCAGGCTCTATGCGGCGTCCTGGGGCTCTATGTGGCATGCCGGGTCTCTCTGCGGCATGCCGAGGCTCTGTGCGGCGTGCTGGGGCTCTGTGCGTGTGTGCAGGCATCGTCCGATGGGACTACAAGTCCCATCAGATGATGCCTGCTACACTGACATTGATTGACACATTAGCCAATGATGGGACAGTAGTAGTCCCATCATCCGGCTAATGTGTTGAATGAAAAAAAAACAAAAAAACAAAAAAAACACATACATACTCCATACATACTCCATACATACTCCATACTGTACATTGATACATTACATACAATACATACAAATAGACATACAGTACATTAAACAGAGTTCATGAGCGAATGTGCTCGTTAGTCGGGTTTTCCAAGCATGCTCAGGTGATCTCTGAGTATCTTGGGCGTGCCCGGCAAAAGCTTCCAGTTGTTTTGTATTATCTTTGATGATTTCAGGTATTTATAATAGATAGTGCAGCACTCTGTAAGTACTTTGTTGTTATTCAAAACTATGCAAAATATACATTCTGCCTGGTTGGATAGTTTCTAGAAGTGCGTAGGTTTGTGCAAATTGGACAATGGCACTCCTGTCTCTTTCCCTTAAGGAGGCTGCTTCAAAGTAAAATGAGGCTTATACATGGGTTTCAGGCCTGACAGACTGACCACAATACAGGCCCTCGCTTGCATACACTGTATTTAGAATTTAATTTTAATGCTTTTGGTGTCTGGTGGAATCCAATTTACTGACATTGATCATACAGCTCCCCCAACTCCTGTATTATATTCACCTTACAGAGTCTTCTCCCGCTGTGATAGTGGCTCCATTGGGATCCAGTGGTCAAAATGAACTGTGGAGCTCACAAAACTCAGCTTTCACGGCACCTGGTGGCGGGCGAACCCCAAAATTCAAATGGGCATGTTTCAGCCTACATTGTAAAGTGATGGGGAATATGTATTCCACTATTTAGCTAACAATTTGGAATGAGGGAGGGACCTCCCAAATGTAGGAGTGAGAGCCCTCACAAATGATATAGGAAAAAATAAAGCCAAAACGCCTCGTGTGAACAAAAGCTAACGGGGAGGTATACTTTTTTTTAAATTATTTTTTATTATTGTTTTGCATTACATACATGTAATTATGAAGGAAAAATATTTCTTTGCATTTTTCCCTTTAAAAAAATGTTTTGTTTGGTTTGGTAGGTCCGCCGCAATAGTCCAACAACAGTATTCCTAGATACAGAGTCAGAAAGGCATGAAGGCATCTTCTCCATGCTGTTCCCATTTAGTTTCAGCTTTCCCATCCATTTCAGCTTTTCCCCCAGACCTTTTAGTTCCAGCAGAAAAATATTCGGCTTTCCCATTGACTTGCATTGGATTCGTTATTCGGTACAAATACACGGTATTAGAAATTATTTGTGCCGATTTTACCGAATCTGAATATTTCACTATTCGCTCATCACTCATAGATAGATAGATAAATAGATAATCACATGTAAAGCGCCATGGAATAAATGGCGCTATAAAAATGTATAATAATAATAATAATAGATAGATCTATAGATAGATAGATAGATAGATAGATAGAGGGATAGATAGATAGATAGATAGATAGATAGATAGATAGATAGATAGATAGATAGATAGATAGATAGATAGATAGATAGAGGGATAGATAGATAGATAGGTAGATAGATAGATAGATAGTGTTAATCATAATACCTTTTCTCCATCGATTGATCTTATTGTTATGTCTGGTAGCTGCTGTTAGAGATTACAAGCTGAATAGAGATGCTTCATTGTTCCCCAACACAAAAGCAGCTAATTTGAGGGAGCTAAATCGAGATGCAGTGGCTTAACTACAGATAATAAGTGGGCTCGAATACAACCCTTTTCACATTTTCTGCCTTTATCTATTTATAGCAACCCAACCCTCCCCCCATTAAATCTCTGTTGCTTTGCTTCTAAAAGAAAAGTAAATTATTTTTTACCTCAGCTACATTTAGGCTATGTGCACACTTTGCTGATTTTCCCGTGGATCCGCAGTGTTTTTGAACAGTAGCATGTTAACCTATGGAAAACCAAATCCACTGTGCACATGCTGCGGAAATAACTGCGCGGGAATGCAGCATTGTTTTTTCCGAAGCATGTCAATTCTGCACCCATAGACTTGCATTGAGTCGGGCACATCCACAGCAAAACTGCAGATGTAAAAAAGATCTGTGGTTTAGCTGCAGGGGAAACGCTGCAGATCGGGAGGAGGGAAGTGTGTGGGCGGAGTGTGGGTGGAGACTGTGCGTGTATGTGTGTGCAGGGTCTGCAGGCTGTCCGTGGGTCTGCGAGGATCTGCCGGGCATCTTCGGGGATGTTGGGGGTCTGCCGGGGCTGTCGGGTGTCTGTGCGGGGCTCTGTGCATACAGTACATACAACATATAACATAATACATACAATATATAACAAGTACATACAACATATGACATACAGTACATACAACATACAACAGTTCATACAACATACAGTACATACAACATATGACATACAGAACATACAAGATACAACATAAGACATACTGTACATACAACATACAACAGAACATATAACATACAGCACATACAACAGTACATACAACTAGGGTTGAGCGAAACTGGTCGAGATTTTTCAAAAGTCGCCGACTTTTGGCAAGGTCGGGTTTCATGAAACCCGACCCGACCCCAGTGTGGGGTCGGCCATGAAGTCGGCGATCTTTTGAATCTGGAATCGGAATTCCGATACCGATTCCCGATATGTTTAAGATATCGGGAATTGGTATCGGAATTCAGATTAAAGTGTAAAATAAAGAATTAAAATAAAAAATATCGCAATACTTACCCTCTGACGCGCCCTGGTACTAACCGGCAGTCTTCCTTCCTTAGAATCAGCCTTCCAGGACCTGGCGGTGACGTCGCGGTGACGTCGCGGCTTGTGATTGGCCGCGCGGCCACCCATGTGACCGCTCGCGCGACCAATCAGAAGCCGTGACGTCACCGAAGGTCCTTCAAGCGCTGATTCTTAGGAAGGAAGGCTGTCGGAAGGAAGCAGGGCGCTTCCGAGGGTGAGTATAGGTATCACCTTCCTTCCTAAGAATCAGCGCTTGAGGGACCTTCGGTGACGTCACGGCTTCTGATTGGTCGCGCGAGCGGTCACATGGGCGGCCGCGCGGCCAATCACAAGCCGCGACGTCACCGCGACGTCACCGCCAGGTCCTGGAAGGCTGATTCTAAGGAAGGAAGACTGCCGGTTAGTACCAGGGCGCGTCAGAGGGTAAGTATTGCGATATTTTTTATTTTAATTCTTTATTTTACACTAAAATATGGATCGCAGGGCCTGAAGGAGAGTTTCCGCTCCTTCAGACCCTGGGAACCATGGAAACCCAATGCACTGCATTGGGTTTCGAGTTTCGGACGACCCCGACCCCGACTTTTTTATAGGATCGGCCGATTTCACTCGACCCGACTTTTGAAAAAGTCGGGTTTCGTGAAACCCGACCCGATCCTATAAAAGTAAAGGTCGCTCATCCCTACATACAACATATGACATGCAGTACATACAACATACAACAGTACATACAACATATGACATACAGTACATACAACATAAAACAGAACATACAGCATATACAACATACAACAGTACATACAACATATGACATACAGTGCATACACCATACAACAGTACATACAACATACAATAGTACATACAACATATGACATACAGTACATAAAACATACAACAGAACATACAACATATAGCACATACAACATACAACAGTACATACAACATATGACAGAGTACATTCAACATACAACAGTACATACAACATACAGTACATACAGACATACAGTACATATACACAACAAATACAGTACATACAACATAGAGTACATACTCACCATCACCTTGATCCCCAAAGCCATTGCTCACCTGTAAAAATTATTGAAATAATAAACAAACAATATACTTCCTGTGTCCGCAGATATCCTATTAATATGAGTGTCCCACAAATATCTCCCGTGGAGAGCAGCCACATCAGCTGATGCGACCACTCTCCAGGGGCTCCAGGATGCAATGACGGAAGGTATCCTTCTGCACTGTATCCCTCCGCCTCTGTGAGAAATAGTTCCTACTCTCAATGGTGGCACTGCTGTGTAGAAAAATTCCCATGCAGAGGTAAGTATTTAAACTTTGCAAGTGCTGTGATCCTGAGCAAGCAAGGGGGGGCCCACACGTTCGCATTGGCACTGGCACAGGGCTCCTCAAAATACGGCGGTGTGTTTGACTGTGGGGGCGCCTCCAACCGGCAGAGACACTTTTGCGTACTATGAGGGGCCCTGTGCCAGAGATGTCGCTAACGAGTATGCCCCCCCCCACCTGATGAAGGAACCTGCACTTTCATCTGCACCTTCCTCTTTGTCCCCATGTATGGTGGTATAGTATGCGGGAAGGGGAACCTGACTTTCAGCAGCGTCAGATTCTGGCTGTGTAGAGTGCAAGGGGAATGTAGTGGTCTGGGTCAATGTACCAGCAGACTCATCTAGCAGTGGCTGGGCAATGGGCAGGATGAGAAGGAAACACAGGTAGTAGGCCCAAATAATAAAGTAGGCTAAATGCAGTTAAAAAGTGGTAACAGGACTAAACAGGCGGCATTGCTTTGTTCAGTGGAGGACAACTGTAATGAGTGGCAGACACTGTTAGTAGGCCCAAGTAATAAAGTGGGCCAAATGCAGTTCAAAATTGGTAACAGGAGTAAACAGGCAGCACTGCTTTGTTCAGTGGAGAACAACAAGCAGCGGCAGACACCATTAGTAGGCCCAACCAAACAAGTAGGCCAAATGCAGTTTAATATCCGAAATAGGATGAAAATTGAGGCTCAGCTTTGTTCAGTGGAGGAGAAAAGCAAGGAGCGGCAGACACCGTTAGTAGGCCCAACCAAACAAGCAGGCCAAATGCAGTTTAAAATCCGAAACAGGATGAAAATTGGGGCTCAGCTTTGTTCAGTGGAGGAGAAAAGCAAGGAGCGGCAGACACCGTTAGTAGGCCCAACCAAACAAGTAGGTCAAATGCAGTTTAATATCCGAAACAGGATGAAAATTGAGGCTCAGCTTTGTTCAGTGGAGGAGAAAAGCAAGGAGCCGCAGACACCGTTAGTAGGCCCAGCCAAACAAGTAGGCCAAATGCAGTTTAATATCCAAAACAGGATGAAAATTGGGGCTCAGCTTTATTCAGTGGAGGAGAAAAGCAAGGAGCAGCAGACACCATTAGTAGGCCCAACCAAACAAGTAGGCCAAATGCAATTTAATATCCGAAACAGGATGAAAATTGAGGCTAAGCTTTGTTCAGTGGAGGAGAAAAGCAAGGAGCGGCAGACACCGTTAGTAAGCCCAACCAAACAAGTAGGCCAAATGCAGTTTAAAATACGAAACAGGATGAGAATTGGGGCTCAGCTTTGTTCAGTGGAGGAGAAAAGCAAGGAGCGGCAGACACCGTTAGTAGGCCCAACCAAACAAGTAGGCCAAATGCAGTTTAATATTTGAAACAGGAGTAAACTGGCGGCTCAGCTTTGTTCAGTGGAGGACAACTATAATGGGAGGCAGACACAGTTACTAGGCCCAAATAAGTAAGTAGGCTAAATGCAGTTCAAAATTGGTAACAGGAGTACACAGGCGGCATTGCTTTGTTCAGTGGAGGACAACTGTAATAAGTGGCTCAGACAGACTTAGTAGGCCTAAAATAAAAAAGTAGGCTAAATGCAGTTCACAATTGGTAACAGGAGTACACAGGCGTCATTGCTTTGTTCAGTAGAGGACAACTGTAATAAGTGGCTGACACAGTTAGTAGGCCAAAATAATAAAGTGGGCTAAATGTCAGCTAAAAAAATGTTCATAAATAAACTGGTGGCATAGCTAGGTACAGGGGTGGGCTTCTCTGCTGAGTAGCAGACAGTGGTAGTTGGCGCAAAGTATTAACTGGTCTAAATGGAGGCCAGGGCCCCTGTATATTTTTACTATCATCTATCATTTCAACAAATTTGTATTGGCAGTGCCATTGAAGGATTTAACAGCACAGACTACACAGTGGTGGAGCAGGGAGAGGAAAGTTTTGCAAATGGTAGAGCACTGTTCAAGCTGGGGATGAACACTCTCTCATGGGCGGCGGTACTGGCACAGGGCCCCTCATATTACGACGGTGTGTCTGACGTTGGTTGTGCACCACCACCATCAGAGACACTTCATTGTACTATGAGGGACCCTGTGCCAGTGCCGTCGCCCAAGAGTGGGCACACCCACCTGTCCAGGCAAACGGCACTCGCACGGGTGCTTGTGCTAAGTGGTGACCACGGCCCTGTGGAGGGAGTCAGCCCATTTAGGGAGGTGTAAAAATAGCCTATGGTGGACATTCAGCAGCTGCAAATGGAGGAATTGGAGCAGTCAGTAAGAGGAGGCCAAAAGCAAGACACTTTTCAGGCAAGCTACGTGTCAGCAGGGGAAGGTGGGGCAAATTAATTAGAAATCCATGATTGGTTCATTTTAATGAAGGTTAGATCATCAACATTTTGGGTAGCCAGACGTGTCCTTTTTTTCAGTCAGTATTGAACCAGCAGCACTGAAGACTCTTTCTGATAGCACACTAGCAGCTGGGCAAGCAAGCTCCTGTAATGCATATTCTGCCAATTCAGGCCAGGTGTCTATTTTAGATGCCCAGTAATCAAAGTGGAATGACCTGTGAGGGAGAACATCGATAAGGGAGGAAAAATAGTTGGTAACCATGCTGGACAAATGCTCCTGTCACTTTGAATCGATGCAGCAGTACCTGTCGTGTCTGCGGCCATTGCGAAATCACTCCACAACCTGGTCATGAAACCCCTCTGTCTAATGCCACTGCGGATTTGTGCACCTCTAACACCTCTGCCATGTTGCCCCCTACAGCTCGTGTGAGAACCATCACCACCTCTGTGTGCTGGGAATGCCTGAACCAAACGGTCTACAAGAGTTGCTTGTTTGGTAGCCAATATTTGCTCCAGGTTCTCATGTGGCATGATATTTTGTAATTTTCCTTTGTATCGTGGATCAAGAGGCAGGCTAACCAGTAATCGTCATCGGTCATCATTTTGATAATGAGGGGGGTCCGTTTTTAGGATACGCAAGGCATACTCTGCCATGTGGGCCAATGTTCCAGGTGTCAATTCACTGCTTGTGCTGGGTTGAGGAGAACTTTCTTGCAAATCAACATCACTTGTGGCCCGCAAAAACCCTGTACCTGACCTTGCAACGCCTCTGTTCGCACAGCCTCTGAATCATGTGCAGCGTGGAGTTCCACCTTGTTGCAACGTCGATTATTAGGCAGTGCTGGGGAACATTCAGCGATCGCTGATGGTTCTGCATATGGCTGGAGTGTATGGGCTACATTTCAAAAACCAGACCTGCACATCCAAACATAGACTCAGTGTGAACAGGTGCTGAACCTAGAGTCGCCAACTCGTATATAGCTAAGTAAATAAGGCAGCACACTGCAGTGCTAAAACATGCAAACTTGAAAACACGAAATTTGAACTGCATTACTGCACTAGAAATATGAAAAATGAGAGCTTTTAGCGCATAAAAATTGCCAATTTTATGTGTACCTGGTAGCCTCTTTACGGCATCTCTCTTATACCAGGTCCTATGCTTGCCTTACCTCGCTGAGAATAAACGTCTCCATCTGAATGGGTGCATGTGAAACCTCTTCTTAGACTAAAATTCTCTCTCTCTGTGGAAGGGTACTGGACCTGCTGTAATTAAAACACCTGAAGCTAGGAGGCGGAGTGCACGATCAGAAGGCTAGAGAATACATTTCAAAAACCTGACCTGCGCATCCAAATATAGACTCAGTGTGAACAGGTGCTGAACCTAGAGTCGCCAACTCGTATATAGTTAAGTAAATAAGGCAGCACACTGCAGCGCTAAAACATGCAAACTTGAAAACACGAAAGATCACTAGGATCGGATCAGGTTTCACGAAACCCGACTTTGCCGAAAGTCGGCTACTTTTGAAAATGCCCGATCCGTTTCGCTCAACCCTAGACTCTACTACTATTAACACTTATGAAGTCTATGGAGCATCTTGCACAGTCTGCAGTGTAGGTTCTGTGTAAGTCAGTGTCATATTTCATTAACATAAATCTATGTAACATGGTTCGCAATTAGACATTTTGAGCTTTAATGTGGAGAGTAATTATGGTGAAGCTCAGCTGCTATAATCGCTGTTATGTACAGCGATGTTATGCTCATTTTTAGCAAAAGTGATTTTGACTACATACAGTATACACACTGATATAGACACACAGTTTTTCTAATGTTCAAGAAATCTCAGGGGCCTTTTCCTGCTCTTCTCTCCTGTATCCTAACGGTTTCCATAGTAACACAATATCCCTGGGACTCTGGCCAGTTGTGACTGACAAGCCGGCTACACTAAATAGTCAAGCGAGCACTACATTTCAAGGAAAAGACTAGCATCTGATCCTGGTATTATGCTTTTCTGCCAAGCAAAGCGAACAGTACTTTCAGTCTATACTTGGCAAAAGTTGTATCATTATATATATATATATATATATATATACATATATATATGTATATATATATATATATATATATATACATATCTCCTGCACATATATACATTCTCCTTTCCGCTGTGATAACAGCATGTATAAAGGTACCGTCACACTGAACGATATCGCTAGCGATCCGTGACGTTGCAGCGTCCTGGCTAGCAATATCGTTCAGTTTGACACGCAGCAGCGATCAGGATCCTGCTGTGATGTCGCTGGTCGCTGCAGAAAGTCCAGAACTTTGTTTCGTCGCTGGACTTCCTGCTGACATCGCTGAATCGGCGTGTGTGACGCCGATTCAGCGATGTCTTCACTGGTAACCAGGGTAAACATCGGGTTGCTAAGCGCAGGGCCGCGCTTAGAAACCCGATGTTTACCCTGGTTACCAGCGTAAAAGTTAAAAAAACAAACACTACATACTTACCTTCCGCTGTCTGTCCCCGGCGCTGTGCTTTCCTGCACTGGCTGTGAGCGCCGGCCAGCCGGAAAGCACAGCGGTGACGTCACCGCTGTGCTTTCCGGCCGCTGTGCTTACACAGCGCAGAGAAGCAGAACGCCGGGGGACAGACAGCGGAAGGTAAGTATGTAGTGTTTGTTTTTTTTAACTTTTACGCTGGTAACCAGGGTAAACATCAGGTTACTAAGCGCGGCCCTGCGCTTAGTAACCCGATGTTTACCCTGGTTACCGGCATCGTTGGTCACTGGAGAGCAGTCTGTGTGACAGCTCTCCAGCGACCAAACAGCGACGCTGCAGCGATCGACATCGTTGTCGGTATCGCTGCAGCGTCGCTCAGTGTGAAGGTACCTTTAGAGTCCTGTTCAATCTACATTGATACAAACCATGATTAAAGCTCTTAGCTGAAATGCATCGGTTGGTTTCCCCAGGATTCCTTGTGGGGACCAGTATTTATGTCATTGCAATTGATCGAATAAAGTTTCTACATTTTTATGCTTCGTTTTTCTACTGGTCTTCATCACTGGAGGTTCTCCCCTTTTTTTCTATTCCATTGCTGATGTCCAAGATTGAGACGGCTCCATGCGATTTTCTTCATCCAGCAAGGTATTTCTACCTATGGTGAGCTGACAACTTCCCCTCCCTTTTCCATCACTACCATTTGGTTATCAGTCTGTGTCTCTGCTCCCTACACGTTGCTATTTTCCCATGATCTGCACCCATGGATTCTGCATCTGATAATATCTTCAAGGATATGAACAATGATTTACATCGGCTCAATAAGTTAGCTTCTATTTTTTATAAACCACATCAGAATGTGACTGGCGCCACTGATAATCCTGTGGACAGCAATTTAGCTGTACTATTTAAATAATTGGAAAACAAAAAACAAAAGAGATTAAATTATGGTGGGACTCTACTTCTTTAAAATCTTATGTCGCCAAGAATATGATTCCAAGAAGATTGCGGATCAATAAAAATGCAAATCACTCACTTGTCCAGCTTATGCAAATATTGAATGGAGGAGATGAAAATAGGATAAAATCTTGTCCTTTATTAGTGCATCATAAAAACAAGCTGACGCGTTTCAGGCAATACTGCCCTTAGTCATAGCATAATAAAAACACATTACAGCACAATATGTAAAGGCACATAACAAAAGGCTACAACCAATCGCAATACATAACCATATATCAAACACCTGAGTACCCATTGGAAAAAGACACACACCCTGCCCAACTTGAGTGTTATGCAAATGTTATAGCCACAAAGTCTATATACAATATTGCAAATATAAATTGTAAATACCCTTCGCCAATATATGTAAATACATATAAATACTCCCATATATACATAAACCACATATCTTTATTATATTTATACATGAGAACATCACTTAATAAAAATACATCAGATCTGTTTTATAATTCTTTCCTTTGGGGAAACAAGTATCTAATTTTAAGATCCAAGCTGCCTCTCTGGCTCGTTGAGTAGATACTGTGTCCCCTCCTCTGACTGCCCTCTTTACGTGCTCAATGGCAGTTCCTCTCATAGAAGTCGTGTCACCAGCATGAACCTCCTTGATATGTCTGGACACTCCCGACAAAGAGCGTTTATCATTGCTATTACCAAATATATTACAGATCTGGAATTATAATTAGCCAAAAATGTGATAGTGTAATCATGCTGTGCATCTTTTGCTCTAAATTTGGTGGGTTTTTTTTTGCATATATTGACACAATCTAGAGTCTAATATCTCTACCCAGTTTTTGAACAATCCATGAGGGTGAGTTACTATATGACAAGAGTATTCTCTGCGCCTATACTGGTGAACTGAACATAGACACTTTTCACACAGCATGTAGTGCACACATGGGAAGCATTAGTCTGATATTTCAATCACATCCATACACACAGTACTTCTGTACTTTTTATTGGTTGTAGCCTTTTGTTATATGCCTTTATATACAGGTAGTCCTCGACTTACAACGTTGATCCGTTCTTACGCGGCGTCGTAAACTGAACTTAGACGTGAGTCGGACCATACGTTCATACAGTGCTGTACCATAATAACAGTACAGTACTGCAAACACTTAGCTTATCCAAACACCTATCCTAACACAGTCCCCTACATAATTAGGGTGTTATGGCGTGCAGGAGACTCATTTTCCTCATGTAACCGGGTACAGTGTACAGTACTGACTCTATTCTTCCGCCGCTGCACGTAGTTGCACGTAGTTCGACTTACAACGCAAAACCGCATAAGTCGGAATGAGGTGCCGTATAAAGGGTCGTAACCACGAAACGACGTAACTTGAGACCGTCATAACCCGAGGACTAACTGTATTGTGTTGGAATGTGTTTTTATTATGCTATGACTAAGGGCAGCTTGTTTTTATGATGCACTAATAAAGGACAAGATTTTATCCTATTTTCATCTCCTCCATTCAAAATTTGCATGAGCTGGAAAAGTGAGTGATTTGCATTTTCACCTGGGATTCAGCCGGCAGGAACTTGGTGGTGATCCGTGCTCTGCACATGTCTATTGAGAATTGGACTCTAATACGTCTGGTTGGGTGAGCTGATGAAATCCTTGTATTTGTATAGATCAATAAAAATGCCACTTTCCTGTATACTGATATCTTTCAAAATGACTGGAATCAAATGTTGATATCCTGTTCCATTAAAGGCATGGAACTCATTGTGAGACATGAAGAAACTGAACTCACTAAAACTAGAGAAGAAATTAACAATATATAATCTTCCCTCAAGTCCCACTCTAACACGGCTGAATCAGACAATGCTTAAAAATTTACAGGTGTTAAAAAATTCCATTTCCAATCTGAAAAAACTAAGCTTAAGCGAGACACTACTCTGTACAGACTAAAAGTTTGGACACACCTTCTCATTTAAAGATTTTTCTGTATTTTCAGGACTATGAAAATTGTACCTTCACACTGAAGGCATCAAAACTATGAATTAACACATGCAGAATTATATACTTAACAAAAAAGTGTGAAACAACTGAAATTATGTCTTATATTCTAGGTTTTTCAAAGTAGCGACCTTTTGCTTTGATGACTGCTTTGCACACTCTTGGCATTTTCTTGATGAGCTTCAAGAGGTAGTCACCGGGAATGGTCTTCCAACAATCTTGAAGGAGTTCCCAGAGATGCTTAGTCCTTGTTGGCCCTTTTGCCTTCACTCTGCGGTCCAGCTCACCCTAAACCATCTCGATTGGGTTCAGGTTCAGGTGACTGTGGAGGCCAGGTCATCTTGCATAGCACCCAATAACTCTCCTTCTTGGTCAAATAGCCCTTACACAGCCTGGAGGTGTGTTTGTGGTTATTGTCCTGTTGAAAAATAAATGATGGTCCAACTAAACGCAAACCACATGGAATAGCATGCCGCTGCAAGATGCTGTGGTAGCCATGCTGGTTCATGTATGCCTTCAATTTTGAATAAATTCCCAACAGTGTCACCAGCAAAGCATCCCCACACCATCACCTCCTCCTCCATGCTTCACAGTGGGAACCAGGCATGTTGAGTCCATCCGTTCAACTTTTCTGCGTCGCAAAAAGACACGGTGGTTGGAACCAAAGATCTCAAATTTGGACTCATCAGACCAAAGCACAGATTTCCACTGGTCTACTGTCCATTCCTTGTATTTTTTAGCCCAAACAAGTCTCTTATGCTTGTTGCCTGTCCTTAGCAGTGGTTTCCTAGCAGCTATTTTACCATGAAGGCCTGCTGCACAAAGTCTCCTCTTAACAGTTGTTGTAGAGATGTGTATGCTGCTAGAACTCTGTGTGGCATTGACCTGGTCTCTAATCTGAGCTGCTGTTAACCTGCGATTTCTGAGGCTGGTGACTCGGATAAACTTATCCTCAGAAGCAGGGGTGACTATTGGTCTTCCTTTCCTGGGGCGGTCCTCGTGTGAGCCAGTTTCTTTGTAGCGCTTGATGGTTTTTGCAACTGCACTTGGGGACACTTTCAAAGTTTGCCCAATTTTTTGGACTGACTAATGATAACTAATGAGTTATGAGTTACTAATGACTAATGAGTAATGATGGCCACTCGTTTTTCTTTACTTAGCTGCTTTTTTCTTGCCATAATACAAATTCTAACAGTCTATTCAGTAGGACTATCAGGTGTGTATCCACCAGACTGGAGGGAGAAAGGCGTGCACTCTGTAGAGAGGAGCTGGTGCCGGCTGAACCTGGACTGGATCCAGATCAATCATAGATTTGGGCAAACAACCGCACTCAGACAATATTTTGCATCAGAGATGTGAAGTATTTATTAAGGTAACACCACAGTGGTCAACAGATTTCTGAGGAGGAACGTTTCGACCTGAAAGGTCTTTCTCAAACCTCACTGAAAAAACATGAAATATACTACATTAGAGATGGTGAAAATCAAAACATCCAGACAAAATACAGCAAAATCAAGATAGTAGAACATAATAGGAGGTAAAAACACAGTGGACGCAATGAACAAAATAAGGGGGGGGGGGCGGCGGGGGGCAGAATATGCATAGTATGATACACATGTAAAAAGTAACTGTGTTGCCAGAGATCTATAGAAATGCTGTATACGTCTAAAGAACAAAAATAAAGTACAGTAAATAACCATATTCTGTGAGAAAAATATATACATATGTACAAATCTTAAAAATAAACCATGAACGAGGCCCAGAGGAGTATACATGTAGTATGAATATTGAATCAGCGTTCAGGCAGGCAGATAAACGGATGGCGGCAGGCTTCATAGACTACTGTAAACATACAGATATATATAAATACATAGCTTTTTGAAAACAATGGGTAGAGCAAAACTGACCTTAGTGAATAGTAATGGAGGAAAGAGGAGGAGGACGAAACTTGTCCGGTAAATGGAGACAGAGGCTCCT
Source organism: Ranitomeya imitator (assembly GCF_032444005.1). NCBI lineage: Eukaryota > Metazoa > Chordata > Amphibia > Anura > Dendrobatidae > Ranitomeya > Ranitomeya imitator. The sequence goes on along the minus strand of NC_091282.1, from coordinate 571,220,208 downwards.
ATAGAGAGTAACAGAGAGTGAGACAAAGCACACATACTATGGAGGAGGCCAGAGACCGAACCTAATAGACACATACCACAAATGGTCCAGGAGACAGGGGAACGGAGGTCCGGAACGGCACGGACAGGGCACAGAGTCCCTAAAAGCACTGTGGATAAGAGACCAGGAGTGAGGATGCTGATCATGTGGAAGTAAAGCAGGGAGTGAGCCAGAGGGAGAAAAATACCTGTGGGTCCTGTAAGTAAAAAGGAGGCGGTAGTGTCCGGCATAGTGGACGGTCAGGGGAGAAATACCCAGGAGACAGGAAGTGTGGTGTGAAGAAGAGGCTAGGAACGCACGCTGAGGGGCTGGGACAGGCGTGCCCGGAAAGGAACGAGGGAGAGGCCCGGCACGCAGGCTGGAGCGCAGAAGACAGAGCGCACGCGTAGGAAGAAGGAAGGAGGAGGCGTCAGGAATGAAGGGCCGGCAGAGGGCGAGCAGCGGCGCATAGAGGGCAAAGCGCTATGTCGGCGCGTGCGTAGAGTAACACAATGGGGGCGTGTCAGCACTAGAAGCTCTGTGTAGAAGGGGAGGGGAGGGGAAGGGGATAGGAAAAGGCCGGTGTATCAAGCAGAGGGAAAGAGAGTGAGAGTAAGAGTAAGGATGACGGTTAGATGCCAGAGGAAAATTGTATGAATGGATTGTAATATACAAGGATGGAAAAATGAGGAAAAAGAAAAGAAGGAGATAAGTAAAGAATAAAGGAATAAAGTAAAGAATGACAAAAAATATGAAAATGATAAAAACAAAAAAACAAACAAAAAAAAAAAAAAAAAAAAAAAAAAGGGGGGGTCCAGATGTGGAAGAGAAGAGATATGGAAGAGAGAACAATATGAAAATTGGATAAGAATGGAGAAAAATAAAATAGAGATAAATATAAAAAAATATATAAAGAAAACGGAAGATAAAAATAATGAAAAAATGAAGAAAAAATATATGATGAAAAAAGTGAAAAAATGAAAAAAAAAAAAAAAAATGAAAAAAATGAAAAAATGAAAAAAATGAAAAAAATAATAAAATAAAGAAGAGAAAAAAGCAATAAAATGAAAAATAAGAGAAAAAAGCAATAAAATGAAAAATAAAAAATAATGAGAAGAAAAAAAGGAATATAAAAATGAAAAATAAAAAATAAAAATAAAGAAGAAAATAAAAATAAAAATTGTAATAAAACCAAAACAAAAACAAAAATGAACAAAAACGGGAGGGGGGTCAGGCGAGTACTTACCCCAAATGGAAGAAACAGTATATGGAAATCAGACCGCCTGAAAGTAGGAGAAAGGTTAGTGATCATGGAACAAAATGAGAGGTCAGCATGCTCTACAAACATAAAATGGCACATATGATATTAAATACAGTATCATTGATCATCAATTTGTAGGTATATGTAGCAGCATTGAAGTTCTACAAGTATTGACATAGCGACAATGTAGTTCAAGAGGACCCAGAGCAAGCAGGACAGCACGTGGTCCCATGACGAACAGGTATCGGACTCAATTAAATCAGATCAAGTTCCCTATTCAAACCCCTGGGTGTGAGGGTTTGTAAAGTATAAATCCAATAGGACTCCCGTTGCCTAAGCAGTTTAGTGTGATCACCACCCCTCCTAGGGCGATCCACCTGTTCTAAAACCTGGAAGCGAAGCTGAGAGACTGAGTGGTTGGCGGACACAAAATGATGGGGAAGAGGGAGCCATGTTTTTTTACATCTTGACTTAATGACGTTAGAGCAGCATGCACAGGCCAAACATGGGAACGTGCCACGTTTTGCAGTACCTAAAAAGGTTTGTTTGGGTATTCTAGAAGAACTGCCCATGTCTGCCTTAACGACTCGATCTCTGATGTTGGTAGGTCTCCGTTTACACATGAGAGGAGGTGTCGTGAAAGCCTCGATCTGTGGATATGAACGTCTCAGGAGGGGCCAATGTTTGCGGATAATATTATAGACTATAGGCATGACAGGGTGGTGAGTGTGAATGAAGGGAACGCGTTCTGGTTTTGTAGAGGCACTAGGGCGTGGGTTCTACTATCTTGATTTTGCTGTATTTTGTCTGGATGTTTTGATTTTCACCATCTCTAATGTAGTATATTTCATGTTTTTTCAGTGAGGTTTGAGAAAGACCTTTCAGGTCGAAACGTTCCTCCTCAGAAATCTGTTGACCACTGTGGTGTTACCTTAATAAATACTTCACATCTCTGATGCAAAATATTGTCTGAGTGCGGTTGTTTGCCCAAATCTATGTATCCACCAGACGACTTCTGCACAACACAACTGATGGTCCCAACCCCATTTATAAGGCAAGAAATCCCACTTATTAAACCTGACAGGGCACACCTGTGAATTGAAAACCATTCTTGGCGACTACCTCTTGAAGCTCATCAAGAGAATGCCAAGAGTGTGCAAAGCAGTCATCAAAGCAAAAGGTGGCTACTTTGAAGAACCTAGAATATAAGACATATTTTCAGTTGTTTCACACTTTTTGTTAAGTATATTATTCCACATGTGTTAATTTATAGTTTTGATGCCTTCAGTGGGAATGTACAATTTTCATAGTCATGAAAATACAGAAAAATCTTTAAATGAGATGGTGTGTCCAAACTTTTGGTCTGTACTGTGTATATATATATATATATGTATATATATATATATATTGTGGTGTGACTGATGGTCGCGTGGTTAATGGGAGGTATGTGTCACAGGGATGGATGCAACCTGGAGTATTTTGTCTTTAGTGCATGTGAGCACTAAAGATGTCATTTAGTGCACCTGGGTCCGGGTTGCGGGTAGCTATGAGAGATGGGAGGGTCTGGCTACCCACATGCCTCACTTCTGGGTGAGGGTGCTTACTGTACCCCTTTTCCCTGCGGGAAGTGCTTGAGTTTGAGGACCTGCAGTGATGTCATGATCATGTGACCAGTGCATGTGATGTTAACTCACCTGTGGGTGTGATTACAGGCTACCTAAAGGAGGTGTGTTTAGCTGCACATGGCAGTGAGTGTTTGGGAGTCTGCCAGTGTGGACAGACTTCTATGTGTCCCGGCTGGACATTATAGAGAGACCGTGTTTAGATTGTAGAGACTGCATGCCTACAGACCTGAGAGAGCGGAGCTCTACTATGGACATTGAGAATTTATCTGTCTGATGTAAGACTGTTTATCGTTTGTTCATCTTTCTATGGTTTATGGAGAGATTAAACCAAACAGACTGCTTTAAGTGGAAAAACCATGCCTGAGTGCTTGAATTCTGTGGCAAGCAAGTGTCCCCCCAAGACACGTAGTATGCAAAATGCTACAATTGGTGCTAGACTGCGAGCAACCGTCCAAGAAGCACATGTTGCAGCGCTGGCTGGTCTGAGCCAGAGGAGTGGACGGTCTTACAACCGTGAGTAATACTGACTGGGGTCTGTGAGAACTGCTGTTTGTGGGATACCTCTGAGGAGAATAGGGATCCGGGAACCTGTGTGGCCGGCAGGTAATGGACAGGAGTCCGCGTTATGCTGATCGGGGTCAGTGAGAACTGTTGTTCATGGGATACCTTTGAGGAGAAGAGAGGTATCCGAGAAGCTGTGCTGCCCCTACAGGTAACGGATGGAGATCAGTGTTATGCTGATCGGGATCAGTGAGAAAATGTGTTTGAGCTGTAAAGCTGAGAACGGATGGAGATCCATGTTGTGCTGACCGGGGTCAGTGTGAAACAAAGAGCGAGACATTGTGTGCAGGTTGCCAGCGGGTAACAGTCTGAAAACCGTGTTATGCTGATCGGGATCAGTGATTTTTTTTTTTTGTAACAGGCAGGAGTCTGTGCTATGCTGACCAGGGGTCAGTGAGAGACTGTGTTTTTCTTATAAAACACGTGTGCAGATGTCTGCTGTGGACTGGCGGGTCCATGTGTTTTTTTTTTCTTCTCTGAACAACTTGCTTTGGCTCGGCGGGGCCACGAAGACTGAAGGCGTCTGGCGGTAACTCGGCGGGGTTATGAAGTTTGCTGTGGATCGGCGGGTCCACGAAGTCTGTGGTGGTTACGTGCAGTGCAGTTGCAGTAAGAGGTTCTGCAGCAGCCGGATTTGCAGTGGCAGCGGCTTGTGGTTGGCAGCTGGAGGTGTCGGTGGTTTGACTACAGCAGAAGCTGTGGCAGTGCCCAGTGCCAGCAGGGGCTGGTGAAGTGTTGGGAAAAAAAAAAAAGAAGAAAAAAAAAAAGTGTGCTCCATCTTGTACAGACTCTTAAAGGGCCAGTGCAAGCCCAGGGACATTCTGGTGTACTGTGCGAACTAGGGCCTGGGAGTGCCATTTGCAGTGGCAGCGGCTTGTGGTTGGCAGCTGGAGGTGTCGGTGGTTTGACTACAGCAGAAGCTGTGGCAGTGCCCAGTGCCAGCAGGGGCTGGTGAAGTGTTGGGAAAAAAAAAAAAGAAGAAAAAAAAAAAGTGTGCTCCATCTTGTACAGACTCTTAAAGGGCCAGTGCAAGCCCAGGGACATTCTGGTGTACTGTGCGAACTAGGGCCTGGGAGTGCCATGGGGGTGTCCACGGGGTGTACCCCAGAGTGGGGTGGTGTCCCTAAAGGGGGTGGAGTCCCAAAACGGAGCGGTGACCCCAAATAATTATGGTTGGCCAAAAAGGGGCTGCATCCCAAAAGGGGGTAGGTGCCTAAAAGGGGGTGGATTACCTAAAAGGGGTGGTGGCCCTAAAGGAGAAAATGGTCCACAAGGGGGCGGTAACCGAAAAGGGGGTGGCGACCCAAATAGGGGTGGTGGCCCAAAAAGGGGCGGCGGTGAATTCGCTGATGAACTGTTGCCGGGTTCAGTGTTCGAACAGCGCGTGTCCAGAATATTGTATTGACTTTCCATCTGACAAGATGTCACAGAGCTGTTCTGTAGAAGTCAATGGAGTGTGCGTGACTGGACTTCTGGACTCAGGGAGCCTGGTGAAGATGGTGAGTGCCACACTCCCTGTCTATCTGATTCCCGGAAGGAAGATGAAAGTCCACTGCGTTCATGGGGTCGCTAGGGATTATCCAGTGTCCAGGGTAATCATTGAGACGCCCACTATTTTTTCCAGCCATGATGTACCTGTAGTCCGAGACTTGCCATTTTCTGTAGTAATAGGCCAGGACTTTGAAAGGTTTTGGGACTTGTGGGAGGAAAGGGGAGTGTCTGATTGCTCAAAAAGGATCCAGAATGACCCTAAGGGAGCCCCACCACAACAGGCGGCTGTAGTGATTCCGGATCGTGTGATGTGTGAATAGGAGATAGCGACACCTAAGGTCGATAGTCCAGAGGTCCGGGTGACTGGAAGAAAGTGTGGGTCTGACACTTGTTTAAGTGGGGAATTGCTGTTCCAGGATGACAGTGAAAGGGGGTGACTCCTATTCAGACTGTGACTCGAGCGCAAGGGAAAAAGAGTGCAGTAAGGAGGAGCCGAATAAAAATCACAGATCTTCATCTCGTCACGGGGGCCGCAGAAAGTTGGGACAGGTTACACCCTCTGAGAAGAGGGATAATGAGGAGGAGACACGGTCAGGTGCAGATCACGTTATTGTCCTTGATTAGGAGGTGACTTTATCTCTGACAAACCCTAGCACTGAGGTAGTTGGTGACGGGCTGGGGTTAGATCAGACCTTTAGCAGACCCACGTCTGCAATGCCCGGAAAGGGTGAAGTGGCTCAGTATGATGAAGGCTCCAGAGTACCTGATGCTGAAGAGATGGAGAACTCTGAAGTTACCAAGACTCAAGAGGTACCTAAGAGTAAACAGACAGAAAGCCCTGCAGAGACCATAGATGTGGGTGCAGAAACAGGTGGAACCCTGAAGAGGCAGAGTGTGGGTGAGCAAGAGACCCCATCTGAGAGTTTAATTAAAGAACTGGTGGTGCGACATGTGCTAGCCAAAAGAGAGCAGGTCCATAACCTAGAGCTGCTTAAAGAAACAGTTGAACGAGAAAGGGTCCTGAGGCAAGCAATTGAGCACAGAGTGGGTGACCTAGAGAAGGAAGTCTCTAAGCTCAGAGGTCACCTATCAGCGTGTCAAAACATGAACAAGGCCATGTTGAAAGATATGGAGGTGTTCAGAGAGGCCCAAGAGAAGAATCAGCAGGAGCTTCTCCATAGAGAGGATGAGCGTTGCTGCTTGGTAAAGGAGCAAGATAAAGTTCTCCAAGAGTTCTAGACAAAGGAAACTAATCAACAGCTCCAGAAATCCACGGATGACCGGGAAATCAAACTGTTGCGCTCTCCCAATCAAATCGCTATGAAGGAGCGTGAGCTGGAGAGGCTGACCAAAGAAGGGGCCTCCACGGAGGAAGAAATCCAGCAAGGGAAGTGCCACGCAGATCACCGAACAAAGGACATCGACGTCTTGGAAAACTTCGCTGACGCTAAGGATGAGGAGGTCCAATGATATGACCAAGAAGGTGAGACTTTGATTTTCAAGTGCGTAATAGACGTACCCGAAGACATGCAAGAAGCATGTGCCAGTGAGGAGGTGCATGAAGCTTTTAAAAAGGCGGTCGAAGCGTATAGGGTGCACTGGGCACCTGAGACTCATCAACTGGTCATACTGTCGACTAGAGAAGTCACAGTGAAGCGGGTGGCTGTCCTGAGAGAGATGCATCTACAATGCCTCAGCACAAAACAAATGATCACGTTGAAGAATGAGGAAGCCGCTCAATGTCTGGAGCCAGCGAGAGAAGCTCAAAATCGGCTCGGCTTGGTGGAAGACATCATTCTGGTAACCAGGAATTTGGTGGGAAAAGTCGTCGGAAAGCTTGGGCGAGTGATGCAGGAGATTGTAAATAAATCCGGTGTGAAGAGACTGAAGGTTCTGGGTGATGACGAAGTCCAGCTCGTGGGTGAAGATGGGATGGTTCCATTCCTGGTCGTCGGATCCATGGAGAGCCTTGGGAATATCCGAATGCTCCTGGGGTATCGCGTGGTATACCTGAAACAGAGCAGCTAAGACGTGAGAGGGAGCAGATAAATATAGAGCTGCGGGAATTGGCAAACAGTGCCACCACCTTCAACTTGCGGTATAGAGAGACGAAGAGGTTCTCTAAAGACTGGAAGTCCTCAAGCTAACAGAGGATATAGAGATAAAGGGAAGAACTGCTCTCCGAAGAAAGACAATAGGGGAGATCACCAACAGAGGGAGAACCAAAGGTGGCCAGATGGAAGAGCTAGAAATAGTGACTCCTCAGTTAGCTCAGGGCTCAGTGACCTAAGCGGGAGATCCTGTAGCAGACAAAATGACAAGGGGTCATCTTTATCAAAGGATGTGATGGAAATGGTTGACGAATGCCGACGAAAGGGTTCAGTAACAGGCCCTGACTTAGATAGACGATTTGACTGTCAGGGACGACTGAGAAGGGTCTCTGGTCGGTTTAGGACAAGTGTTCAACCCCACAGGTTTGAACAGAGGGGAGGGAATATGTGGTGTGACTGGTGGTCGCGTGGTTAATGGGAGGTATGTGTCACAGGGATGGATGCAACCTGGAGTATTTTGTCTTTAGTGCATGTGAGCACTAAAGATGTCATTTAGTGCACCTGGGTCCGGGTTGCGGGTAGCTATGAGAGATGGGAGGGTCTGGCTACCCACATGCCTCACTTCTGGGTGAGGGTGCTTACCTGCGGGAAGTGCTTGAGTTTGAGGACCTGCAGTGATGTCATGATCATGTGACCACTGCATATGATGTTACCTCACCTGTGGGTGTGGTTACAGGCTACCTAAAGGAGGTGTGTTTAGCACATGGTAGTGAGTGTTTGGGAGTCTGCCAGTGTGGACAGACTTCTATGTGTCCCGGCTGGACATTATAGAGAGACCGTGTTTAGATTGTAGAGACTGCATGCCTACAGACCTGAGAGAGCGGAGCTCTACTATGAACATTGAGGATTTATCTGTCTGATGTAAGACTGTTTATCGTTTGTTCATCTTTCTATGGTTTATGGAGAGAATAAACCAAACAGACTGCTTTAAGTGGAAAAACCATGCCTGAGTGCTTGAATTCCGTGCCAAGCGAGTGTCCACCCAAGACACGTAGTATGCAAAATGCTAATATATATATATATATATATATATATATATATATATATATATATATATATATATATATATATATATATATATATGTGACAGGGTCTCTGACACAGTGTATGAATGGAGATATGTGTTGCTAAAATTGCTTTCTTCTATGATCTAGAAGTCCATAAGTTTCTCTTCAGCATGCTAGGTGTTGAAGGGCCTAATAAGCCATGTTATGGGATCGGTTTGTAGGTGAGAGATGGGTAGGATGCCTACTCACCATATCTCCACCTCAAGAATGTGGCTGGGATGTTAAATGTACAGCCACTGCATTTTTTTTCTCTGTGTTTTGTTCGTTTGGAGAGGAAAGACTCCAAATGTGGCTCTTGGAGGAGCTGAGGACTTTGTGTGTTGTGAATTCTGTTGTCGAGCTCCCTCCTGTGGTCTTGAATGGTACTTCGGTGAGTTCTGTCCGTGGGCTCCCTCTGGTGGCTGTGAGTGGAGCTGCTGCTTCTGAGGTTCCTTACACAGGTGACGGGGTTTATCCTTTGGGTTGCCTCTCTATTTAACTCCACTTAGATCGTTACTCCATGCCAGCTGTCAATGTTTCTGCATTGCTTCAGTTTGCTCTTGGATCTTTCTGAGACCTGTCTCTTCCTGCAAGAAGCTAAGTCCCCGTTTGTTATTTTCTGTTCATGGTTTTCTAGTCCAGCTTGCTTTCATTATTTTGTCTTGCTAGCTGGAAGCTCTGGGATGCAGGGTGGCGCCTCCGCACCGTGAGTCGGTGCGGGGGTCTTTTTGCACACTCTGCGTGGTCTTTTGTAGTTTTTGTGCTGACCGCAAAGATACCTTTCCTATCCTCTGTCTATTTAGTTAGTCTGGCCTCCCTGTGCTAAAACCTGTTTCATTTCTGTGTTTGTGACTTTCATCTTAACTCACAGTTAATATATGTGGGGGGGCTGCCTTTTCCTTTGGGGAATTTCTCTGAGGCAAGGTAGGCTTTACTTTCTTTCTCTAGGGCTAGCTAGTTCTTAGGCTGTGATGAGGCGCCTAGGGAGCATCAGGAGCGCTCCACGGCTGTTTCTAGTGTGTGTATAGGATTAGGGATTGCGGTCAGCAGAGCTCCCACATCCCAGAGCTTGTCCTGTTTGAGGTTTAACTATCAGGTCATTCCTGGTGCTCCTAACCACCAGGTCATAACATTTGTGTGTTACCTGTAGGTGAATCCTGCTGGAACAGGGCTCTTTTAGGGTATGTGTCCACGTTCAGGATTGCATCAGGATTTGGTCAGGATTTTTCATCAGCATTTGTAAGCCAAAACCAGGAGTGGGTGATAAATACAGAAGTGATGCATATGTTTCTATTATACTTTTCCTCTATTTGTTCCACTCCTGGTTTTGGCTTACAAATGCTGATGATGACAAGCATGTCAAGAGTTGTAAAACAGAGGAAGCAATGAATTCAACTCCGGACACTTTGTCTGGCCTTAGCACTTGGTTCTCCATCTGTAGGGAACGGTTCTATTGGGGTGAAATGGAGACGTTTCCCCACTTGTACTTCATGCCACACTGTGCCTTCTTTTGCGGTCTCTGTCGGCTCACTCACCAACCGAGCTCTCTTTTTTTTGGTAGAGGAGGAGTCTCCTCATCTGCAAGATAAATAATTTCAAATTAACATTTTGTTTTGGTTCTAAATAAGGCTAGGTTCACATTTGAGAGAATTTCAGTTCCCTGCGAATCTAGCAGGGAACTTAGTAATTTTCTCAGCCTCCGCAAGTTCCCTGCATGCGGGAGAGTGGGGAACGTGATCCCTAGCACCCTCGCATCCCCCCCCCCTCCCCCGCACAGAGAACTCCTCAAGATGCGTTCCCTGGGGAGTGTGGATGGGTGGGTGCTAATCGCACTCCCCGCAGCCCGCTGTGTAGCTGGTAACCAGTAAACACAGCGGGTTGTTAGGGACCGCTTTCCCCGCTCTCCTGCATGCGGGGAACATGCGGAGGCTGAGAAAATTTCTAAGTTCCCTGCTGGATTCGCAGGTAACTGAAATTCTCCCAAATGTGAACCTAGCAAAAAGATAGTCAGGAAATAAAAATAGGTAATTTGAAACATCTAACCTGAAGACAGCTCAGAGTCCGAATCCGGTTGAAGGACTATGTCTTCTCCATCTGAGTCAGAAGGGTTGGTGTTGCTCAGGATCAGTTCCAATGCCTGTTGAATGGTGTGCCTTATCTGCATTTTGTTTCTTGTGAACAAAATAGGTGAAGCAGTCACCTATTTATCCCCCACAGCACAAAAGACTGCATGCAAATTTGCTAAGGTGGGGTCTGGGGGAGTGGGCAGACAAACAGGGGACGGGAAGAAAAACATTAGACTTGAACAAAGAAGATCCAGGAAAACATACTCAGAAGGGAGGTAAGAACATTTCTAAAACAATCCACAGCGAGGAGATTGGAACAAAACAAAATCCTCTAAACTGCATGCTCGCAAACGCCAGAAGCCTGACAAACAAGATGGAAGAACTAGAAGCAGAAATATCTACAGGTAACTTTGACATAGTGGGAATAACCGAGACATGGTTAGATGAAAGCTATGACTGGGCAGTTAACTTACAGGGTTACAGTCTGTTTAGAAAGGATCGTAAAAATCGGAGAGGAGGAGGGGTTTGTCTCTATGTAAAGTCTTGTCTAAAGTCCACTTTAAGGGAGGATATTAGCGAAGGAAATGAGGATGTCGAGTCCATATGGGTCGAAATTCATGGAGGGAAAAATGGTAACAAAATTCTCATTGGGGTCTGTTACAAACCCCCAAATATAACAGAAACCATGGAAAGTCTACTTCTAAAGCAGATAGATGAAGCTGCAACCCATAATGAGGTCCTGGTTATGGGGGACTTTAACTACCCGGATATTAACTGGGAAACAGAAACCTGTGAAACCCATAAAGGCAACAGGTTTCTGCTAATAACCAAGAAAAATTATCTTTCACAATTGGTGCAGAATCCAACCAGAGGAGCAGCACTTTTAGACCTAATACTATCTAATAGACCTGACAGAATAACAAATCTGCAGGTGGTCGGGCATCTAGGAAATAGCGACCACAATATTGTACAGTTTCACCTGTCTTTCACTAGGGGGACTTGTCAGGGAGTCACAAAAGCACTGAACTTTAGGAAGGCAAAGTTTGACCAGCTTAGAGATGCCCTTAATCTGGTAGACTGGGACAATATCCTCAGAAATAAGAATACAGATAATAAATGGGAAATGTTTAAGAACATCCTAAATAGGCAGTGTAAGCGGTTTATACCTTGTGGGAATAAAAGGACTAGAAATAGGAAAAACCCAATGTGGCTAAACAAAGAAGTAAGACAGGCAATTAACAGTAAAAAGAAAGCATTTGCACTACTAAAGCAGGATGGCACCATTGAAGCTCTAAAAAACTATAGGGAGAAAAATACTTTATCTAAAAAACTAATTAAAGCTGCCAAAAAGGAAACAGAGAAGCACATTGCTAAGGAGAGTAAAACTAATCCCAAACTGTTCTTCAACTATATCAATAGTAAAAGAATAAAAACTGAAAATGTAGGCCCCTTAAAAAATAGTGAGGAAAGAATGGTTGTAGATGACGAGGAAAAAGCTAACATATTAAACACCTTCTTCTCCACGGTATTCACGGTGGAAAATGAAATGCTAGGTGAAATCCCAAGAAACAATGAAAATCCTATATTAAGGGTCACCAATCTAACCCAAGAAGAGGTGCGAAACCGGCTAAATAAGATTAAAATAGATAAATCTCCGGGTCCGGATGGCATACACCCACGAGTACTAAGAGAACTAAGTAATGTAATAGATAAACCATTATTTCTTATTTTTAGGGACTCTATAGCGACAGGGTCTGTTCCGCAGGATTGGCGCATAACAAATGTGGTGCCAATATTCAAAAAGGGCTCTAAAAGTGAACCTGGAAATTATAGGCCAGTAAGTCTAACCTCTATTGTTGGTAAAATATTTGAAGGGTTTCTGAGGGATGTTATTCTGGATTATCTCAATGAGAATAACTGTTTAACTCCATATCAGCATGGGTTTATGAGAAATCGCTCCTGTCAAACCAATCTAATCAGTTTTTATGAAGAGGTAAGCTATAGGCTGGACCACGGTGAGTCATTGGACGTGGTATATCTCGATTTTTCCAAAGCGTTTGATACCGTGCCGCACAAGAGGTTGGTACACAAAATGAGAATGCTTGGTCTGGGGGAAAATGTGTGTAAATGGGTTAGTAACTGGCTTAGTGATAGAAAGCAGAGGGTGGTTATAAATGGTATAGTCTCTAACTGGGTCGCTGTGACCAGTGGGGTACCGCAGGGGTCAGTATTGGGACCTGTTCTCTTCAACATATTCATTAATGATCTTGTAGAAGGTTTACACAGTAAAATATCGATATTTGCAGATGATACAAAACTATGTAAAGCAGTTAATACAAGAGAAGATAGTATTCTGCTACAGATGGATCTGGATAAGTTGGAAACTTGGGCTGAAAGGTGGCAGATGAGGTTTAACAATGATAAATGTAAGGTTATACACATGGGAAGAAGGAATCAATATCACCATTACACACTGAATGGGAAACCACTGTGTAAATCTGACAGGGAGAAGGACTTGGGGATCCTAGTTAATGATAAACTTACCTGGAGCAGCCAGTGCCAGGCAGCAGCTGCCAATGCAAACAGGATCATGGGGTGCATTAAAAGAGGTCTGGATACACATGATGAGAGCATTATACTGCCTCTGTACAAATCCCTAGTTAGACCGCACATGGAGTACTGTGTCCAGTTTTGGGCACCGGTGCTCAGGAAGGATATAATGGAACTAGAGAGAGTACAAAGGAGGGCAACAAAATTAATAAAGGGGATGGGAGAACTACAATACCCAGATAGATTAGCGAAATTAGGATTATTTAGTCTAGAAAAAAGACGACTGAGGGGCGATCTAATAACCATGTATAAGTATATAAGGGGACAATACAAATATCTCGCTGAGGATCTGTTTATACCAAGGAAGGTGACGGGCACAAGGGGGCATTCTTTGCGTCTGGAGGAGAGAAGGTTTTTCCACCAACATAGAAGAGGATTCTTTACTGTTAGGGCAGTGAGAATCTGGAATTGCTTGCCTGAGGAGGTGGTGATGGCGAACTCAGTCGAGGGGTTCAAGAGAGGCCTGGATGTCTTCCTGGAGCAGAACAATATTGTATCATACAATTAGGTTCTGTAGAAGGACGTAGATCTGGGGATTTATTATGATGGAATATAGGCTGAACTGGATGGACAAATGTCTTTTTTCGGCCTTACTAACTATGTTACTATGTTACTATGTTACTAAACTCAGGAGCAGCTTACATTCTTTTGTTTACACTCTCTTACAAGACCTTTGTTGAGGTGGATCAACACAATTGCCCCCTGCAGATTCCTCAGGCAATGGCCACATTTACAAATGAAATGATGCTAATTGGAGCCATCAGAGTTGTCAGTTTGGACTAAAGATCATTTGACCCTCTTTCAGGACTTCAGGGGGAGCTCTAAATTTCTGGGACTTCTAGTGTTAATAAACCAGCAGGTGATTTACCACAAGAGGCATTCCTGTGTTTACCTCTGGAAGCAGCTGAGTGAGTCAACACATCACAAAATATATATACTGTATATAACAAAAAGCAGCACCAAAAGAAGACCAAGAAAAGACAAAGGGTGCAAAAAAATCCTTCCAGGTATATACCAAACCTCATGCTATTGTCCAGAAAGATGAAGGCAGCACTCCAGTAGAAAAAATAAGGGTATTTAATATATATATATATATATATATATATATTAATCATACCCCGGCAGAATATTTGCATTCTTGGACCTTTTTTTTCGGAGAATATGAAGGATAACACGAAAACATTTTCTCCACTCATGGTTAGTGGTTGGGTGAAGCCATTTATTGTCAAACTTCTGTGTTTTCTCTTTTTAAATCATAATGACAACCCAAAACATCCAACTGACCATGATCAAAAGTTTACATACCCCATTTCTTAACCCCTTAACTCCTGGAGGTATATTCGTTTTTGCTCTTTTGTTTTTCGCTCCCTTTATTCCCAAAGCCATAACTTTTCATTTTTCCAACAATATGGCTGTGTGAGAGCTTATTTTTTGCGGGACAAGTTTTACTTTTGAACAACACCATTGGTTTTAGGCTGCCGTCACACTAGCAGTATTTGGTCAGTATTTTACATCAGTATTTGTAAGCCAAAACCAGTAGTGGGTGTTAATTACAGAAGTGGTGCATATGTTTCTATTATACTTTTCCTCTAATTGTTCCACTCCTGGTTTTGGCTTACAAATACTGATGTAAAATACGGGGAAAAAATTCCAAGTGCCGTAAAATTGTAAAAACTGTGCAAGCTCACACTTGTTTTTTGTTTGGCTTTTTTACTAGGTTCACTAAATGCTAAAACTGACCTGTATATGATTCTCCATGGTTCTGGTTTAGCTATGTGGTGAAAAAATTCCAAATTTTGTTAAAAAAAATTGCACCATTTTCCAATACCCGTAGCGTCTCCATTTTTCATGATCTTGGGTTGCGTGAGGGCTTATTGTTTGCGTGCTGAGCTGTAGTTTTTAATGATACCATTTTGGTGCAGATACGTTATTTTGATCGCCCATTATTGTAATTTAATGCAATATCGTGCTGACCAAAAAAACGTAATTCTGTCGTTTAGACTTTTTTCTTGCTATGCCGTTTAGCGATCAGGTTAATTGTCTTGTATCGATAGATCGGGCGATTCTGAACGCGGCGATACCAAATATGTGCTTTTTTTAATTGTTTTATTTTGAATGGGCGAAAGGGGGGTGATTTGAAGAAAAAAAAAAAACTATATAATATATATATGTATGTATGTATGTATGTATGTATGTATGTATGTATGTATATGTATATATATATATATATATATATATATATATATATATATATATATATATATAATTTTTTTTTTTTTTTTTTTTTTTACTTTTGGCATGATTCAGTGGTCTCCATGGGAGACTAGAAGCTGTGATAACCCAATCGTCTCAGCTACATATAGGTGATAATCAGTTCGCTTATATGTAGCTGAATTACTCACAAGCTGACAGTGACAACCATAGAGATCTCAGGAGACCTCTGGTTGTCAAGCGAACCCTCGGTGACCCACGATCACGTGACGGGGGTCAGCGGTGGGCAGATTTCCAACGCGATTGCCAGAAGGGCTTGTTAAAAGCCGCTGTCAGCGTTTGTGGCATTTAACGGGTTAACAGCCATGGGTGGATCGTGATTCCACTCACGGATGTTCTGGGTACATGTCAGCTGTTCAAAACAGCTGATGTGCCTGGAAAGATGTGGGCTCACCGCCAAAGCCCACATCAAAGGGAGGGAATCCGACATCAGCAATCACCAATGTCAGAAAGGGGGTAAATTCCTGGGATGTCTAGCATGAACTATGCGCTTGAGATGTCCCCAGAGTGGCTCAATGATATTGAGGTCAGGAGACTGAGATGGCCACTCCAGAACCATCACTTTGTTCTGCTGTAGCCAATGACATCTCAACTTGGCCTTGTGTTTTGGATCATTGTCATGTTGGAACATCCAAGTATGTCCCATGCGCAGCTCCGTCTCCAACATTCGAACCTTCCAGTCTTACCACCCATGCTTTGAAAAACTCCACTTCTGCACCACGTCCTCACCAATCACACATTAACAGTTCCCATCTAACACCAGATCACATACATAGCCAGCCAGCAGCTTTTTGTTTTAGCCAAAAAAAAATTTAAGCTGCCACCATGACAAGGTAGATTATTTTGGCAGGCACTACTATTTTCTATTAAACATTTATTAAAATATCCTGTACTCTTTTTAGGTCTATTTTTATTTATATTTCTTTAAGGGAATGTGTCACATACATTTTTTTAAAATGAATAATAATACCATGTACAAGGGACAAACAGTCACACCATGGCCGGAATACATTTTACTACCACATAGTGACCGAATAATACCACATACAAGGAACAAATTGTGACTCACGATGACCAGACCATATGTAACCACCACATACAAGTAATAAATACTGCCACATCATGACCAGACCAAATAGTGAATGAATAATACCACATAGAAGGGAAAAATGCTGCCACACCATTACCAGATCACATATTACCACCACATAGTTACTGAATAATACCACATACAAGGGACAAATACCACCACACCATTACCAGATCACATATTACCACCACATAGTGACTGAATAATACCACATACAAAGGACAAATACTGCCACACCATGACTAGACTACATATTACCACCACATAATGCCCAAATACCACATGCAAGGAACAAATAGTGGCACACCTTGACCAGACCATATATTAACACTATATACAAGTAAGAAATACCGCCACACCATGACCAAACCAAATAGTGAATGAATAATGCCACATACAAGGGACAAATACTGCCACACCATGACCAGACCACATATTACAATCACATAGTGACCGATTAATATCACATATAAGGGACAAATACTGCTACACCATCGCTGGACAACATACTACTACAACTTAGTGATAAATAATACTACATACAAGGGACAAATACTGTCACACCATAACCAGACCACATATTACCACCACTGTTATGACCTGGTGGTCAGGACAATAATGGACCTGGTGGTTAAGAGCACACGGAATGACCTGATAGTTACTAATAATACAGACAAGCTCTGAGACGTGGGAACTCTGCTGACCGCAATCCCTAATCCTATCACACACACTAGAAATAGCCATGGATTGCTCCTAACGCTCCTTATGCAACTCGTCACAGCCTAAGGAACTAGCTAGCCCTAGAGATAGAAAAATAAAGCCTACCTTGCCTCAGAGAAATTCCCCAAAGGAACAGGCAGCCCCCCTCATATAATGACTGTGAGTTAAGATGATAGCGATTATGGAGGTGCTCTACTGTTATGTAAATAGGTGCCAAGAGAAAAAAACAATATAATCAATACTAGAAGATCTCTGGCACTCAAGACAAGAAACAGTCTCTTTTATGCAAGTCAAAAATTTCTTTATTCAAAACAAAATGTTGGTGGGAATCCACTAATAATTTTTTCGTAGATAGGTGATAAACAATTTATATAATTTCCAATTCTCAACGTTTCGGCTATTAGAGCCTTTTTCAAGAGATATTGTCTGCAACATACAGAAAATATATATATGTGAAAAATATATACAATTGCAATATATAAGTAAACATAAAAATAAAACATTTTGGTACATGAGATACTATTTGCTCTCCAAATGAAACATTTATAAACCGTGGTTCATATCAAGACTTTAAGCCTATCAGGACTACTAGCATTCGTTGGATCCACCAACCTGTATGCCATATTAGAGAACAACTGAATATGGGACCATAGATAGTAACAATTCGTGTCACGACAGCAAAAGCTTCCATATGGTAGTTCCTAACAAATATCAGGAGAAGCTAATGAACGTGAAATCAAAAATCGGAAGAACAAGAAAAGGAAAAATATGAAAAGGAAAAATATGAGGAATACTACTGGACCATAAAAATAAAAATAGAAATAAAAATAGAAATAGAGCAGCAGCTCAGAGTTATATCTTCAGTAAATTACAAAGATATTGATAATTAATAATTATTAGGATATTACTAATAGCACTTATATATGAAAATTGTAAGAAATATGAAAAAAGTGAAAAGATGTGAAAATAGAACCGCTGGTAAAAAAACCTAAATGTAGGGTATAATCCTATAGAGGAAAATATCCTCTTTACTCCATAAGAGTATATCACTTCGCTATAGTCCAACTATAGATAACACATACAGACATAATAGAAGTAAACGAGAGGACATATTACTTATCCGCCTTTGGTGTGAATGTGGAATTCCCACTATAGGAAATAAAAAAGAAAAAAGAAAGAGGGGGCATATGTGACTATCTCAGAGGCTCGCATATGAGGCAGGACAATGGCTGAAGAGATACCTTCAAGACAGAAATACCTTAGAGAAAAAAGCCGCTTGTGTGTCCGGTGTGGAGGTTCGGGAGGCAGTGACCGCTCAGTAAGGAGGTGCAAGATATGTGACACGCCGGCTTTTTAACCGGTGCGATGAACGTGCTGGGCCAAGCATATCCGGGTCAGAAGTTGACCCCTAGTGCGGAGCGCAAGTAAACAAAGTGAGGTTCGGAGAAGCCGAGTGCCGCCGGAGAGAGCCGAAGCCGAGCCAAAGTCATGCATGCGCCGATGTTGCGGTGCTTTAGTTTGGATTCCCGCTTGTATGCTGAAAAGAAGGAAAACAAGAAAATATAAGCTCTATGGTACCACAGATCGCTGATTTAAAGTGACCGCTTTGCGGTGCGATATTAATAATGTCTAGAGGAGAGGAAAATTAATAAATAAATAATGGATAAATTAATAAACAAATGAATAAATCGGCAAAACCTGATAATATAATGCCTGAGTGAAACTACCCAACATATCCGGGATCGCATTTCACAACACAAATCTACCATAAGATGTGGCAAGACACTACTACCGGTTCCGGCTCACTTCATACAAAATCACCATACTGTGGCTCAATTAAGGTATCAGGTGTTGGAACATATTCCAATGGCTAGGAGGGGTGGCGACAGAATCAAGAAATTAAAAGAGAGGGAATCCTTCTGGATTCACACTCTCCAGACTCTTGCCCCATTAGGACTAAACAGAGACTATGAGATTTCATATTAGTTTTTCTCCTTTTTGTTCCGTTCCGAATCCTCCTTCTTCCTATAAAATATATGGTTCTCCTCTCTCTCTATATATAAGTTTCTTATATACTACAGGTGGTACTATGTTGATATACTAACATTAATGTATATTTGGTTACATTGGATCTTATTTCAACTTTGTCTCCCTGTTCAAATGTATTCATGTACCAATATGGGTTTTTTTTATCTCCACAACTCAGGCATTATATTATCAGGTTTTGCCGATTTATTCATTTGTTTATTAATTTATCCATTATTTATTTATTAATTTTCCTCTCCTCTAGACATTATTAATATCGCACCGCAAAGCGGTCACTTTAAATCAGCGATCTGTGGTACCCTAGAGCTTATATTTTCTTGTTTTCCTTCTTCTTTTCAGCATACAAGCGGGAATCCAAACTAAAGCACCGCAACATCGGCGCATGCGTGACTTTGGCTCGGCTTCGGCTCTCTCCGGCGGCACTCGGCTTCTCCGAACCTCACTTTGTTTACTTGCGCTCCGCACTAGGGGGTCAACTTCTGACCCGGATATGCTTGGCCCAGCACGTTCATCGCACCGGTTAAAAAGCCGGCGTGTCACATATCTTGCACCTCCTTACTGAGCGGTCACTGCCTCCCGGACCTCCACACCGGACACACAAGCGGCTTTTTTCTCTAAGGTATTTCTGTCTTGAAGGTATCTCTTCAGCCATTGTCCTGCCTCATATGCGAGCCTCTGAGATAGTCACATATGCCCCCTCTTTCTTTTTTCTTTTTTATTTCCTATAGTGGGAATTCCACATTCACACCAAAGGCGGATAAGTAATATGTCCTCTCGTTTACTTCTATTATGTCTGTATGTGTTATCTATAGTTGGACTATAGCGAAGTGATATACTCTTATGGAGTAAAGAGGATATTTTCCTCTATAGGATTATACCCTACATTTAGGTTTTTTTACCAGCGGTTCTATTTTCACATCTTTTCACTTTTTTCATATTTCTTACAATTTTCATATATAAGTGCTATTAGTAATATCCTAATAATTATTAATTATCAATATCTTTGTAATTTACTGAAGATATAACTCTGAGCTGCTGCTCTATTTCTATTTTTATTTCTATTTTTATTTTTATGGTCCAGTAGTATTCCTCATATTTTTCCTTTTCATATTTTTCCTTTTCTTGTTCTTCCGATTTTTGATTTCACGTTCATTAGCTTCTCCTGATATTTGTTAGGAACTACCATATGGAAGCTTTTGCTGTCGTGACACGAATTGTTACTATCTATGGTCCCATATTCAGTTGTTCTCTAATATGGCATACAGGTTGGTGGATCCAACGAATGCTAGTAGTCCTGATAGGCTTAAAGTCTTGATATGAACCACGGTTTATAAATGTTTCATTTGGAGAGCAAATAGTATCTCATGTACCAAAATGTTTTATTTTTATGTTTACTTATATATTGCAATTGTATATATTTTTCACATATATATATTTTCTGTATGTTGCAGACAATATCTCTTGAAAAAGGCTCTAATAGCCGAAACGTTGAGAATTGGAAATTATATAAATTGTTTATCACCTATCTACGAAAAAATTATTAGTGGATTCCCACCAACATTTTGTTTTGAATAAAGAAATTTTTGACTTGCATAAAAGAGACTGTTTCTTGTCTTGAGTGTGAGTTAAGATGAATATTAGAAACACAGAGATGAAATAGATTTAGCAAAGTGAGGCCCGACTTACTGAACAGACAGAGGATAGGAAAGGCAACTTTGCGGTCAGCACAAAAAAACTACAAAAAGACCACGCAGAGGGTGCAAAAAGACCCTCCGCACCGACTCACGGTGCAGAGGCGCTCCCTCTGCGTCCCAGAGCTTCCAGCAAGCAAGACAAAAATCAAAATAGCAAGCTGGACAAAAAAAATAGCAAACAGAGAAAAACAAGCAGGAACTTAGCTTCTGCTGGGAAGACGGGTCACAAGAACGATCCAGGAGCGAACTAGACCAATACTGGAACATTGACAGGTGGCATGGAGCAATGATCTAGGCAGGGCTGCCACTAGAAATTTCGGGGCCCCATACTGGCAAAATTTTCGGGGCCCCCTTGAGACTCCGCCCAGGCTCCACCCCAGCCCCGCCTCCAGGCTCCACCCCTCGAACTGTCCACAGTCCCACCGCTCTCTCTTGGAAAAACTCCACTTCTCACCAATCACACATTAACAGTTCCCATCACCAGATCACACATATAGCAGGCAGCTTTTGTTTTGGCCAAAAGATTTTTTAAGCCGCCACCATAACACGGTAGACACTTTTGGCCGGGCCCTACTCTGCTGTAACCTATTAAATATTTGTTAAAATATGCAATACAATTTAGGTATATTTTTATTTATTTTTCAATTTTTAAAATGCCCAATAATATCACATACAAGGAACAAATACCACAACACCATGACCAGACCACATATTACCACCACAGTGATCGAATAATATCATACAAGGAACAAATACCACAACACCATGTCCAGACCACATATTACCACCACATAGTGACTGAATACTACAATTCTGATCAGTAATTTTTAAAAAAGCACCATACTATCACCATAAGTGCCATTATACACAGGAGATCTGTACTTAGTATGCAGTGTCTGTGTACAGATAATATAGTGATCACTAGTGAAATTATACACAGGAGCTCTGTATACAGTGTATAGTGTCAGTGTATAGGTAACACACTGACTCACCAGTGACGTCTCTAGGTGAAGTCCTTCATCTTTCATCCAGCACAGACAGCCATCATTTCATCCAGCCAGGACTTCTCTCTGCAGGAAATAACACAGTTATCTCGAGCTCCGCTTGCAGAACACATTACTTAATTTTTCACAACTTCTACATTACACCACATGAAGAAGGCGACATAGTATCACTCTATACAGTAACAGGACCGCCCCCCATTTAAAACAGTATACTCAAAAAATAAAATAAATACATCACTGCAGTAATAATATCCCTAAATTAGCCCCTATGGTATTAATAATATCACCCAGCCTGGCCCCGTGTGTCTCATTCCTGGCGTCAGCCAGATATTCTCCCATCCTGCCCTCATGAGTATCCATTCTGCCCCATATGATCTCCTTATCCTGCCCCATATGATCGCCCCATGTGATCTCTCCATCCTGCCCCATCTGTCTCCATCATATCCATCCTGCCCCATGATCCTGCACGATCTGTCTCCAATTCTGCCCCCAGTGTCTCCAATCATGCCCCATGTCTCCAATTCTGCCCCCTATGTCTCCAACCATGCCCCCATGTCTGCAATCCTGACACTTGTCTCCAATCATGCCCCCTGTGTCTCCATTCTGCCCCATCTGTCTCCAATCCTGCCCCATCTGTCTCCAGTCATGCCCCCATGTCTTTCATCCTGCCCCGTGTCTCCAATCATGCCCCGTATCTCCATTCTGCCCCGTGTCTCGCATTCTGCCCCTGGGTCTCACATTCTGCCCCAGTCACTGTGTCCAGCATTCTGCCCTTGTCACTGTGTCCAGCATTTCTGCCCCACTGTGTCCAGCATTCTGCCCCAATGTCCAGCATTCTGCCCCTGTCACTGTCTCCAGCATTCTGCCCCTGTCACTGTGTCCAGCATTCTGCCCCAGTCACTGTGTCCAGCATTCTGCCCTTGTCACTGTGTCCAGCATTTCTGCCCCACTGTGTCCAGCATTCTGCCCCAATGTCCAGCATTCTGCCCCTGTCACTGTCTCCAGCATTCTGCCCCTGTCACTGTCTCCAGCATTCTGCCCCACTGTGTGTCCGGCATTCTGCCCCACTGTGTGTCCGGCATTTCTGCCCCACTGTGTGTCCGGCATTTCTGCCCCACTGTGTGTCCGGCATTTCTGCCCCACTGTGTGTCCGGCATTTCTGCCCCACTGTGTGTCCGGCATTTCTGCCCCACTGTGTGTCCGGCATTTCTGCCCCACTGTGTGTCCGGCATTTCTGCCCCACTGTGTGTCCGGCATTTCTGCCCCACTGTGTGTCCGGCATTTCTGCCCCACTGTGTGTCCGGCATTTCTGCCCCACTGTGTGTCCGGCATTTCTGCCCCACTGTGTGTCCGGCATTTCTGCCCCACTGTGTGTCCGGCATTTCTGCCCCACTGTGTGTCCGGCATTTCTGCCCCACTGTGTGTCCGGCATTTCTGCCCCACTGTGTGTCCGGCATTTCTGCCCCACTGTGTGTCCGGCATTTCTGCCCCACTGTGTGTCCGGCATTTCTGCCCCACTGTGTGTCCGGCATTTCTGCCCCACTGTGTGTCCGGCATTTCTGCCCCACTGTGTGTCCGGCATTTCTGCCCCACTGTGTGTCCGGCATTTCTGCCCCACTGTGTGTCCGGCATTTCTGCCCCACTGTGTGTCCGGCATTTCTGCCCCACTGTGTGTCCGGCATTTCTGCCCCACTGTGTGTCCGGCATTTCTGCCCCACTGTGTGTCCGGCATTTCTGCCCCACTGTGTGTCCGGCATTTCTGCCCCACTGTGTGTCCGGCATTTCTGCCCCACTGTGTGTCCGGCATTTCTGCCCCACTGTGTGTCCGGCATTTCTGCCCCACTGTGTGTCCGGCATTTCTGCCCCACTGTGTGTCCGGCATTTCTGCCCCACTGTGTGTCCGGCATTTCTGCCCCACTGTGTGTCCGGCATTTCTGCCCCACTGTGTGTCCGGCATTTCTGCCCCACTGTGTGTCCGGCATTTCTGCCCCACTGTGTGTCCGGCATTTCTGCCCCACTGTGTGTCCGGCATTTCTGCCCCACTGTGTGTCCGGCATTTCTGCCCCACTGTGTGTCCGGCATTTCTGCCCCACTGTGTGTCCGGCATTTCTGCCCCACTGTGTGTCCGGCATTTCTGCCCCACTGTGTGTCCGGCATTTCTGCCCCACTGTGTGTCCGGCATTTCTGCCCCACTGTGTGTCCGGCATTTCTGCCCCACTGTGTGTCCGGCATTTCTGCCCCACTGTGTGTCCGGCATTTCTGCCCCACTGTGTGTCCGGCATTTCTGCCCCACTGTGTGTCCGGCATTTCTGCCCCACTGTGTGTCCGGCATTTCTGCCCCACTGTGTGTCCGGCATTTCTGCCCCACTGTGTGTCCGGCATTTCTGCCCCACTGTGTGTCCGGCATTTCTGCCCCACTGTGTGTCCGGCATTTCTGCCCCACTGTGTGTCCGGCATTTCTGCCCCACTGTGTGTCCGGCATTTCTGCCCCACTGTGTGTCCGGCATTTCTGCCCCACTGTGTGTCCGGCATTTCTGCCCCACTGTGTGTCCGGCATTTCTGCCCCACTGTGTGTCCGGCATTTCTGCCCCACTGTGTGTCCGGCATTTCTGCCCCACTGTGTGTCCGGCATTTCTGCCCCACTGTGTGTCCGGCATTTCTGCCCCACTGTGTGTCCGGCATTTCTGCCCCACTGTGTGTCCGGCATTTCTGCCCCACTGTGTGTCCGGCATTTCTGCCCCACTGTGTGTCCGGCATTTCTGCCCCACTGTGTGTCCGGCATTTCTGCCCCACTGTGTGTCCGGCATTTCTGCCCCACTGTGTGTCCGGCATTTCTGCCCCACTGTGTGTCCGGCATTTCTGCCCCACTGTGTGTCCGGCATTTCTGCCCCACTGTGTGTCCGGCATTTCTGCCCCACTGTGTGTCCGGCATTTCTGCCCCACTGTGTGTCCGGCATTTCTGCCCCACTGTGTGTCCGGCATTTCTGCCCCACTGTGTGTCCGGCATTTCTGCCCCACTGTGTGTCCGGCATTTCTGCCCCACTGTGTGTCCGGCATTTCTGCCCCACTGTGTGTCCGGCATTTCTGCCCCACTGTGTGTCCGGCATTTCTGCCCCACTGTGTGTCCGGCATTTCTGCCCCACTGTGTGTCCGGCATTTCTGCCCCACTGTGTGTCCGGCATTTCTGCCCCACTGTGTCCATCATCCTGCCCCCCGGGCCCCCCTGGATCGCAGCAGCTATCAAAGAAAAAAAAAAACACAACTTCTTACCTGGCCAAGCTCCAGCGCCGGGTGAAGCTCCCTCTCCAGGCTCCACACAGACGCACTCGCCGCCGGGCCCGGCGGCTGACAATGACGTCAGATGCCGGCGGCGGTGAGTGCGCACTGCGGCCCTATTCAGTCGCCAGCCTCAGACTGGCTGGCGGCTGTTAACTATTGACGTGCGGGCGCGGGCCCGCACGTCAATAGTGTGCCGCAGCGCCTGCAGGGGGGGCCCGGTGACCAGATGAGACGGGGCCCGATGAGGGCCCCCTCTGCTCACCGGGCCCCATACGCCAGTCACGGCTGTCATGCCCTGATGGCGGCCCTGGATCTAGGTGGAGTTAAATAGAGCAGCCAGCTAACGAATTAACCTCATCACCTGTGGAAGGAACCTCAGAAGCCGCAGCCCCACTCACAACCACCAGAGGAAGCCCATGGACAGAACCAGCCGAAGTAGCATTCATGACCACAGGAGGGAGCTTAACAACAGAATTCACAACAGTACCCCCCCTTGAGGAGGGGTCACCGAACCCTCACCAGAGCCCCCAGGCCGACCAGGACGAGCCAAATGAAAGGCACGAACCAGATCGGCAGCATGAACATCAGAGGCAAAGACCCAGGAATTATCTTTCTGACCATAACCCTTCCATTTGACCAGGTACTGGAGTTTCCGTCTCGAAATACGAGAATCCAAAATCTTCTCCACCACATACTCCAACTCCCCCTCGACCAACACCGGGGCAGGAGGATCAACGGATGGAAGCACAGGCGCCACGTATCTCCGCAACAACGACCGATGGAATACATTATGGATGGCAAAAGAAGCTGGAAGGGTCAAACGAAATGACACAGGATTGAGAACCTCAGAAGCCACAACCCCACTCACAACCACCAGAGGAAGCCAATGGACAGAACCAGCCGAAGTACCATTCATGACCACAGGAGGGAGCTTAACAACAGAATTCACAACACCCCACATAGTGACCAAATACTACAAAACTGATCATTAATAAAACACACTACTAATTTTACCATAAGTGCCATTATACTCCGGAGCTTTGTACACAGTACATATTGTATAGTGTCAGTGTACAGATAATACAATGACCACTGGTGACATTATACACAGGAGCTCTGTACATAGTATATAGTGTATTTTGTCAGTGTACAGGCAATACAGGGATCACCAGTGACTTTATACACAAGAGCTCTGCATACAGTGTCAGTGTACAGGTAATACAGTGATCATCAGTGACATTATGCAGAGGAACTCTGTACACAGTGTATAGCATATAGTGTCAGTGTACCGGCAACACACTGACTCAGCGGTGACGTCTCTAGTTAAAGTCCTTCATCTTCATCCAGCAGAGACCGCCATGACTTCTTCCAGTCAGGATTCATCTTCACAGAAAATAAGTTACCCAGAGCACATTTCCCAATTTTCCCCCAACTTCTACACTATGACAGATGAAGAAAAAAGCGTCAGTGTTGCCCTGCACAGTAACGGGACCCCCCCACTGAAGAGTGTCCTAAAAAATGAATTACATTACAGAAGTAATAATATCACTTAATTAGCCCCTACAGTAATAATGTCCCATATCCTGCTCCCATATGTACTCCATTCTGGTCCCTGCGTGTCTCAATCCTAGCCAAACATGTCTCATTTCTGGCCAAACGTGGCTCATTCTTGGCCCCAAGTGTTTCATTCCTGGCCTCATATGTTCTCCATCCTTCCCCTATGTATCATCATTCTGCCTGCATGTCTCTCCATACTGCCTCCATGTCTCTCTATTCTGCTCTCTCGTCTCTTCACACAGCCCCTATGTTTCACTATTTTGCCCCCGTGTCTCTCCATTCTGAACCCATAGTGCGTCTTTACAAAAAAAAGCAAGAAAAAAAAGTTGTTCCTTAAATGGCCGAGGTCCAGAAGTGTCCTCTCCTCAATTCATCTGAGGCGTGGACATGCCAGCATATGGCAGTGACGTCATACACCGACCTGTAATTGGCTGCCCACTGTTAACTGTTGCCAAGCAGGAATCCTTCCCACACGGCAATATAGTGTCACGATTGGACTGGCGAGTAAACTGGGACCAGGGGCACCTTTCCTGGCCCTAGCTCTAGGGGGCGCCCTAACTCGCCCTGTTCCCCGGGATACCTCACATGGCAAGGATGCAGGGGCCTCCGCCCTCGCCCTGTCTCCTGACTGCTGCCCTGCGTCTGTCCCCCTCCCCCACCCGGGGAATAGAGGCGCTACTGTGTACAACAGTACACCAACCCGACAAACAGGGGAACAAAGACAGGGGTAAAAAGAAAACTCCACTCACAAAAAATATGCTCTCTCAAATAACAGAGGTATCCACCAGGGTGTGAATGACGGGGAATGTAAATAAAGCAGGTAAGGGATGAGGAATTTTCCAAGCGTACAAACCATACAACTGTCGCACAATAAATTCCTCCAGCTCTCCAAACTCCAGCTCCTCACTACACCAGGTCTCTCAAGCAAGTGCTATCTCAGACAAGTATCTGACCAGAAGGCCTAGCTTTTATAGGAGAGATGAGTAACTAACCGAGCACAGCTGAAAGCAGGAATTTTGCACATGGCCTATTAACCCCTGTCCTGCTGAAAGAAAACAAAGCACCTTCAATACACAGGAGAAGTGCTTCTTATCGGTTGTCCATGACAGCACTACGGAGAGAGGGGATCCGCCCTTCAGGAACAGGAAAACCTACAGATACATAAGGGCAGCACCTCTCCCACGCATCAGTTGGTTTCCTGTTCCTGGAGGACAGGATTCCCTTCAGATTCGACGACTTCGACTTCGTTCACCTATCAACACCCAGGCCGGCTGTCCGACCCAGGTAGCGAGGGGGTCTCCTACCTCGGGCAGTGCAGGTCCGTGGAAGCGCCACGGTGGGTCCGGGTAGGACTCCACAACAGTGAGCGGTGCAGCGTCCGGAGGCCGTCCCCAGTGGCAGAGAGGTGAGTATGTCCCCCCCCGGGGTCCGTTCACCCTCCCGGGCCTTGATCTTCCCCACCTCTGGTCCCCGTCGGTGCGGTGCAGCGTCCTGTGCGCTCCTTCCGGTTCGGGGGGGGGGCGTGGGACCGGGGCTGGGGGTCGGTCGCCGGCTTGTACCGCTAATCGCCACGGTGCTGCGGCCATGGGCGGCTGGGGGGTCCGGCGGCACCGTCCCCTGGCTTCCGGGCGCGTCCCTGGGCTCACTGCTGATACCGGAAGTGACGCGTGGAGGGGGCGGGGTCTAGACCGGAAGTGAAACGCCAGCCGTTTTTTGGGGAAAAACACCGCTATCCTGCGTGCGACGGGGGTGGGGGGGGGGGGGACGATTGGGGGTGGGGGGATGTTGCAAGGATCTGCAGGTATGGGGGTGGATTGGGCCACGCACCTGCACATGTTTCAGATCCGGGGGAAGGGCTATATATAGCCATACAGAGCGCTGCAGGGCTGCTTGTGAGCCCATCTGCAGCTATGGATGAGCCGGAAGCTACCATCGGTCTGCTAGAGGAGCAGGACAGATCCTCGGAGAAGTCCCATGCGAACCCCCAGCCGAAGACCCGCGGACGCAGTAATCAGGCCAGTCGCAGATCTAGACAAAAGAATCTGGACTGACCCCCCAGTGATCCGGTACCTACCGCTACTGCCCGGGTAAGAGATCTGCGTGAACGTACCCTGATGCAGTCTTTTCCTATGTTTATTTCCGTAGGGGAAAAAATGCGCTGGTAAAGTAAAAAACAAGTCGTGCGCGCTATGCGCTTGCCCTTTGCCAGACGCCTACCCTAAGAGACTTTGTCAGTCGTGTGTGCGGCAGACGGTAGGAAATAAATTTTAAATCCAAAAGAAAAGGAGTTCTATACGAGAGTGCATATAAAAGATCAATATTTTATTAGAGAATATCTTAAAAAGTCTATAAAATACAAGACATGTGAAGAAAGGGGAGACCCTAGTACAAAAACATCCAAGTCACAAGCATAAGAATGTATATGTCACCATGGTATGTATAGCCATCCATAATCGCACACAATAGTAAAGTGTATCACTAGCTCCTATATGGACAAGTGTCCTCCATGCATAAAGTAAGCAGGGAAACCAGTGTATAGTGCATATCAGATGCCGGATTTCTTACCCATGGTGAGGTGAACAGTGCTAGTGACTCCGGAAAGCCCCCTGACGCGCGTTTCGCGTTGCTTTTTCAATTCTTCAGAAGAGGATTCTAATCGTTTGTTTCCCGCTGGACCAGATGGACAAGCTGATCAAATCAGTTAGATCCACCATGGGGGTGGCTGACGAAAGGCCAGAACTTTCAGCGCAGGATCTAATGTTTGGCGGTCTAGACCCAAAAAAGCGTAGGTCTTTTCCGCTTAATGACAAGGTTCAGAACCTTATCAAAAGGGAATGGAAAAAGCCAGAGAAAAAAGGCTCCTTTCCACCGGCCTTTAAACGCAGATATTCCTTTGAGGACCCCCTGGTGAACACGTGGGATAAAGCACCAAAATTGGACGCAGCAGTGGCTAAGGCATCTAAAAGATCATCTATCCCCTTTGACGACATGGCTTCCCTAAGGGATCCCCTCGATAAGAAGGCTGACTCATTTCTTAAAGGGACATGGGAGATGTCGGCGGGTGCCCTAAGACCTGCAGTAGCGGCGACATGTGCAGCCAGATCAATGATGGTCTGGCTGGATCAGCTAGGGTCCAAATTGGAAGATGGAGTCTCCAGGGATTCTATGTTAAAATTCCTGCCAACAATTCAGAACGCCGCTGCCTTTCTCGTGGACGCATCTGCAGATTCGGCAAGGATGGCGGCCAGAGCGGCTGGATTATCAAATGCGGCACGCAGGGCCCTGTGGCTGAAATGTTGGCCGGGTGACCTTCAATCCAGATCCCGTCTGTGCTCTATCCCATGCGAAGGGGAATACCTGATCGGTCCAGTCCTGGACGAACTGCTGGAGAAAGCCGGAGACGAGAAGAAAAAATTTCCCAGTCTACCGACCACTTCTTACAGGCGTCCCTTTGCAGGGAATAGGTTCTTCCGAAGAAGACCAGCTAGAGACCAGAGCAGATGGGACGATAAAAGGAAGAAAGGTACTGGATTTATGTTTGGAGGTGGGGGACGTCAGGAACCATACCGGGAAGTCAAAAAACCACCCCAATGACTAGTCGCCCCGGTGGGAGGAAGACTTTCTGCCTTCTACCCGGCCTGGTCCAAAATCTCCAGTAGCGATTGGATTTTGGGAATAATAGCTACGGGTCTGCGGCCAGAGTTCTCCTCTATCCCTCAGAATTGCTTCAGAAATACGCCACTCAGGTCCTCTCCAGCAGAACAGGCGGCCCTGGAAATGGAAGCTTGTGACCTGCTCGTTAAGAATGTCCTATCGGAGGTTCCGGAAGGAGAACAGGGTAGAGGGTTCTACTCTCCTCTATTCCTGATACGTAAACCTGACGGCTCCTTTAGAACAATTATTAATCTTAGGGCTCTTAACAATTTCCTGACCGTACAGTCATTTAAAATGGAGACTATTAACACCGCAATAAAGCTACTGTTTAAAAACTGCTTTATGGTAGTATTGGATTTAAAGGACGCCTATTACCATATCCCCATTTAT
The DNA here is from genome assembly GCF_032444005.1 of Ranitomeya imitator. NCBI lineage: Eukaryota > Metazoa > Chordata > Amphibia > Anura > Dendrobatidae > Ranitomeya > Ranitomeya imitator. The sequence goes on along the minus strand of NC_091282.1, from coordinate 571,189,714 downwards.
GCAGGACACCAACGATTCCTGAGGGTGGCGGTGCAGTTGGAGGGGGTAGTCAGACATTTCCAGTATAGGGCCCTCCCTTTTCGTATATCAGTTGCCCCTCGGGTGTTTACCAAGGTAATGGCTGAAGTTATGGCACACCTACATGAGTCTGACATTCTAATAATCCCCTACCTGGATGATCTCCTTATCGTAGGTAAAACGGCGGATCACTGTCTGGAACAGTTACATAAAGTAATGTCGACCCTGGAGCATCTGGGGTGGATGCTAAACGTTAAAAAATCACGGTTACAGCCCATGATGGTGCAGCGATTTTTAGGCCTGACCCTGGATTCTCAGGTTCAGGAATGCCGTCTGCCTCTCGAGAAAATTGATCGCCTGCACCTTCAGGTGCTGAATGCCTCTAAAAACCCCACCATGTCCCTTAGAAGAGCAATGTCTCTGTTAGGCTCTCTCTCGTCCTGTTTTCCAGCGGTCCGATGGGCCCAGTATCATACGAGGATACTTCAGGGCGAGGTGCTGTCACAACAAAAAAGGTTGGGGAATATCTGGAGAGCCTGCTGACCCTATCCCAAGATGCTATTGTATCCCTCGAATGGTGGCTAGACCGAGAGAACCTGTCCACGGGGGTCCCCTGGGAATATAATGTAACCCGTATAGTCACCTCAGACGCTAGCCCTTCTGGGTGGGGGGCTCACATGGGGGATATATTGGTACAGGGGCGTTGGGATCAGTGTCAGATGGAAATGTCCTCCAACCTGAAGGAGTTAGCGGCAGTGGAACAGGCAGTTAAATCACTCCTTGTCTATCTACAGGGCCACCACGTGCGGGTATTCTCGGACAATCAGGTCACCGTGGCATATATAAACCACCAAGACGGGACCCGTTCCAAATCCCTAATGTGCGTAGCAGATCGTCTGTTCCAGCTAGCAGAGCAACATCTCCTCTCATTGTCGGCTCGTCACATAAGAGTGGCAGAAAACACTATGGCGGATTTCTTAAGCTGCAACACATTAAAGCAGGGAGAGTGGTCCCTGAACGGCTCCATCTTCAACCTCATCGTGGAAAGGTGGGGTCAACCGGAGGTGGACCTGTTCGCCACAAAAGAAAACAGAAAAGTGACACAATTCTGCTCTCTGAACCCGAGAGAAAATCCTCTGTCCGTAGACGCCCTCCTCATAGACTGGGACTTCAGTCTAGCCTACGCCTTTCCTCCCCTGTCTCTAATTCCTCTGGTGGTGAGGAAAATCAGGAAGGACAGCGCCACAGTAATAGTAATTGCCCCCTTCTGGCCCAGAAGGACGTGGTTTCCATGCCTAAGGGCTATGTCAATATCCGACCCATGGGTCTTGCCAGACATCCCAGATCTCCTATCCCAGGGCCCAGTCTACCATCCTCGGGCGGTTGGCCTTTATCTGATGGCGTGGATTTTGAGCGGGCACTGTTAAAAGATAGGGGGTTCTCTCCGGGCCTCATTAACACTCTGCTGAAGAGCAGAAAAATAATCACCACAAAAATTTATGTCAGGATCTGGAAGAGATTTCTTCAGAACTCGGGGGTAATAGCTGGTCAGTCAATACCGATAAACCAGATTTTGGAATTTTTACAGAAGGGGTTAGATATGGGGTTATCCCCAAATACTCTTAAAGTGCAGGTATCAGCCTTAGGGGCCCTCTTTGGCTGCAATATTGCTGAGAATCACTGGGTCAGCAGATTCATCAGGGCAACAAAACAGTCTAGGCCAATGGTAAAAAATAGGGTCATGCCATGGGACCTGAACCTAGTCCTCTCAGCCATGACAGAGGCCCCATTTGAGCTGATTACTTCAGCCTCTATTAAAAATCTATCCCTTAAAGTAGCCTTCCTGGTGGCCCTAACATCGGCACGTAGGATAGGCGACATCCAAGCATTATCCAGGGTTCCCACTTACATGCAGCTTAGAGATGATAGAGTAATACTGTCCCCTGATCCAGCATATCTTCCTAAAGTAGTGTCCAGATTCCACAGAACACAGGAAATAGTTCTTCCATCTTTTCTCCCCAATCCTACTAATGATAAGGAAAGGAAGCTACACACTTTAGATGTAAAAAGATGTATCCTGGAGTATCTAGCAGTAACTGATCCCTGGAAGATAGGACACAAATAGGGCGTTACCTATCAGGGTAGTAGGAAAGGGCATAGAGCATCGAAATCTACTCTAGCTAGATGGATCAGGGAGGCTATCTCGCTGGCATACGTCTCAAAGGGCAAGCCAGCGCCTGAAGGTCTTAAAGCGCATTCCACTAGAGCTATGGCGGCTTCGTGGGCGGAAAGATTTGAGGTGTCGATCGACCAGATTTGTAAGGCTGCTACTTGGTCTTCCCTAAACACATTCTATAACCACTATAGATTGAACCTGGGTGCCTCTTCTGACCTCTCTTTTGGTGTAAGGGTGCTGCAAGCTGTAGTCCCTCCCTAGTTAGTTACTCTCTGTAATTCTCTCCGTAGTGCTGTCATGGACGACCGATAAAGTCTTAGTTACTCACCGGTTAACGGTGTTTCTCGGAGTCCATGACAGCACCTGTACATACCCTCCCGTCTTCTTAAGTTCTGGGTGTACACCTCTTCCTTTGTTTACATAATTCACGGGTAGTGAATAGTTACTTATTGTATTATTGTTTATTATGTATGCTATTAACCTTGGTGGTCCTCTTGTGCTCTGTAAACCAACTGATGCGTGGGAGAGGTGCCGCCCTTATGTATCTGTAAGTTTTCCTGTTCCTGAAGGGCGGATCCCCTCTCTCCGTAGTGCTGTCATGGACTCCGAGAAACACCGTTAACCGGTGAGTAACTAAGACTTTCTCAGCGATGAAGCAGAAGCCATCAGACACCGTGGACTTCTGACACTGCTCTGTCGCGGTAACTCCGTGACATATAGATTTTAACTGAACTGGCATTCTGCCCCATGTCTCTCCATACTGCCCCCATATCTCTCCATACTGCTCCATGTGTCCATACTGCAACCATAGTAATAAGAAAATACACCGCACTCACGGATGGAATATGTTGCAAAAAATCATTTAACCCCTTCCCGACCTGTGACACAGCGTATGCGTCATGAAAGTCGGTGCCAATCAGACCTGTGATGCACATGCTGTGTCACAGAATGATCGCGTCCCTGCAGATCGGGTGAAAGGGTTAACTCCCATTTCACCCGATCTGCAGGGACAGGAGGAGTGGTAGTACAGCCCAGGGGGGGTGGCTTCACCCCCCCCCCCCCCCCCCCCGTGGCTATGATCGCTCTGATTGGCAGTTTCACTTTCAACAGCCAATCAGAGCGATTTGTAATATTTCATCTATTAAAACTGGTGAAATATTACAATCCAGCCATGGCCGATGCTGCAATATTATCGGCCATGGCTGGAAACACTGGTGTTCACACCCCCCCCCCCACCCCACCGATCGCCCCCCCAAGCCACCGATCTGTCCGGTACACAGCTCCGCTCCCCTCCGTCCTCCTGTCCGCTCCCCCCATGCTCTTGTCCGCTCACCCCCATGCTCCAATCCCACCCCCGTGCTCCAACCACCCCCCTGCACTCCGATCCACCCCCCCTGCACTCCGATCCACCCCCCCCCGTGATCCCCCCCCCCCTCATCCCATCATACTTACCGAGCCTCCCGTGGTCCGTCCGTCTTCTTTCCTGGGCGCCGCCATCTTCCAAAATGGCGGGCGCATGCGCAGTACGCCCGCCGAATCTGCCGGTCGGTCAAGTGATTCGTTTCAAGTGCATTTTGATCACAGTGATCAAAATAAAAAAAATACTAAATGACCCCCCTTCCTTTGTCACCCACATAGGTAGGGACAATAATAAAATAATGAAATTTTTTTTTTTTCTTCCACTAAGGTTGGGGTAAGAACTAGGGTTAGGGTTTCGGTATGTGCACACGTATTCTGGTCCTCTGCGGATTTTTCAGCAGCGGATTTGATAAATCTGCAGTGCTAAACCGCTGCGGATTTATCGCGGATTTACCACGGTTTTTCTGCGCATTTCGCTGCGGTTTTACAACTGCAGTTTACTATTGGAGCAGTTGTAAAACCGCTGCGGAATCCACAGAAAGAAGTGACATGCTGCGGAATGTAAACCCCTGCGTTTCCGTGCAGTTTTTCTGCAGCATGTGTACAGCGATTTTTGTTTCCCATAGGTTTACATTGAACTGTAAACTCATGGGAAACTGCTGCGGATCTGCAGCGTTTTCTGCAGTGTGTGCACATACCTTTAAAATTAGGCTATGTGCACACGGTGCGGATTTGGCTGCGGATCCGCAGCGGATTGGCCGCTGCGGATTCGCAGCAGTGTTCCATCAGGTTTACAGTACCAAGTAAACATATGGAAAACCAAATCCGCTGTGTCCATGGTGCGGAAAATACCGCGCGGAAACGCTGCGTTGTATTTTTCCGCAGCATGTCAATTCTTTGGGCGGACTCCGCAGCGTTTTACACCTGTTCCTCAATAGGAATCCGCAGGTGAAATCCACACAAAAAACACTGGAAATCTGCGGTAAATCCGCACGTAAAACGCAGTGCCTTTTACCTGCAGATTTTTCAAAAATGATGCTGAAAAATCTCACACGAATCAGCAACGTGGGCACATAGCCTTAGGGTTAGGGTTGGAATTAGAGTTGTGGTTAGGGTTGTGATTAGGGTTATGGCTACAGTTGGGATTAGGGTTAGGGGTGTGTTGGGGTTAGTGTTGGAGGTAGAATTGAGGGGTTTCCACTGTTTAGGCACATCAGGGGTCTCCAAACGCAACATGGCGCCACCATTGATTCCAGCCAATCTTGTATTCAAAAAGTCAAATGGTGCTCCCTCACTTCCGAGCCGCGACGTGTGCCCAAACAGTGGTTTACCCCCACATATGGGGTACCAGCAAACTCAGGACAAACTGCACAACAATTATTGGGGTCCAGTTTCTCCTGTTACCCTTGTGAAAATAAAAAATTGCTTGCTAAAACATCATTTTTGAGGAAAGAAAAATGATTTTTTATTTTCACGGCTCTGCGTTGTAAACGTCTGTGAAGCACTTGGGGGTTCAAAGTGCTCACCACATATCTAGATAAGTTCCTTGGGGGGTCTAGTTTCCAAAATGGGGTCACTTGTGGGGGGTTTCTACTGTTTAGGCACACCAGGGGCTCTGCAAACGCAACGTGACGCCCGCAGACCATTCCATCGAAGTATGCATTTCAAAAGTCACTACTTCCCTTCTGAGCCCAGACGTGTGCCCAAACAGTGGTTTACCCCCACACATGGGGTATCAGCGTACTCAGGAGCAACTGGACAACAACTTTTGGGGTCCAATTTCTCCTGTAACCCTTGGGAAAATAAAAAATTCTGGGCTAAAAAATTATATTTGAGGAAAGAAAACGTATTTATTATTTTCACGGCTCTGCGTTATAAACTTCTGTGAAGCACTTGGGGGTTCAAAGTGCTCACCACACATCTAGATTAGTTCCTTTGGGGGTCTAGTTTCTAAAATGGGGTCATTTGTGGGGGATCTGCAATGTTTAGGCACACAGGGGCTCTCCAAACGCGACATGGTGTCCGCTAATGATTGGAGATAATTTTCCATTTAAAAAGCCAAATGGCGTGCCTTCCCTTCCGAGCCCTGCCATGCGCCCAAACAGTGGTTTACCCCCACATATTGGGTATCAGCGTACTCAGGACAAGCTGGACAACAAAATTTGGGGTCCAATTTCTCCTATTACCCTTGGCAAAATAGGAAATTCCAGGCTAAAAAAATCACTTTTGATGAAAGAAAAATTATTTTTTATTTTCATGGCTCTGCGTTATAAACTTCTCTGAAGCACCTGGGGGTTTAAAGTGCTCAATATGCATCTAGATAAGTTCCTCGGGGGGTCTAGTTTCCAAAATGAGTCACTTGTGGGGGAGCTCCAATGTTTAGGCACACAGGGGCTCTCCAAACGCGACATGGTGTACGATAACGATGGAGATCATTTTTCATTCAAAAAGTCAAATGGCGCTCCTTCCCTTCCGAGCCTTACCATGTGCCCAAACAGTGGTTTACCCCCACATGTGAGGTATCAGTGTACTCAGGAGAAATTGCCCAGCAAATTTTACAATCCATTTTATCCTGTTGCCCATGTAAAAATGAAAACATTGAGGCTAAAAGAATTTTTTTGTGAAAATAAAGTACTTTTTCATTTTTACGGATCAATTTGTGAAGCACCTGAGGGTTTAAAGTGCTCACTGTCCATCTAGATAAGTTCCTTGGGGCGTCTAGTTTCCAAAATGGGGTTATTTGTGGGGGAGCTCCAATTTTTAGGCACACGGGGGCTCTCCAAACGCAACATGGTGTCCGCTAAAGAGTGGAGCCAATTTTTCATTCAAAAAGTCAAATGGCGCTCCTTCCCTTCCAAGCCCTGCCGTGCAGCCGAACAGTGGTTTACCCCCACATATGAGGTATCAGCGTACTCAGTACAAATTGGACAACAACTTTCGTCGTTCAGTTTCTCCTTTTACCATTGGGAAAATAAAAAAAATTGTTGCTAAAAGATCATTTTTGTGACTAAAAAGTTAAATGTTCATTTTTTCCTTCCATGTTGCTTCTGCTGCTGTGAAGCACCTGAAGGGTTAATAAACTTCTTGAATGTGATTTTGTGCACCCTGAGGGGTGCAGTTTTTAGAATGGTGTAACTTTTGGGTATTTTCAGCCATATAGACCCCTCAAACTGACTTCAAATGTGAGGTGGTCCCTAAAAAAAATGGTTTTGTAAATTTGCGTTGTAAAAATGAGATATCGCTGGTCAAATTTTAACCCTTATAACTTCCTAGCAAAAAAAAATTTTGTTTCCAAAATTGTGCTGATGTAAAGTAGACATGTGGGAAATGTTATTTATTAACTATTTTGTGTCACATAACTCTCCGGTTTAACAGAACAAAAATTAAAAATGTGAAAATTGCAAAATTTTCACAATTTTTGCCAAATTTCCGTTTTTATCACAAACGCAGAATTTATTGACCTAAATTTACCACTAACATGAAGCCCAATATGTCACGAAAAAACAATCTCAAAACCACTAGGATCTGTTGAAGCGTTCCTGAGTTATTACCTCATAAAGGGACACTGGACAGAATTGCAAAAAACGGCCAGGTCATTAAGGTCAAAATAGGCTAGGTCATGAAGGGGTTAACAATTTATTGTGTACATACACATCAGAAACAAAAAATGCGAGTATATGCAATGAAAAGCGTTTATCAATATGACGTTTCGAACCCACCAGGTTCTTAATCATACCCCGCTGTGGAGAAAAATGGAAAGTATAAAAAAAATGAATCATAACAAAACCATAAACATTAGTTTAACCCCTTAGCGACCGCCGATATGCCTTTTAACGGCGGCCGTTAAGGGTACTTAAACCACAGCGCCGTTAATTAACGGCGCTGTGGAAAAAGTAAATAGCGCCCCCTAGAGGCCGATTTTCTCCGGGGTCTCGGCTGCCGGGGGTAGCCGAGACCCCAGAGAACATGATTCGGGGGGTTTTTAACTCACCCCGCATTTGCGATCGCTGGTAATTAACCGTTTACCGGCGATCGCAAAAAAAAAAAAAAAAAGCGATCTCTTTTTAATTTCTCTGTCCTCCGATCGCACATCGGAGGACAGAGAAAAGGGGTCCCAGGTGGCCCCCCAATACTCACCTAGCTCCCCCGATGCTCCTCGTGTCTCCTGGTGGGCGCCGCCATCTTCAAAATGGCGGGCGCATGCGCAGTGCGCCCGCCGGCCGGCACCGGGAGAATCTTTGGGGTCTCGGCTGCCAGGGGTAGCCGAGACCCCAAAGAGCATGATCGGGGTCGGTTTTACCGACCCCTATTTTGCGATCGCCGGTAATTAACTGTTTACCAGCGACCGCAAAAAAAAAAAGTAAAGTGTAATTCTCTGTCCTCTGATGTGATCGCACATCAGAGGACAGAGAAATAGGGGGATTCGGGGACCCTACAATACTCACCTGTGTCCCTGGATCCTCTTGCTGCTCCTCCTGGCCGCCGGCAGAAGAACATGGCGGGCACATGCCCAGTGCGCCCGCCATCTGTCTCCATCTGCCGGCCGGCAGGAGAACAGCAGTTGGGGCTAAAATTAGGGGTAGGGTTAGGGGTAGGGTTACGGTTAAGGGGTAGGGTTAGGGGTAGGGCAGGGCCGGCGTTTGGCACAGGCAGACCAGGCAGTCGCCTGGGGCCCCCACCTAGAAAGGGGGCCCCCTGCCTCTGCAGCCCCTGTATGAAGTGCCCAGAGGGTGTACAGCAGTGAAGCAGCAGTCCCAGAACGTGTCTCCCAAATACCCCCTGAGACCCCCTCAGTGCTGTGATTTACTCATTTGGTCCAGGAGCTCTGTGCTGACTGCTGTAGGATCAGGTTTCACAGTCACATACAGCAGGGATCAGCATGGGGTCTGACCAGTCACTAAATCATTGTTTGTAATCTGATAGGGCGATGTCCTGTCACTACTGTCTGGATGACACAAGACAGGAATATTGTCTGCTGAATCAGGGCATTTATTATATAGAAATAAATGAATTCCCACGTGAAATAATAAGGATAAACCATACACATATATAGTACAGGTGTGCATAGGAATCAGCGTTTTTGGTGCATTTTTTTTTTTTTTGCAGCCAAAGCCTGCTCTCTTGGCAGTAAAAACACTGCTTTCAAAACAACCATTTTTAAGGGGATGTGCAGAGGATCCGGAAATGGCAGCCCTTTGGATGCAGCGGACATGTGCTGCGTCCAAAGTGCTGCCATCTTTTGAACACAGGTGATTCCGCGTGTGTTCATTGACCTGTGTGGAATCCCTGCGTCCTATACATTGCAGGGGTGAGATTTCTCTTGCAGAGACTTGTGTCTGCGCAAGATAAATTGACATACTGGGGTCTGGAGAGAGCAGTTGTGAAATTCAGTCAACGGAAAATAAAAGGGTGTGCAGGAGATTTCTGGAAATCTCAGTTTTTGCTTGTGTTGTAAACTGCTGTAAACTTATTATTTGCAGAAGAAAAAGCTGCAAAAATTCTGCCTATGAACATGGCCAAAAGCTGCTTTTCAAAGTGCCAGCAGTGACCCTGCATACAGCTAATAGTGGCAGACCCATTGACCGATATAAGGCCCCTAAATATGGGGGCCACAGTGCAATGTTATCATTTGGGGCCCCCACTTTAAATTTTTGCCTAGGGCCCCACTTTGTCTAAAACCGGCCCTGGGGTAGGGGTAGGGTTAGGGGTAGGGTTAGGGGTAGGGGTAGGTTTAGGGTTGGGGCTAAATTTAGGGTTAGGGTTGGGGCTAAATTTAGGGTTAGGCTTCTTTCACACTTACGTCGGTACAGGGCCGTCGCAATGCGTCGGCCCGACATACCGACGCACGTTGTGAAAATTGTGCACAACGTGGGCAGCAGCTGTAGTTTTTCAACGCATCCGCTGCCCAATCTATGTCCTGGGGAGGAGGGGGCGGAGTTACGGCCACGCATGCGCGGTCAGAAATGGCGGATGCGACGTACAAAAAAACGTTTCATTGAACGTTTTTTTGTGCCGACGCTCCGCCAAAACACAACTGATCCAGTGCATGACGGACGCGACGTGTGGCCATCCTTCACGATCCGTCGGCAATACAAGTCTATGGGCAAAAAACGCATCCTGCGGGCACATTTGCAGGATCCGTTTCTTGTCCAAAAATGACGGATTGCGACGGAATGCCAAACGACGCAAGTGTGAAAGTAGCCTTAGGGTTGGGGCTAAAGTTAGGGCTAGGGTTGGGGCTAAAATTAGGGTTAGAGCTGGGATTAGGGTTAGGGTTTGGATTAAGGTTGGTATTAGGGTTAGGGTTGGCATTAGGGTTACGCTTGGGATTAGGGTTAGGTTTGGGATTAGGGTTAAGGTTAGGGTTGTGATTAGGGGTGTATTGGGATTAGGGCTAGGTTTGAGGTTAGGGTTGAGATTAGGATTAGGGGTGTGTTGGATTTAGGGTTTTGATTAGGGTTATGGTTAGGGTTGACATTAGGGTTGTTTTGGGGTAAGGGTTGTGATTATGGTTAGGGTTAGTGATTAGGATTATGGATCAGGTTGGGATTAGGGTTAGGGGTGTTTTGGGGTTAGGGTTGGAGCTAGAATTGGGGGGTTTACACTGTTTAGGTACATCAGGGGGTCTCCAAACACGACAGCCAATTTTGCGCTCAAAAAGTCAAATGGTGCTCCCTCCCTTCTGAGCTCTGCCGTGCGCCCAAACAGTGGGTTACCCCCACATATGGGGCATCAGCGTACTCAGGATAAATTGGACAACAACTTATGGGGTCCAATTTCTCTAGTTACCCTTGTGAAAATAAAAACTTGGGGGCTACAATATCTTTTTTTTTTTTTTTTTTTTTAATATTTTTTATTTTCACGACTCTGCATTCTAAACTTGGGCATTCAAAGTTCTCACCACACATCTAGATAAGTTCCTTGGGGGGTCTAGTTTCCAAAATGGGGTCACTTGTGGAGGGTTTCTACTGGTTAGGTACATCAGGGGCTCTGCAAACGCAACATAATACCCGCAGACCATTCTATCAAAGTCTGCATTCCAAAACGGCGCTCCTTCCTTCCGAGCTCTGCCGTGCGCCCAAACAGTGGTTTACCCCCACATATGGGGTACCAGCATACTCAGGACAAATTGGACAACTTTTGGGGTCCAATTTCTCTTGATACCCTTGTGAAAATAAAAACTTGATGGCTAAAAAATCTTTTTTGTGGAAAAAAAATATATTTTTATTTTCACGGCTCTGCATTATAAACTTCTGTGAAGCACTTGGGGGTTCAAAGTGCTCGCCACACATCTAGATAAGTTCCTTAAGGGGTGTAGTTTCCAAAATGGTGTCACTTGTGGGGGGTTTCCACTGTTTAGGCACATCAGGGGCTCTCCAAACGCGACATGGCGTCCAATCTCAATTCCAGCCAATTCTACATTGAAAAAGTAAAACGGCACTCCTTCTCTTCCAAGCTCTGCGGTGCGCCCTAACAGTGGTTTACCCCCACATATTGGGTATCAGCGTACTCAGGAGAAATTGCACAACAACTTTTGTGGTCTAATTTCTCCTGTTACCCTTGTGAAAATAAGAATTTGTGGGCGAAAAGATCATTTTTGTGTAAACAAAAGCGATTTTTTATTTTCACGGCTCTACGTTATAAACTTCTGTGAAGCACTTGGGGGTTCAAAGTGCTCACCACACATCTAGATAAGTTCCTTAAGGGGTCTAGTTTCCAAAATGGTGTCACTTGTGGGGAGTTTCCACTGTTTAGGCACATCAGGGGCTCTCTAAACGTGACATGGCGTCCGATCTCAATTCCAGCCAATTCTGCATTGAAAAAGTCAAACGGCGCTCCTTCACTTCTAAGTTCTGCGGTGCGCCCAAAAAGTGGTTTACCCCCAAATATGGGGTATTGGCGTATTCAGGAGAAATTGCATAACAAAATTTATGGTTACATTTCTGTTTTTACACTTGTGAAAATAGAAAAAATGGTTCTGAATTAAGATGTTTGCAAAAAAAAGTTAAATGTTCATTTTTTCCTTCTACATTGTTTCATTTCCTGTGAAGCACGTAAAGGGTTAATAAACTTCTTGAATGTGGTTTTGAGAACCTTGAGGGGTGTAGTTTTTAGAATGGTGTCACACTTCATTATTTTCTATCATATAGACCCCTCAAAATGACTTCAAATGTGATGTGGTCCCTAAAAAAAAATGGTGTTGTAAAAATGAGAAATTGCTGGTCAACTTTTAACCCTTATAACTCCCTAATAAAAAAAAAATTTGTTTCCAAAATTGTGCTGATGTAAAGTAGACATGTGGGAAATGTTATTTATTAACTATTTTTCGTGACATATCTCTCTGATTTAAGGGCATAAAAATACAAAGTTTGAAAATTGCAAAATTTTTAAAATTGTCGCCATATTTCCGTTTTTTTCATAAATAATCGCAAGTAATATCGAAGAAATGTTACGACTAACATGAAGTACAATATGTCACGAAAAAACAGTCTCAGAATCAGTGGGATCCGTTGAAGCGTTCCAGAGTTATAACCTCATAAAGTGACAGTGGTCAGAATTGCAAAAATTGGCCTGGTCATTAAGTACCAAATTGGCTCTGTCACTAAGGGGTTAATAGCAGCAATATGTACACAAATGGTATAGAACCCACAGAAATAGCCCCAAATTCAAGAACATGAAAACTACACCAATCTCAAAAAAGTGTCACATCACAAAAAAAATCACACCGGAGAGAGGCAAGAGGAGTCAGTTTTTACCTTAAACTGATATATAGTATAATGAAACTATCCCAACAGGGGAAAGATCATGCATTCAGTAGATTCGCTGTGGGGAATAGTGTAATGATTAGGGGAATGCTCAGTGTGTAAAGAAACCAAAATAGTGCGATCCAAATACCTATAGTAGTTGTTTATGGCGCCTGGATAGTGGTTGAATGTCACTATATGGCAAAGCCTGTAAACACGAATATGCAATAAGTGTCCGGAGGGTAGGTTAAGCCAATATGGGGTCACTTATGCACGCTGTGGTATATTACCTGCTTGTAGTAGTGTGAAGAGCGGCGCTCCCACGCCCTACTGTGCTGGATGTGCCTGGATAAGTGACCGCTGTGTTTTGTGGTTGATATGCGAGCACCGGCGTAGAAGGGGACTGTAAGTGGGAGTAAACGGGGAGGGGGCTTTATACTACTGGCCGGTGCATATCTATAGATAAAGGAAGGAGTGTGTACGAGGACTCCAGCGGAATATGAGCAAAAGGCAGAGCAAGTTATATAGGACTATATAGTTATAACAGAATAGTTAATTTAAAGGGGATCCTAGTCGGACATCATGGTAGTGGTTGAAGTAATAATTGGGCAGAAAATTGAAAATGGTAAAAATAAATGTAAAAAATAAAAATTAGAAAATAAAAATTAGAAAATAGAAAATAAAAATAAAAAATTCAAATGCAGTAAATTGAAGCATGATAATGGATGGAAAATAACCAACAGGAAAAGGGTGGAACATGCCCAAAGTAATAAATAAATAACAAAAAATAAAAAATAAAGAATGGAGAATCCTATTCAAAATAGAGATATGAACATAAGAAAAAGGAAAAATGGTATAACAAATGGAATAAAATTGAAAATAAAGACGTAGTGTAAGCAAAGATAATAATAATAATATAAATCAACTGATGAGAAAAAAAAAGAAATCAAGAATATAAAGTAAATTAAATGAAGGGAAAAAATGAAATATGACTGAAAAATATAGAACAAAACATAAAAGGGAAAAAGAAAACCAGTAAAAGTAAAAAGTGAAAACATTAATTAAATAATAAATGAATAAAGAATAAAAAATAAAATATAAAAATAAAAAATGTTTAAAGCCAAAAATAGGCTGAAATACAGACTCGCCCACGGAATGTCCAGGTCAACGCGTCTGAGAAAGTGGAAAAAAGAGGGAAAATTGTTAGAAAATCAAAAATATTCAAGGATGCCAATCTATCTCTCTGTTCAAGCCCCTGGGTTCCAGGTTGTCCAGCGTATAGATCCAATAAGCTTCTCTCTGTTTTAAAAGCCTAACCTGATCACCCCCTCTTCTAGGGCGAACCACCTGTTCTATGACCTGAAACCGTAACTGTGCCACTGAGTGCCTAAGTTTAGTGAAGTGATCGGGTAACAGGAGCCAATTTTTGCCGCATCTAATAGTAGATTTATGGCTCACTATTTGATCACGAATACGCTGGGTAGTCTCCCCTACGTATAGGAGACCACATGGACACTTCACCACATAGACCACAAAGTTCGAATTACATGTGAAATAGCCATGAATAGGGTAGCTCTTGCCAGTTCTAGGGTGGGTAATGTTTTCTGCCTTGGTAACATTAGAGCAGGCGGCACAACACAGACAGGGAAATGTGCTAAAACGTTGTGTACCAAGAAATCTCTGGGTAATACCTGGACGCGAGCTGCCCATATCGGCCCTTACCACTGTATCTCTTATATTGGTTGGCCTCCGAGTACAAATTAACGCAGGTGTATTGAATGATTGAATTTTAGGGTATGCTCTAGAGAGGAGTGACCAATGTTTTTTGATGATAGAATATACCTTAGGCATGCACGGATGATATGTATGGACAAATGGTACCCTGTCAACCTGTCGGGATAACGGGGCAGGGGAAAGTGAGGTTGTGGCTCGTATCCTTTCTTTTTCCAGCAGTTTGGTAGGGTATTGTCTTTCTTTAAATTTATCACATATTGCGTCTAGTCTGACGTCCTGTGTGCTAGGATCTGTGACTATCCGTGATACTCTGGTAAACTGCGACCGTGGCAAGCTGTTCCTTGTGGCTCTGGGATGACAGCTAGATTAGTGAAGTAGATTATTGCGATCTGTAGGTTTACTATACAGATCGAGTGTAAGTTGTCCCGTATTGTCTTTGACTACCAGTGTGTCAAGAAAAGGTGAAATTGAGTTCTGGTATGACCGAATGGAGGTATTCATGGAAAGATTTGAGTGAATCCAGGGTCCCTGTCCAGATACAAAATATGTCATCAATATAACGGTGGTAACTCTTGGCGTATTGTAAGAATAGAGTATTTTGGAAGATGTATTTGGTCTCAAGATCATTCATGAACGCATTTGCATATGCAGACGCCACGTGTGATCCCATGGCGGTCCCACGTTTTTTAATGTAAAAATTGCCCTCATAGAGAAAAAAATTCTAGTATAAAACTAGCTTAATTAGGTCCATACAAAGCTGTATAGAACCATCGGGCAGATCCGATGTGACCAAAAGGGACTCCGTGGCCTCCATGCCCCTGCTGTGTGAGATGGACGTATAGATGCTGTTAATGTCGAATGTGACCAGCCAGCTAGTAGGGGGGTATAATGCTTATATCTTTGATCCGTATGAAGTGCCCCGTATCTAATATAAAGATCTGGTCGTTTTAATGAGTGGTGTTAATATCTTCTCGAGGAAGTTAGAGAGTGGAGACAGAATAGAGTCAGTAGATGCTACGATTGGTCTACCAGGTGGGTTCACAAATGATTTATGTATTTTGGGCAATACATAAAATACAGGCGTTATGGGATGAGGATTGGAAAGGAATGTGGCAGTCTTCTTATCAATGACATGTCTGTCCAGGTAATGTGTTATTATCCTATCTATTTTAGCTCTGATCTCTGTAGTGGGATCCCTCTGGATGGCTGTATATGTATCATGATCAGAGAGTTGGCGATGGATTTCCTGAAAATAAGATGTCCAATCCATCAACAGCACTGCTCCACCCTTGTCGGCTGGTTTAATAATAATTTGTTTATGATCTCGTAGGGACCTCAGTGCTATTCTTTCGCTCTGCGAAAGATTAGAGTGGAAAAAACCTAGTTTGTGATCATGTGAAAGTTACTTAACGTGCCGGTCAACCAGCTCAATGAACGTTTCTATGGCATGGAGGGTGCGTGGTGGTTGAAAACGACTAGGAGTGTGGAGGCAGAGTGATGAAATAGAGAGCTCAGATTGAACAGAATCACCCGCTTGGAGTACCCTTTGCTCCATTGTATTTGGTGACAGACCAAAATGAGTTTTCAGTCTTAGTGAATGATAGAACATCTGTAAGTCTCTCTCAAGTTGAAAAGCATTCCAGCCTGGGGTCGGACAAAAAGATAAACCCTTTTCAAGTAAAGAAAGTTCCGCAGGGGCAAGCAGGTGGCTGGATATACTGATCACCAGGTTTGATGGCCTACCTGGGAACGTGTTGTCATTCGTTCTCCTTGATCGTCTCGTGGCCCTGCTTGATGTACACCTCCCCTGCGGTTTTTCGGTAAAAAACGTGGCCGTCCTGTTCCAGTTGAAGAATCGCCGCTTGAACTGAAGGAGACGAATCTTCTCTGAGAGGAAGATTGGCACCAAGTGGAAGATTCGTTCCATCTGTACACTCTATTATTCGCGTAGTCCTCGTTGTCTCCGTAGAATTTCTGTCTTTTTCGATCTTGTAACAGTTTCTCATGCTCGGCCAAACTCTTGTCCGCAACCAAGTCTCTCCATACTACCCTCATGTCTCTCCATTCTGCCCTATGTCTCTCCATACTGCCCCAATGTCTCTCCATACTGTCTCGATATCTTTCCAGACTGCTCCAATGTCTCTCAGTACTGCCCCATGTCTCAACATTTTGCCCCAATGTATCTCCATTCTGCTCCCATGTCTCTACATACTTCCATGTCTCTCGATTCTGCCCCATGTCTTTCCATTCTGCCCCCTCGTCTCTTCACACTGCCCCTATGTCTCTTCATTTTGCCCCCGTGTGTCTCTATTTTACCGTCATAATGCTGATTTGCAAAAAAAAAAAGCAAGAGAAAAAAAAATTTCTCCTTACCTGGCGAGGGCCAGCAGTGTCCTCTCCTGATTTATCTGAGGCACAGATGCCGAGCGTATGGCAGTGACATCATACACTGGCGACGTGCGTGCTTACGTCAGCCGCCATCCTGTGATTGGCTGTCTGCTGTTAACTGTTGATGTACTGGGAGCCTTCCCGCATGGCAATATAGATTTTAATGGAACCGGCAGAATCCTGCCGCTGGGGCCTGGTGAGAAAGAGGGGCCCAGTGTTGCCTCATCGGGCCCCATATGCCAATTAGGGCAGTAATGCCTTGGAAAAAGTAGCACTGTTTTCAAAGTGTAAAAAGGTAAGACTTCCTCAATCAGTAATACTGTCTAACACTATGAAACACAGTGGGCAGCCAGGATATGTGTGGTCAATAATGCTTGCAGTAGATGAGGCTGGAGCAGCACAGTAAAGAGTTAGGAAGGGTCAGGCAAGGTGAGATGTGGCAGTTTAAGACCAGCAATGGCAGCAGCAGTACTACAATATAGATGATATGATGAACCGGGAGTAAATGTTAGTGTCATGATCCAGGTCGGGATTTGCATTCTGCCTCTTACACCGGCCTGGTCATGTGGGGGTTAACCATCTCTGCCTTGTTCTGGTATGGGGATGGGTATTTCTCAGTGCTTCTGCTGATAGTTCTTGTCAGTGATAGTTCCGGTCCTCGGCTAGAGCAGTTGACCCAGCATACCCAGTGTGTGTCTTCTGCTTCCTGACTACTCGTGTTAAGTGTTTGCCCTGTTCCCTATCTCCTACTTAGCATGTGTTCATGTGCCTATTCCCCGCAGTGTATGTCCCGGTTTATACTCTGACCTGCCCCTCTATTTCCATTTCTGTCTTTTCTGGTCCTGTCCTGCTCCGACCTTTTACATAGTTACATAGTTACATAGTTATTAAGGTTGAAGGAAGACTATAAGTCCATCTAGTTCAACCCATAGCCTAACCTAACATGCCCTAACATGTTGATCCAGAGGAAGGCAAAAAAAACCCATGTGGCAAAGAGTAAGCTCCACATTGGGGAAAAAAATTCTTTCCCGACTCCACATACGGCAATCAGACTAGTTCCCTGGATCAACGCCCTAACAAGGAATCTAGTGTATATACCCTGTAACATTATACTTTTCCAGAAATGTATCCAGTCCCCTCTTAAATTTAAGTAATGAATCACTCATTACAACATCATACGGCAGAGAGTTCCATAGTCTCACTGCTCTTACATTAAAGAGCCCGCGTCTGTTATTATGCTTAAACCTTTTTTCCTCCAAACGCAGAGGATGCCCCCTTGTCCCTGTTTCAGGTCTATGATTAAAAAGATCATCAGAAAGGTCTTTGTACTGTCTCCTCATATATTTATACATTAAAATAAGATCACCCCTTAGTCTTCATTTTTCCAAACTAAATAGCCCCAAGTGTAATAACCTATATTGGTATTGCAGACCCCCCCAGTCCTTTAATAACCTTGGTCGCTCTTCTCTGCACCAGCTCCAGTTCAGCTATGTCTTTCTTATACCCCGGAGACCAGAACTGTGCACAGTATTCTAAGTGTGGTCAAACTAGTGACTTGTATATAGATAAAACTATGTTCTCCTCATGAGCATCTATGCCTCTTTTAATTTATTCAATTATTTTATTTGGCTTTGTAGCAGCTGCCTGACACTGGCCACTGAATATGAGTTTGTCATCCACCCATACACCCAGGTCTTTTTCATTGACTGTTTTGCCCAGAGTTTTAGAATTAAGCACATAATTATACATCTTATTACTTCTACCCAAGTGCATGACCTTACATTTATCCCCATTAAAGCTCATTTGCCATTTGTCAGCCCAAGCTTCTAGTTTACATAAATCATCCTGTAATATAAAATTGTCCTCCTCTGTATTGATTACCCTGCAGAGTTTAGTGTCATCTGCAAATATTGAAATTCCACTCTGAATGCCCCCTACAAGGTCATTAATAAATATGCTAAAAAGAAGAGGGCCCAACACTGACCCCTGTGGTACCCCACTGCTAACCGCTACCCAGTCCGAGTGTGCTCCATTAATAACCACCCTTTGTTTCCTATCCCTGAGCCAGCACTCAACCCACTTACACATATTTTCCCCTATCCCCATTATTCTCATTTTATGTATCAACCATTTGTGTGGCACCGTATCAAAAGCTTTTGAAAAGTCCATATACACTACATCCATTGGGTTCCCTTGGTCCAGTCTGGAACTTATCTCTTCATAGAAGCTGATCTGATTAGTCTGACATGAACGGTCCCTAGTAAACCCGTGCTGATACTGGGTCATGAGGTTATTCCTCTTCAGATACTCCAGTATAGCATCCCTTAGAATGCCCTCCAGGATTTTACCCACAGTAGAGGTTAAGCTTACTGGCCTATAATTTCCGAGTTCAGTTTTTGTCCCATTTTTTGAATATTGGCACCAAATTTGCTATACGCCAGTCCTGTGGTACAGACCCTGTTATTATGGAGTCTTTAAAGATTAAAAATAATGGTCTATCAATGACTGTACTTAATTCCTGCAGTACTCGAGGGTGTATCCCATCCGGGCCCGGAGATTTGTCAACTTTAGTGATTTTTAGATGCCAACGTACTTCCTACTGGGTTAAGCAGGTGACATTTTAATTGGGAATTTTTATCACTAGTCATTTTGTCCACCATGGGATTTTCTTTTGTAAATACTGATGTAAAAAAGTAATTTAGCATATTGGCTTTTTCCTCATCCTCATCCACCATTTCACCCAGACTATTTTTAAGGGGGCCAACACTATCATTTTTTAGTTTCTTACTATTTATGTAGTTAAAGAATATTTTGGGATTATTTTTACTCTCTCTGGCAATGAGTCTCTCTGTCTCAATCTTTGCTGCCTTGATTTGCTTTTTACAGAATTTATTTATTTTTTTGTATTTATTTAATGCCTCCTCACTACCTACTTGCTTTAATTCTCTAAATGCTTTCTTTTTGTCACTTGAGCTGTAAGGGGCGCAATTATTTAGCCATATTGGTTTCCTCCTATTTCTAGTATGTTTATTCCCATACGGTATATACTGTGCACAGGTCCTATCCAGGATGCTAATAAATGTCTCCCATTTTTCTTTGTGTATTTTTGTGTCTCAGGATTTCGTCCCAGCTAAATTGCACCAAGATCCTCTCTCATCCGTTGGAAATTTCCCCTCCTGAAGTTTAGTGTCCTTGTAACCCCTCTATTACACATCTTTTTAAAAGAAGTGACCTCCAACCCTTATATTTGCTATTCGTCTGGCCTGTTGGTTAATATTAGGTATAGCTGTGCCCCCCTTCTTGTTGGGTCCTGAACCAGTTGCGAAAGGTAATTGTCTCTCATAGTTGTCAAAAACCGATTACCTTTGCTGGAACTGCAGGTTTCTGTTCCCCAATCTATTTCAGGGTAGTTGAATTCCCTCATAATAATGACTTCCCCTTGAGTTGCAGCTTCATCTAATTGCTTTACGAGGATATTCTCCATTGCTTCCATTATTTTTGGAGATTTATAACAAACCCCTATTAGTAATTTATTATTTTTTCCCCCTCCCCTTATCTCCACCCAAAGGGATTTTACATTTTCATTAACTTCACCTATATTATCATGCAGGATGGGTTTTAAGGACGATTTTACATATAGACACATCCCACCCCCTCGCTTATCTGTACGGTCATTTCTGAACAGGCTATAGCCCTGCAAGTTAACAGCCCAGTCATGTGTTGTGAATTCTGCTCTTGGTTTCCCTCCAGTGGTTGTAGGTGGGAATGCAGTTGTCTCTGAGTCACAGACCTGGCCAGGTGTATCGGATGATTACAATTCTGACAGGGATATTTAAGTGGGCAGGATCCTTTAGCCCTTGCCAGTAGTCAATGTTCCTTGTGAAGTGTTGGATCACTTTCTGGCTTCTCCTGCTCGCTGCCAATTTCAGCAAAGATAAGTGTTTGGTTTTTGTTTCTGTGGCACACTGCCGGTGTGCTTGTTTCAGTTTTATTCCTGCTCTGATTGTAGGATTCACTGGAGTTGCAGATTTACGCTCCTACATCTTTCAGTAAGATGTAGGAAGTTTTTGTATATTCTGCTGTGGATGTTTTGAAGGGTTTTTATACTGACCACACAGAACTCTGTCCTATCCTGTCCTATCTAGCTAGAGTGGCCTCCTGTGCTAATCCTGTTTTTCTGCCTGTGTATGTTTTTTTTCTCTCCGACTCACCGCCAATATTTGTGGGGGGCTGTCTATCCTTTGGGGATTTTCTCTGAGGCAAGATAGTATTCCTATTTCCATCTTTAGGGGTATTTAGTTCTCCGGCTGTGATGAGGTGTCTAGGTGTGTTAGGTACACTCCACGGCTACTTCTAGTTGCGGTGTTAAGTTCAGGATTGCGGTCAGTACAGTGGCCACTTTCTCCAGTGAATGTTCTCATGCAGCTCCTAGGTCACGGGATCATAACCGTCATGGCTCTCATCCAGGCATGTTTCAGATATCCCCACCATGTCATAATTATGCTCCAACAACATTAATTCTAATTCGTCCCTTTTGTTGGCGAGGCTTCTGGCATTAGTATACATGCACTTGATGTTCCTCTCTGTACCTCTATTCTTTCTTAAATTATTAACTGTGCTAACCCCACCCCCCATGCCACCACCACCCCTATCTTCCTTATTTGTGCCCAGGTCTCCATCTGCACTATCTTCCCCTCCAATAAAATGAATACCCTCCCCCAATTCCTAGTTTAAACACTCCTCCAACCTTCTAGCCATTTTCTCCCCCAGCACAGCTGCACCTTCCCCGTGGAGATGCAGTCCATCCCTAGCGTAGAGCCTGTAGCCAACTGAGAAGTCGGCCCAGTTCTGCAGGAACCCAATCCCCTCCTTCCTACACCAATTCTTGAGCCACTTATTAACCTCCCTAATCTCCCGTTGCCTCTCTGGCGTGGCACGTGGTACAGGCAGTATTTCAAAAAATACCACGTTGGAGGTCCTTGCTTTCAGCTTGCAGCCTAATTCCCTGAAATCATCTTTAAGGACATTCCACCTACCTCTAACTTTGTCATTTGTGCCACTGTGCACCATGACCGCTGGGTCCTCACCAGCCCCTCCCAGTAGTCTGTCCACCTGATCAGGGTTGTGTCGGACTTGAGCGCCAGGTAGGCAGCACACCGTTCGACGATCCCTGTCTTTGTGACAGATTGCCCTATCTGTTCCCCTAATAATTGAGTCCCCAACTACCAGCACCTGTCTGGCCTGCGCTGCTCTCCTATTTCCCTCCTTACTGGAGCAGTCACTCCTCCGGCTTTCAGAGGACATGCCTGGCGTGCTTCTGACTTTGCTCCCATCTCACCCCTTTGACATCACGCTCCCGACCGGCTTCTGGACCTTTTGGCTTGCCTCTGACTCTGCTCTTGTCTTCCCCTCTGGTACCGCATTCTCGGCTGTTACGACTCAGTGAGTTTGACCCCCCTATTGCCACATAACGGTGTTGGCTCCGCTACTGCAGGTCCTTGTTTACAGTGAGCTTCTGTTCTTCTTTCTTCCTTGCCTTCTGGTGGTTGTACCTGGAATAACACACCAGGTACGCCCGACATTATCACTGACCCATTTAATTTAGTGGGGTCTACTTCTCTTACTTTATTCTGTGTTATGGATCTGCTCTGCAGCCTGACGGATCAAGTAGCCAGCCTGACCCAAATGATGCAGAATTTATCTCTGAAACAAAAAGCTTTGCCTACGTCCCATCAGCAGATACAGAGGGAGCTTGCTGAGACAGCTAAGAACATCCAGAGTGCTTCCTCTGCATATAGCAGCAAGGATGTTGATGTGTCTGATGTTTCTTTGCACTCTTATTAACCTTCTGTTAAACTCCCAGACACCTTCTCCAGAGAGAAGGAAAAGTTACGTGTGTTTAGGGAGAGTTGCATGTTGTTTTTTTCTCTCAGATCCGATTATTATATCTCTACTCAGGTAGGGTCCACAGTCTTCGGTTTTCTCTTTACCCCTGACCACCCCAGAGAGAATGTCTGTGAATGAATTCTTTTAGGCCCTGGGGCTGATTTTATGATGAACTGGATGGAGTCAGATTGTCAGAGGATACGATCATGGGACTCTCTCAGGGAAAGCTCTCTGCCGAATAGTACTGTTTGGAATTTAGGCGATAGTCCCTGGAGGTGTCCTGGAATGACTCGTCGCTCAGGTGCCAATTCCGGAGGGGACTATCTGATCATTTTTAAAGATGCGCTGGCCCTCCATCCACGACCAAGTTCTCTGGAGGAGGCAATGATGCAGGCAGTCCATATGGATCAGAGACTATGGGAGAGGGTAGTCATGCAACAGAAGGCCCCTTTGATCCTGGTCAAGTCAGAGTTTGTCCTTCAAGCGGAACCAATGGAGGCAGGGGCCATCACCTTCAAGGAAAAGGAGAGGAAACAGCGACGGGAAGGCAAGCTCTGTTTCTACTGTAGAGCTCTGGGACATTGGGCGAAGGACTGTCCCTCCTGTCGTCCGACCTCCAAGATGTCAGGAAACGACTATGTTTGGGTAATTGTCGAGGAGGTTACCCAGACTCTCGGGTACCTTTTTCCTCATTTCTTAAAGTACTGCTGAAAGTGGAACTTGGTATTGGGAACCATTTTGTGCCCACTTCAGCTTTTGTGGACTGTGGGTCATTGGTGAACTTGATAGACTCAAAATTGGTGGCCAATTGGTGGTGGGACAGTTAAGTTGGAGACTCCTATGAATGTGGTGGCCATTGATTCTACACCCTTCATTAAGAACGGTATCAATTTTGTGTCTGAAGAGTTTATCCTCAAAGTGGGGGCTGTAAATCAGGAGTGCATTTCATAATAATAATAATAATTTTATTTATATAGCGCCAACATATTCCGCAGCGCTTTACAAATTATAGAGGGGACTTGTACAGACAATAGACATTAAATCATAACAGAAATCACAGTTCAAAATAGATACCAAGAGGAATGAGGGCCCTGCTCGCAAGCTTACAAACTATGAGGAAAAGGGGAGACACGAGAGGTGGATGGTAACAATTGCTTTAGTTATTCGGACCAGCCATAGTGTAAGGCTCAGGTGTTCATGTAAAGCTGCATGAACCAGTTAACTGCCTAAGTATGTATCAGGACAGACACAGAGGGCTAATAACTGCATAAAGTGTATGAGAACATGCTGCGAGGAACCTGATTGTTTTTTTTTTTTTTGAATGGGCCACACAGGGATAGTTAGGTCAATGCGTTGATGTGGTAGGCCAATCTGAACAAATGAGTTTTTAGGGCACGCTTAAAACTGTGGGGATTGGGGATTAATCGTATTAACCTACGTAGTGCATTCCAAAGAATTGGTGCAGCACGTGTAAAGTCTTGGAGCCTGGAATGGGAGGTTCTGATTATTGAGGATGCTAACCTGAGGTCATGAGCGGAGGGCATGGATAGGGTGGTAGACTGAGACCAGAGAGGAGATGTAGGGTGGTGCTGAGCTATAGAGTGCTTTGTGGATGAGGGTAGTAGTTTTGTACTGGATTCTTGAGTGGATGGGTAACCAGTGTAATGACTGGCACAAGGTAGAGGCATTGGTGTAACGGTTGGTGAGGAATATGATCCTGGCTGCAGCATTCAGGACAGATTGGAGCGGGGAGAGTTTTGTAAGAGAGAGGCCAATTAGTAGGGAGTTACAATAGCCCAGACGAGAATGAATAAGTGAAACAGTAAGAGTTTTTGCAGAGTCGAAAGTAAGAAAAGGGCATCTCAAAAACATTTCTAGTAGAGCGAGCCAGTGATCGGATGTGGGGGGTGAATGAAAGCTCGGAATCAAGTATGACCCCAATGCAGCGGGCATGTTGCTTTGGAGTAATCGTGGACCCACACACGGAGATGGCAATGTCAGGCAAAGGTAGGTTAGTAGAGGGAGCGAACACGAGGAGTTCAGTTTTTGACAGGTTCAGTTTCAGATAGAGGGAGGACATGATGTTAGAGACAGCGGTAAGACAATCACTGGTGTTTACTAAAAAGGTCGCGTGATAACAGGAGAAGAAGTGTATAATTGGGTGTCATCAGCATAGAGAAGGTACTGGAAACCAAATCTACTGATTGTTTGTCCAATAGGGGCAGTATACAAAGAGAAAAGGAGGGGGGCCTAGAACTGATCTTTGAGGAACCCCAACAGTAAGGGGAAGGTGAGAGGAGGAGGAGGAACCAGCAAAAGATACAGTGAAGGATCGGTCAGAGATAGGAGGAGAACCCGGAGAGAACTGTGTCCTTGAGGCCGATGGAGCAGAGCATAGTGAGGAGGAGCTCTGATCCACAGTGTCGAATGCTGCGGAGAGATCCAAGAGAATTAGCATGGAGTAGTGACCATTAGATTTAGCGGTTAGTAGGTCATTAGAGACTTTAGTGGGGGCAGTTTCAGTAGAGTGTAAAGAGCGGAAACCAGATTGAAGAGGGTCGAGAAGAGAATTATCTGAGAGATAGTGGGTAAGACGGGAGTGGACCAGGCGTTCAACGAGTTTAGAGATGAAGGGAAGATTAGAGACCGGTCGATAATTAGCGGCACAGTTTTGATCGAGGGATGGTTTTTTAAGTAATGGATGTATAATGGCATGCTTAAATGAGGATGGAAAAACACCGGAAGTTAGAGAAAGGTTGAATATTTTTGTTAGGTGAGAGGTGACAGCTGGGGAAAGGGACAGGAGGAGATGTGACGGAATGGGGTCACTGGTGCAAGTGGTTGGGCGAGAAGATGCAAGGAGCCTGATTACTTCTTCTTCTGTAACTGGTTCAAAAGCAGAGAGTGAACTAGATGCAGTAGGGGAGGGAGGACAGTGCATGGTATGAAGAGATTGGGAGATGATTTCCTGTGGAATGTGGTCAATTTTTTTCTTTGAAGTAATTGGTCAGAACGTCAGCGCGGAGATCCGTGGTTGGGACCTGCACTCTTGGGTTGAGTAAGGACTGGAAAATGTCAGAGACGTTTAGGGTTATTGGACAGTGAGGTGATGAGGGTGTTGAAATAGGTTTGTTTGGAGAGGTGAAGGGCAGAGTTGTATGTTTTTAGCATGAAATTATAATGGATGAAATCTTCGGGTAGAATAGATTTTCTCCACAGACGTTCGGCGCACCTGGAGCACCGCTGCAGGAAACGCGTTTGCAGCATGTGCCACGGTTGTTGCCATCTGTGCTGAGTTGTTTTATGTATAGGCATCCAGGGCACTTTGCAGGGTTTCATTGTAATGCTTCAGAGCAGAATCAGGACATGAGATGGAGGAGATTGGGGCCAATGAGGACTGCAAGTTCTTCATAAGTTTCTGGGTGTTAATGGCCTGTATGTTTCTAGAAGTGTGGAAAGTGGGGGTTACCTGAGCGGGATGGCAGTTCTTAATAGAGAATTAAAGTAGGTTGTGGTCAGAGAGCGGGAGAGGGGAGTTTGTGAAATCATCCACTGAGCAAAGCCGGGAGAAGAATAAGTCGAGGGAGTTTCCATCTTCATGCGTTGGAGAGTATGCTGTGAGAGGCCGAAAGAGGAGGCTAGAGATAAAAGGTGAGAAGCAGATGGGGAGAGGGGAGAAGCAATGGGGATGTTGAAATCACCCATGATGAGGGTGGGGGTGTCACAGGAGAGAAAGTGTGGAAGCCAGGTCGCAAAGTGATCCCGGAACTGATGAGAGAGGCCGGGAGGATGATACACCACCGCCACTCGCATGGAGAAGGGGATGTAGAGTCTGACAGCATGGACCTCAAAGGAAGGAAAGACAAGTGAGGGTACTTGGGGGATAACTTGGAAGGTACATTTGGGTGAAAGGAGCAGACCAACGCCTCCACCTGCTCTGTTGTCCAATCTTGGGGTATGAGAAAAGTGTAGTCCACCATATGAAAGAGCAGCAGCAGCGGTGGTGTCTGCTTGCTGGATCCAGGTTTCAGTAAGAGCCAGGAGATTAAGAGAATTAGAAAGGAAGAAGTCATGGATGAAGGATAGTTTATTACTAGTGTTGAGCGATACCGTCCGATATTTGAAAGTATCGGTATCGAATGGCATCGGCCGATATCCGAAAAATATCGGATATCACCGATACCGATATCCGATACCAATACAAGTCAATGGGACACAAATATCGGAAGGTATCCGTAATGGTTCCCAGGGTCTGAAGGAGAGGAAACTCTCCTTCAGGCCCTGGGATCCATATTAATGTGTAAAATAAAGAATAAAAATAAAAAATATTGATATACTTACCCTCGGACGGGCCCTGGTTGTCACCACTGCAATCGCCATGCTTTTCTTCCTAAGAATGAGCGCTTTAATGACCTTCGATGACATCGCGGCTTGTGATTGTCATCAAAGGTCCTTAACGCGCTCATTCTTAGGAAGGAAAACATGGCGATTGCAGCGGTGACAACCAGGGCCCATCCGAGGGTAAGTATATCAATATTTTTTATTTTTATTCTTTATTTACACATTAATCTAAATCCTGATACCGATTCCCGATATCACAAAAATATCGGAACTCGGATACCGCAAATATCAGCCGATACCCGATACTTGCGGTATCGGAATGCTCAACACTATTTATTACACACAGAGCGAGAATTCCAAAGGGCACAATTGAAAAAGACAGAAGGCATGCATGGAATATTAATAAGGTTAGAGGGGTTTCTGAGTGTAGCAGTTGGGAGGTTTGACTGGCTATAACAGGGGGGGCTGGGGTTGGGAGAGATGTCTCCAGCGACTAGTAGAAGGAGGATAGAAGGAGTAAGCAGATGGTTACGTGATTTGTGAGAGCGTCTCTTGTGTTGGATGGTGGGACTGAATGTATCTGTGCTGTTAAGCAATGTGAACAGAGCATGAGTGCTATATATAGGAGAGGGAAGGTCAGAGGGGCCGATATGGATGGAGTGTAAAGAGTTTATGCAAGGGTGGTGAATGTGAGTGAATGCGGCAGCCAGGATATAGAATATACAAATACATATGGTGAGTATTTGTTCTGTGCCAAATGAACAGGGAATAGATTTAGATTGTCTTACCTGTCTCCTGCCCTGTCTAACTGCCATGGTATAACTGCCAGCACTTAGAAAAAAGTACTTTGAATAAAAGTACATGAATAATAGTGCACGAATGCACCCCTGCACGAATGCTTCCCCAAAGTATGTTTACATTTATAGAAGGCTAGCTAGTAGATCTCACTTTTTTTTGTTTGTTTCCCTCGTTAGCAATTTATCTAACTCAGTTGAGACAGCAGGACACAATAAATGTAGTGAACAAATAAACAAAAGTCCATGTCTACATGGATCATAAACCGCTTTGAAACAGTTATGTGATCTCTTTGCATGAGGAGAAGCAGAAGTGAGTTAAATATCTATAAACAAAAACAATTGCATACTAAGATGGCTAATAAATATAGATATATGCAGGATTCAATGCTGAAGATAGAATGACTCAGACACCATTCAGGCTGCTTGCTGTCAGAGACTGGAACAATAGATATGCAGGGTATTTCAGTTCAGTGAATGAATGATAACTTAAGTTTACCTGTATTTCATATTTTAGCTTGGACAAACTTCTGGTGGGGCAGGTGTTGGGGTTTCCCTGGTTACAACTGTACAACCTGGTCATTGACTGGGAGTTCCAGGATATTGTAAAAAGGGGACCTAATTGTTCCAAAGATTGCTGTGTTTCTGTATCTGTGTCATCCGTCAGTCTGGAGGGTATTCTGGAGTACATAAAGGACTTTGAGGATGTGTTCTCCTTCTGGGGGGCTGTTTGAGAATTTGGTTATGCCCTTCGGTCTGATTAATGCGCTGGCAGTTTTCCAGAATTTTATTAACTATGTTTTTTCTGACTTCATTGGGTGGTTTATCTCGATGATATTCTAATTTACTCGCCGGATGAACAGGCTCATTTGGGTGACCTTTGCGCGGTTCTCCAGAGGTTCCGGGAGAATTCTCTCTTTGCCAAACTGGAGAAGCACTTATTTTTTTGTTCAAGAACTGTCTTTTCTAGGATTCATCTTGTCTGCTGATGGGTATCGTATACACCCTAGAAAGGCTCAGGCTATTGTTGATTTGGTACAACCCAAAGATCTCAAATTTCTTCAGCGTTTCTTAGGGTTCACTATTTATTATTGAAAGTTCATAAGGGGGTTCTCGCAGGTGGTGAAACCCCTCACTAATCTAACTAAGAAAGGGGCTGATATCAAGAGTTGGTCAGCCTCAGCCGTAATAGCGCTCTCTTCATTAAAAAAGTATCATATCTACCCCTGTGTTGATTCAGCCAGATCCGTCTAAACCGTTTATTGTTGAGGTGGGGGTAGGGGCGGTGTTGTCCATGGATCCTGCCACTCTAACCAATTTAAGACCTTGTGCCTTCTTTACCAAGATATTCTCACCGGCAGAGAGAACTTATGATGTTAGTAACTGGGAGTTATTAGCCATTAAGTTGGCTTTTGATGAACGGCGATGGTTTTTGGAGGGGGCAGTCCATCAAATCACAGTAATTATGGACCACAAGAATTTGGCCTACATTGAGCTTGCTCCAAAATGTCAAGGCGGATGCCTTATCTCATAGTTTGGACCCAATATCACAACCTGAACCTCCCACCTCCATTATTTGACATGGTGTGGTTGTGGTAGGGGGTTCCGCGGTACTTGAGCAGGAGATTCATGAGGCCCAGTTTCTTGCTCCTTTATCTAGGCCTTTTAGTAAGCTTTTTGTGCCGGTTCAGTTTCGACTCAGGGTGCTGTGGGAATTTCACGACTCGGCCCTGAGTGGGTATCCGGGAATCTCGGCCACCCATAGTGCCATCACTAGGTTGTTTTGGTGGTCCTCATTGGCCTCAGATGTTGTGAAGTTTGTGTCTGCCTTTGAGGTATGTGCTCGTGCTAAAAACTCCCATAGCTGTCCGGCCGGGGAATTGGTGCCTTTGCCAATTCCAAATAGACCTTGGACATATCTGTCCATGGATTTTATCACTGATCTTCTTCCTTCTTATGGTAATAGGGTCATTTGGGTGGTTGTGGACAGATTTAGTAAGCAGGCACATTTTGTGCCCTTGACAGCTTTGCCCAATGCAGAAACCTTATCTAAATTTTATGTGGAACATGTGGTACATTTGCATGGTGTGCCTCTGAGTGTAGTTTCAGATAGGAGGGTACAGTTTGTATCCAAGCTTTGGAGGGCTTT